>NC_081189.1:73096282-73407115 GCF_902713425.1 Acipenser ruthenus
GAGAACCCTCCACTTTTATAGTCACATCCCGGCATGTTGCACGTGCAGTGAATGCATGTGAATATTGCAAGTCTGAAGCAAATGGTGTTAATTTTGGGAATATTCATATGTTATGTTGTTTTAGCATACGTCATGCGTTTTCAATCCTGACAATGTGACACTCTGTCAGCAAAACGTGTTTAAATAAAATACAATTCTTTTGATAAAGTTTTGTTGCAATTTTTAAGAGATTGAAGAAAAAGAAGCACATAGCAGATATTTTTTTGAATGGTATATACAGTATATATATATATATAAATGTAAATATATATAAACACAGGATCAACACAGCAGCTCTTGAGCCTCTATTTAAAAGATTTTGAAAGCAAAAAGTAAACTTTTGACTACAACGCTGTGTGTGTGTGTGTGTGTGTGTGTGTGTGTGTGTGTGTGTATATATATATATATATATATATATATATATATATATATATATATATATAATTACACTGCTGTGCAAAGGTCTTAGACAATTTACTTAAAGCCTCCACTAGGAAAAACATTGAGTGACATAGCTTTCATCACTTGATTTTCAAGGTGTGGTATCCGAAGCATAATCAACAAGTACTGAGAAACATCATATGTAATTGACAAACCCAGGACTGGAACACCCAAAAAGCTGTCTAACAACAGAACTGGCAGAAGGCACAGGTTGTCATTGTCCATCCATCAACAGTCCAAAGCACCTTTGACCATTGTTCCATAGCCCAATTTCTGTGTTCTTGTGCATATTTTAGCCTTTTAGTCGTGTTCCTCTTTCTTAACAGAGGTATTCTTACTGCAACACATCCTTTAAGTCCTGATTGCAAGGGTGACCTTCGTACTGTTGATTTAATGGACAACGACACTTGTGTCTTCGCTTGTCTTCTTTCTCTTCCTTAAGGATATTATCTTCAAGTATTGCTCATCCTTGTTAGACAGCTTTTTGGGTCTTCCAGTCCTGGGTTTGTTTGTTTTTTTTTTTTTTTTTTTAGTCGTCGCCAATTATTTTTACCCCGGTTTTCATCCCAATTTAGCATGCCCAATTATTATCTGTATCTCCGGCTCACCACTCGCAACCCCTCCGCCGACTCAGGAAACGGAGGCTGGAACACGCGTCCTCCGAAACGTGCTCCTTCCAAGCCGTCATTTTTCGCACTGCAGATCCACAGCAATGCTACCAGACCTATAGTGCCGGAGGACAACACAGATCTGGCGGCTCCGCTGCAGAGCCACAGGCGCCCTATCGGCCACAGGGGTCGCTGATGCGCGGTGAGCCGTGGATTCCCCTGCTGACCTAAGCCCTCCCTACCCGGGCAGCGCTCAGCCAATTGTGCGCCGCCCCCTAGGAACTCTCGGTCACGGTCAGCTGTGACATAGCCTGGATTCGAACCAGCGATCTCCAGGCTATAGGGCACATCCTGCGAGGAGCGCCTTTACTGGATGCGCCACTCGGGAGCCAGTCCTGGGTTTGTTAATAAATGTGCGCAGCATCACTTCACTGCAGCTTCTGTCTCTGAGTCTCTATTTCCTGCCGGTAACAGCTTAGGCCGTGACGCTGTCCTGTCACAGCCCAAAACTATACATTTAGTAACTGAAATTAGAACAATCTAGCAGGCCTACCTGTAATAGTTTACTTTATGTTTATTTTATTTATTTTAATAAAATATTCTGACAGGGATAAGGCTATTGCAAAACTAACAAGAAGCATTTGAGTTACAGAAAGGAGGGGTGTGAATTATTTTGGTTAAAATAGTTTCTACCTATCCAATATGTCTGTCTGTTGTAAACAAATATCTGAAGTAGACAGCAGCTCCCTTTCCAACTAGATATCTCAATTTAGCATTTAATTAAAAGCCAGTTGCACAGGAATTGTCACCTGTCATCCTTTTGAAGGTGGTTTGAATTATTTTCTTGTAGTCTGGAGGCTGCAAAGGTAGAACAACATTTAGTTTGTGCAATTAATTAGCTAAATAGGTACCCGGAAAGCGACCTCTACTTTGCACTTCGTTCAGAATAGGGCTGTGGATGTTACAGCATGCGTATTAGCAAATAATAATGTCATTACAAAAAGGATTCAATACAGATATGTATGACTACTTCTGTTTACAGGGTAACACGCAAGATCCAAAATGATGGCAATCATGTAATCACTCACAGTTGCCAAGTATAACAACAACCCAGCTGTTTGTACCTTGTTTTCTAATCCCATCTAAATTATGCAACCAAAATGGGCTTTAAAAGGTTTACAAAGCCAGTGATACAATAGTTATTTTAATGCATTTCAGTATACTGCAGATAGATTCATACTTTATTAGCCTGCTTTACTAAAACTTTGGGATAGGTGACCAACATAGAACACACCATAGGACTACAATAAACCTGACCAGCATTTATAAGTATTTATTAAAGCTTCACTGTAATAATACTAATAATACTATCTTTCCTGTTATTTATAATACAGAACACAGAGAACTAAAAACTGTTACTTTAATTTTTCTTCATTTGAACTGCTGCATTTACTTAACCTGAATGAAATATAGGAGAACACTACAAAGTAGAACATACATATTGGGCTAGGTAATCTTGGATCTTTATCCCAAATCAGAAATAGCATTAGCATCCAATAAAGTTATCAAACTAGAAACAACTCAGACATTTTTTAGGTCATCTGGAGTATGTGGAGCTTTGTGAATCCGGCCCATTACAAAACATGATTTTTTTTAAATTACAGTACAGGGTCAAGGCCACAATTGTCAAGAATACATGTGGTCATATATCATTCCAAAAGTGATGACATTTCTTTTGATACCACATATGCAAATATACAGGGTGATTAGAAAGTAAGTTTACCACATCAACGCACCATATCTCACAAACGGTAGGGCACAGGCAGGTGAAATTGCATATGGTTGTTAAGGGAACCATAGGGACGCAAATGCCATACATTTTTGTCACTAGGGGGCGCCACTGTGGTTACTGTCGTGTATTTCCATGCTACAGTACTGTGGGTATAAATAGCCCTGTCACTCACAAAGCAGCTCAGTCAAGCAACATGAAGCTGACAAGTGTGCAGAGAGGTGAACTGGTCAAGTTGTTTTACAGCAAAGGAAGCAATACTGAGGCAGCTCTCAGGGAATACCATAGAGTGCATAACATTCGCAGTGGGCCGTGTTCAAGAGCTGCTGTTAACAAGTTCATCAAAAAATTTGAGGAAAAAGGTTGCACTTGTGATAAACCTTGTAGTGGCAGACCACAGACACCAACCAAAGTTGTCGCTAAGATCAGCCATGCCATAGCAGAACAAACCAGCACACGCACACACGCACACACGCACACATGCACACACGCTGTCGCCCGCCGCCTGGATTTCAACTGGATTTTAAGGCTCTTCGTTCAACTCTGAAGATGTTTCCATACAAGCTGCATCATGTTCAAGCACTGGAGGAGACAGATTTCATCAGACGTGTCCATTTTGCGTTGTATTACTGGAATTGGATGACCAGTGGTCTGCTACTATCCTGTGGACAGATGAAGCGTACTTCACCCTGTCTGGAAGTGTGAACACGCGCAACTGTGTTATCTGGTCAGAAACTAATCCACATGCCACATTTGCACACCCCTACATGATGTTAAACTGACAGTGTGGTGTGGCTTTACAGCTAACTTTGTTATTGGACCGTTCTTTTTTGAAGAGCCATCAGCAAGAGGACCTAAACCATGCACAGTCACTGCTGAACAATACCACACCATGCTGACAACCCATGTCATTCTTATACTGCAGCAGCAAAATGTGATAAACACTACAGTCTTCATGCAGGATGGGGCCCCTCCACATAGTGGTAGCTGGTGAAACGTGTCTTGCAGGAGCACTTTCAGGAAAGAATCATTTCATGTCACTTGCCTTGTGAATGGCCACCTCGTTCACCGGACCTTACACCAGCGGATTTCTGGTTATGGGGGTACCTGAAGTCGCACAATTGCGGACCTCAAGGATGCCATTGTCCTGGAGGTTGCCAGCATACCTAATGAGATGTGTAATGCTCTCGTAATGTCCACTGTCACACAAATGCAATTCATTCTGGATCGTGGAGGTGCACATATTGAACAATTCAATGAGAAAGGGCACTTTCCTACATAGACAGGAACGCATAATATCATCAAATACAATTCAAAAGTAGCATACATTTTTATTTTAAATGCTTCATTGCGTTATGACAAATTTAATGAGAAAAGTGGCACTTTATGATACATTGCAAATGAAAGCAAATGAGCAGAGTAGAGCATAACACCTTCAAGAGGATTCAAACAAACTGGTGAAATCTACATAACATGTTTTTTTTTTATTATTTCAGTGGTTCATTCTAAGATCAGGCAAGTTCATAACAAACTGGTAGCTGGATTTAATATTCCTATTAAGCACCTGAACATTCAAGGCAAGATTCAATAAGGCACTATAACTTTTCTTTTATAAAACACTAATAACATTCTATCTGCAGGTCGTGTGAGGGAACAATTAGTCATTAAAAAAAATCTCTTTCATCCAGAGAGTAATTCTGATGGATGTTCATCTAAGTGGGAAGTGTTTGTTGCTTTCATATTGAACCTGCAATTAATTTTGCATTAAATGCAGTGCCCTATATTATATCTTTTTTTTCCTGTAGTAATTAAAATAGGTGCTACACCTTTAGAAGCACCGACGTGTTTAATAAGGGAGATGACATGTTTTTTAAGTGTGTCTATTGAATTGTCACTCTGTTTAGTCAAGGTTAACACACTGTTGATTCAGAAGACATTAAACATTGTTTATGATTCTTCCTTTGGCTTGTAATCCTGGTATTAAGTACTATTTTAAAGATATAAAATCTTTAGTTTTGGTATGGAAGCTGGGATTAGAAAAACAACAACAAAAAAAGAAAAACAGCTGCCTGTATGTCATGTTGGTAGTGGTTCTTGTATATATGTAAGTCTCAAGCCAAGTTCTAGGCTCTACAATCAATGATCTTTACCTGTCACATTCCCCTGTACTCTCTCAGTAGGATGCTCATTTAAACCTGTTAGACAAATACAAAACAAATAGCTTTAGTGACAGCATCAACTTATGAAGCATCCTTATAATATTTCATATGGATTCTGTTAAATGCCATTGATTAAACTGGAATTTATTGATTGTCAAACTCGCATTAGTTAAAAAAAAAAAAACTTTGATCTTTCCAAAGTTTAAAACTATATGGGATTTCAAACTCCAAATTGTAGCCCCTTTGGTAATGGAAACTGCAACAAATCACATTTTTGCTACTGCTAGGTCAGGTAAACAGTACCCTTTTCCTGTGTGCAAGCAACAGACAAATGAATGGTCTTACATTTAAAGAGATGCTCTGGAATCCACTGAATCTGTTTAAATGATGTGATGCAACACTAATCTCCTGATCCATGAATAATGCAATCACCTTTGTTGAGGTATTTGGTGGAGTATGTTCCTTCTTGCCCCAGACAGACACTGAAGGTCTCAGTGAAATGTTTTCTTGCTCCAGTACCTTGAGGCTGGCAACAACATCAAACAAACAAAAAACACTGCAACTTATTTGAACTCTGACCATCCCAAACAGGCTGTGTGCCAAGAAAAAAAGACTGGCCAGTGTTTGGCAGTGCATTTAGAAGCACAGATAAGGGAGTATCATGTCCTGCTGCTGACAGCCTTATACTTAACCTGCATTCTCAGGTTTCCAAACACCATAATCCTTCACCTTAATGGCCGTGTTTACAAGTGAAATTTAATGCAGACCATTAATCAAATTGGGTGGCAATGTGCTCCTTCTAATAGTTACAACCAAAATACTTTAACCTTACTGTGTGACCTTCTTGTGCCTTCGTCCCTCCCAGCTTTACCACAGTGTAGAACTTCACTGGAAATGAAATACTGCATCACAGCCGGCCTGTGCTGGCTGGATTGTTTCTTAATAAAAACTACAAGCCAAACAGTGTATGTGTGCTTGAAAGAACTGTATGTAAATCGGTCAATTCAAGACAATAGGGAGCTACTCATTTTGAAGCAGCATGATAAATCCACAGTTTAGATTTGGAAAGAGGGGACTTGATTGGCCGAGGGCTTTTAAAATATATATATTATATAAAAATATATATATATATATATACTATATATATATAGTATGTTCAATTATTTTACCCCTGATTTTCTCCCCAATTTGTAATGTCCAATATTTTTTTCCCCTCACCACAGTGATTCCCCACACAGCTCAGTATAACTGAAGGGCCAGCAGGCGTCCTCCAATCACAACTAAGCCAGCTTACTTTTTTATACCCCGGAACTCAAGAGTGGATGTCAGCAAGCTACTGGCCTCTGGGGGTCAAAGGTCCACCCTGCAGGTGTCCGCCTGAGCTCACTAGGCGTCTGGCCAGCAGGGTCTGCTGTAGCGCGATGAGGAGAAACAGCCCCTGCCAGTTTTGCCTCCCTAACCCACAGGAGGCAATGCAACGCCCCCTTCGGAATCCCCAGCGACAACCGTCAAGGCTTTATATCAGTCAAATGAGACATCTCATCCTGCTTCAAAAATGTTGTTCCAGGGGAAAGAGTTATCCTGTTTGGGATTGAATAGCAATAAGAGGTGAGCAGACTAGGGTAGGTGTATGTCCTCTTTACCAAGTGGCATAGCATTCTACTTAGGCAGCAAAAATGTGAAATAAGTGAATGCAATCCTCTACCTTTATTAGAGTACTTGTTTACATATCACAGAACACTATGCTTTAAAAAAACCCCACTGTACTTCAATAAAGGAATACCATCTCTGTAATTAACGAACATTTGAAACTACAAAGAAGACACATTTAACCTGCTATCATTATTTTTCTCCATTGAAAAAAAAAATGCATAGCATCCTGACAATAAAACTCAGTCCTGTATAATCAAGTAATAATTACTGTTTATATCTAGTGGTGTAGCATTAAAGAAATATAAGGTTATATACGATACATGCTGAAGATACACTTTTAAACTTTTGAACAACTTTTTAAATTGTTTTTTTAAATTTTAATTCACTGGAAAAACCACATGAGTTGCAAATGGCTCATTTACAAAGGTGTCCCAGGAGGGAAGCAGGAGCCAGTTACAGTTACAGCGCCAGAGGCAATGCGACGCTCACTTCGGAAAGACAGGTCTCTGCAGGTGTGTGCTTTTATACAGCTCTTAGTTACTCGTTCTACAATGGCTTGCACCTTGTAAGAAGAGGTCTAAACTTTTAGGAGTACAAGGCAAAATCCTTATATCACATTATAATGTTTCCACCTGCTTAGTATCCAGAGCCAAATTCCATGCTATTTTCTTCATTTGAATGCATTTCAATATAATTTTAATGAATTAATGATGACAAAGTGCAAATTTGATAGCGGGTGCAGAATGGCAGGTAAACACCATTCTTTACATACACCGCATTTTTAGCGGCCGGTAAAATCAGACTTTACGGCTGCTAAACACGATTTACGGCAGCATTATGGGGGTTTTTCACCCGCAGATCACTTTGTGTGTATCCTTACATTACCCCCCTTAGTGTCTGGTTTGTGCTTTCACAATACCATTTTCTATACTTTGCTATGCTATTATTGGTGGCCAAAGCAAAACATGCTATTCCACGCGTGTGCTGAAGTAAATGGTTTGTGTATACATATTTTTTATTACTATATATTTTTTTTTTATAAATACAGCAAACGTTTGCCTTACTGACACACTACCTGCTACCCCGTATTTAGGAACCTGGCAGCCGGTTTAGTTTGCTTCCAGTAAATGATTGAACACACTGCATAGAGCTGCACAATTTCTTTCAAATGTCTTCAATGGAAAAGACACCAGCCGCATCAAAGATCGGAAATATTTCTGCTAAAGATTGCTCTGTCCAGTACAAGAAGAGGACATTTCACATGTCTGCTATTATTTTTTAATGTGTTAATGTTTTTATTTTGTTTGATAATTCACTGATGGTGAAAATAGAATGTGTTCAAAAGGTGGGCATAAAACACGAAATATTCTACAATTTAGCATTTACTATTTTTCAGGTAAGCATTGGAATATTTAGGGTTTTTTTGTATAATAACTAGAGAAAAAGGCTCAATTTTGAATGTGACACAATTTTTTCCTGCTGTAATTACTGATGTTTAATTGTGAAATATCTTGAAATACCTATTTTTAGACCGTGAAATGCAGTACAATAAGCCATTTTTTATCTTGAAAAATATACAGTCCTAACCATGATAATATTATAACACAGTGGACAGCTAAAATGTGCCATTGTTGGAATGGAATCATTATTTTCACATAGCAACAGTATCATAATGGTATGAACCACCAAACACTGGTAATCGCAGTATGCTACTGTATAAGGAACATTACAGGAATATTGTTTTCTAAATCCAATTGCTGGTAATGCTGGTTTGCTAATGGTTCTGCTTAGGCTTAATCAGACACTGGTGGTCCATGGTAGAATTCACACTTTTTGGAAGGGTACCTGCTTTCAGTTATTGTTTTATTGTGAATATTGTTATCTTATATTTTATTGCCATTAAACAGGGGGTCCAAGGGGACCAGGGCAGTAACCCTGTAGTTTAATTTTAGGCACTTGTAGTTATTGTGTATATATGTGTCTGATTGTATAAGAGATGTTATCTCTTGTGGTTTAGAAAAGAGAATTTATAAACAAAGCTGAATGGTTCTGGTTGTGTACTGTGTGATTCAAGTCACTCCATTGTTATTGTTATTGTTGTTGTTAGTGTTAGTGTATTTGTTTATTTGACAGATGCCTTTATACAACGTATTGCTAATAAGTGAACTTTACATTTTCATAGGCTAACTAGTAGGAGCATTGGGGTCACTATATTGTTTGTTTTTTTTTAGAGGTTACATAAAAAAAACATGGTTGTCCCTTCCCTGTGCTCCATGCTGCTATATGATTTTAATTTATTGAGATTGGAGAGGTTTATCAAGCTCCTTTAAAAGGGATGTTTGTTTGTTTTTGTTTTCTTGTCTGACACACTCTAAATCGTTCATAGTCCAGTGTCATAATGATATACAGTATACACTACTTTTCCTCATATTGAAATGAAGGACACTCATTTCCTTGCCAATTTCTCAGCCTCCCCATCTGGCAGAGGATGAATCCTGTCAGACTCCTCCAGCAAGACACACTCCCTTGTCAGAGAGCTAAATATGGCCTACTGAGGATACAAAAAGAGGATTAATACAGCCACACACACATATACATACAAACATAGATATACACACACACACACACACACACACCTCTATATACATTACAGCCTTTATAACTAGCCCCCCACCCTTTTACAACAGGTATAATTCTACGTTTTAAGTTATTATGAATGACTAAATTAATCTGACAGAAAATTAAACTGTAGGGGATGTGCTAAGTAAATTTCGGAATAAACCCGGGAAAAAACGGAAGCCTACGTTAAATCCTGTAGCACAGCTCGACAATGTTCCTGATTTACTGAATAAAAAGGCAAGTTAAAAAAAACAAGGAACACCATAGAAGTTCACTAATGGTAGCTCCACAATAGTCTGCGATAAATAGTAAAAAAAACAAACATACCTACCTGCACATTGTTGTGTAGTCAAGTTACAATTTACTGCACGCAAAATCGTCAATAATGTTTCCTTGTTTTTTTGTTGATCGGGTGGGTTTTGACTTGGATCATTAAAGAAAATACCCTTTTCTCCAGAGCAGAGAAATTGTCATGTTTTGGCGTACAAGTAAATTCAGGTGTTACATATGGTAGATTTCTGTACCCTATATAATTCTGTACTCTTGATGATTCCACGCCCACACAGCTACATTTTTTCAAAGATCGCTGTATGCGAATGCTTGATGTTTTTGAAAAGTATTTATGTGTAATAAAATTTAAATGTGTTTTAAAAATAAGAAAAAGTTGTATAAGGTTACTTTAATCAAGGGTTTCATGTGTTGAGCAACGTAGGAGGCTGAACGTACTGCATATCCTGCAAATCAGTGGAGTTAAATGTGCTGTTTTATTTTGCCACAGAATTATTTTGTCTTATTTACAATATGGCAGTGCCTGAGAACACAGCGGGGCTCATGCACAGAAACATCGCGCATGCAAGTCCAGCGGTCTTTGAAAAACTGCATCTGCACAATCGTGCGGGAATTCTATGCGGTACAGAAATCTGCGTAACACTCATCATTACACTTATGATTCTGAGATACATGACCCGGTTTAAATGTCAATGAGTGAAGTTTTTTCAGTTGACGCGCAAATCTGTAGGCCTATATGTTTTAAAAAAATAAATAATAAATAAATAAATAACCGTTTTGGGCCCCTCCTTGAATTCTGTTTTTTTTTTTTTTTTTTTACATAACTGGTTTATTTATAGACTACTGTATATGTACCTGGTATCTTTACTATTGTGCCCTCAGGATTTATTGTTTGTAACTCAATCACTCTGTAAACAGTATTTTAGTACCATACATACTGTATCCCCCCACCAACACCACATTACAGGTGTATCACAAGAAAAACCATTCCCCGATTAGCTTCAGTACCTTTTTCACTACTCCCCTTTTAATGTGTTGATGTATTCTTTATTGTATAGTTACGGCTCTTCGTTTTCGATTTCCCTTCTCTCCTCCACCCTCCACCCTCCACCCGGAACCCGACTTGAGAAGTGGACTGCGGCCCGAACTTCAGAACAGACTGCAGTCTGGATAGAAAAGAGATCCCCCACCAGAGAGCCGTCCTCTGCGGAGGAGAGGGCTTGGTCTTGAAGGCTGCAGCCCCGGGGATCTGATAACATGAGAAAAACCTCTCCTGCGACAGAGCCATCTCACGGAGACCTGAAAGGAAGTAATAGTGAAAGAGGTTCCATGACCAATGTGGTGCTACCCTCGGATGAGGTGAGACTGCGGTCTCCGAAGCCAGGAGCAGAGGAGCATCCCGTAGGGAACCTGTAAAGAACAAGAATAGGTGGGTTAGCTGGGACTCGAGCACTGACAGATTAAAGCGGGCCACGTCCCGAAATGTTATAGGATCAAGCCTCACTGCCATGAGGTAAGAAAAGAGCATGAGCTGCGAAAGGATAGTGTGGCCGGGGGTCCCCTCTGACTCAAGAGGTGAGAACCTCCCTTAAATAAGATTGAGGAAGCGCAGCTTGCCTAAGGTCGGGGAAGTGAGGCTCACTTACCCCCCCAAAGAATGGACCCCTGGCTCCCCGCAAAACCTCACCGCGAGACATACAACAGAGCACGTGCCAATGCATTACAAATTCGAGGATGAAAAGACATACAAGACAAACAGAGAGGGGTTAGAAGGGTTAGTGTGTAATGGTTTATGTGTTTACCTGCCGCTCAGTGGAGAGGAAAACGACCCCTTCTAAAAAGGGGAAAAACCTCTGGTAGCCCCTACTCCAGGCATGCTAACGATTTTCTGATGAGCCATGGCAATGTCGGTGGGAGATGGCGAATGTATGTATCCACTGCTGATGAAGTCCAGCGCCCATACTCTTGATTAGGTGGACATTGATGTTAGTGGAGGTTGCTACTCCTGTCTACAATGATGAGCTGATCTGAAGAGGGAGCCAAGATCTGCTGTAGTGAGAAGCAATTAACAGTAGAGGACAGGATCAGCAGAACGGTGCAGAAATCTGAGGAGGTAAGCGATGGAGTGCTGTCAGACTGTGCAGTGGCCTCCTGTAGAGAGCCGAGGTCTTCTGAAGTGGTGATCTGTAGCAGTGAACGGAGCACTACCATAGAGAGCAAAGATTTGCTTTATGTGGTGGATATTGGTCTTTGAGTGTTAAGGCGGTTTAGTTGGAGCCAGAGATGGGGCTGGCTTTGGGCAGGGATGAAGAATGCGTAGATCTGAGGCCGCTGCAAAACACATTGATTTGATCAGGAGCAGTCTATGAGAATCCCTCGAAGTGACAATGAACTGCAGGAATGGATAGAAAAGTTGGACTGTGTAAGATTCACAGCGATAGCAAACCAGCTTCGAATATGTATAACTTGTGGTGTTATACTGCCGTCTAGAGGTTGCAATTGGAATTAAAATCATTGGCTTCAGTGAAGCCGGGTAGAATATATTTGGGTATTGTGATTAAAATCCTTGTCTATGTATAAAACATTTTCGTATTCTTTTTAGATTTGAATAAATACATTAGATCCATTTTTTAACAGTTAGCCATGTATATAAATGAGTTAACGTAGGTCTACAAGACGAGCCAGCAGTATTTAGATGTCACAGTTCGGTTAGTTGGACTCGCTCTCGCCGGTTATGAAAGCACAGCACCAAGAAGCCAGAAGATTGCAGTACTGAGGCTCAGGCTCGCAGTGCCTGTTGAAGCTACCTGGTCGCCATGGCAACTTACCACTCTCAGTAGTCAATCGATGAGGTGTTGCCGTGGTAACCATGGTGTGTGAGGCGCCGGTGGAAAAGAGTTGCAGTACGGCAATGTCTAGTGCATTTTAAATGACCCTTCGCAATCACGAGCTGTCGCTTTTTGAAATAGAGTTTGTAATGGGAGCGGTTCCTGATTGTAGACGAATTCAGCGGACAGTCTGTTTTTAACAACCCGTGCCATTCTAATACAGCCGTATTGCTGCAGAACACTGAACAAAGCTTCGTGGTAGATAATTTTAGAGCAAAGGCCAGGCAATCAACGACAACGGGGATGTCAATGTCTTGTTAACGGAGCTTAAAAGTTTAAACGGAGGTCTAGTCTGTCTAATGAGACGCGAGTAAAGTTGATGGAGCTGCGCTTTGAACGGCGCTGTTGCTGGGCTGGATACTTGACAGAACAGGAAACACTAACGTTGGAGCTCCTGCAGCCAAATAGAGAAAGTGAATGATAAGCATCACCTGAGTAGGTAGGAAAATAATTGATAATAATCTTGGCAGCGCTGTGCAGAGAAGTGACCATTGAAAGGAGCGAGAGTAGATATGAGCGAAAACGTTAAACTGAAGCATGAATGACGGAGTCTGAGCGCTTGATACAAAACAAAAAACACTAGACAGGTAAGGTGTGTGTTAGGGTTTAAATAGAGATTGGTAATGATAGGCAGCAATTAAGGGTCCCGGCACGACCCCCCCTCCCCCCCCCCGAATTCCGCCGAAAGGCTAACATTTAAACTCTTGGAAAAGTGTTGACTATGAAACATGTTCACCTTAGTTTTTTCTCCCGTAACTTGATTAAGACTAGGATTATGTTTCATTAAACTTTAAACTTTAATTGAGGACACTATTATTTGAAAAACAGGTTATGACATATTTTCAGCGAGTCATTAAGATTTTAAATCCGGGAAAAGCAATTTAACTGGACTCTTTGTGTTCGGTTTGAATAAAAAATAAGGAGGTGTGTGTTTTTTTTTTTGTTTTGTTTTTTTACATTATGAATAAAACAAGCACAGTCTCATTCACGCTATGGGAGAAAAACAAGAGATCTTGTAAATTAACACTTTTCTAATAATTTAATTAAGAAACGGAGACTGCACAATTTATAACTTTAAAAGGGACATCACGTGACCAAAAATAAAAACAGAAAACGAAACGCCCTATGGCTGTTCTATGTTGGTCGGAATGAATGCAACCATGCTTTGTGTGCTAAGCAGAGAGCCATTTCGCATTAGAACTCTACTTAACACATGAAGTGACATCCTGCTTTACTAAAACTACAGTGGGACAGGTGGCCTATTGTGTTGTACCTTCACAGGTAAAACTATATAAAAAAGTGAAGCAGACAAAGGATTTCATGTAATAGGATATCACCTACCAGCATTACAGGATGAGTATGCATATAACAATAGTACATGTATTTGGGGGCTAATTGTTTTGTTTGTTACGTCAACAGAAGCTTGATACCGACACCCTCATCATGACTGAAGGTTCCCCTCCCCTTCTGCTGTATTGACATACGTCTTAAACTTATCTAAATGTTTAATCTATTGTCGTCTTCAGTGTAATGTTATGCTTTGTGGTGGTGTGTTTAAGGCGTAAATTGGCCCTTATTCGTTGTTTCTGGAATGCACATACCAAAGGTAGCCTATTGGTGGATGTGAGGGGTGATAAGTTTTAAAAAAAAATATATAAAGTAAATGTGTCAGGTAACCAATAGCAGCATTCATCTGTTGTCTTTTGACACCTACTTCCAGTACATTATTACGATATTGGACACCAATATCGATATTTTTATATTATATCGATATCAATAATAATGTCCATATTGCAATACCGTGGGATTTTTTTAAAAAAAAATCATACACTCGCAGACACACTTTTTTATTGCTAATACTGCTAAAAATACAAACGTTTAATTTCTATACCGAGATTTGATTAAATCGTCTGATTTAGCGTCATCCATAGGAAGCTATAGAGCCATACGGTTTGACGTAAAAACACAAAACAAATGTTAAAGTTAATTATACCCTTTTTTCAAACTTAAACTGCAAACAGACAAGCAAGTAATCCTATAAAGAAAAAATAATTCACGACAACAAGACACAATGAGAAGTCCACCGCAAAGTTGCAGAAGTAAAAAAATGCACAAGACCCAACGTATTGCATATGGTAAATATTTGAATACTATTTTCTTAATGATGGAAAAATATGATAAATTAAATTTTAAAAGATGAAAAAGACCGAACAGCATAGCAAAATAACACTACACCTGTATCTCAATTTCCGGCGATTGAGCGGTTCATTTGAAATCCTGTTTGCATCTTTTCATTTGCTGTATTAAACGGTTTTCAGGTTTTTTTTTGTTTGTTTAATTTCTGAGAGAAAAAGAATGAGTTGTCGTTCAGGTACAACTACAAATGCATTTAAATATCAACGACGAGAAGGAAACTGCAGTGTGCCATTATGCTCAGCTTCAGCACGGTACAACTCAACAGTAAGTTTTCATTCATATCCCGTGCACGAAGAGACGAGAAAATGTGGCTGAAAAATATTCCGAGATAAATCACAGTAACAAAACTTTATATATATATATATATATATATATATATATATATATATATATATATATATATATATATATATATATATAATGAAATATATTATTATGAAACGATCGTCAAACATACATAATAAAATTGCGTACAGGCTTAACACATAGTGCTT
Organism: Acipenser ruthenus; assembly: GCF_902713425.1. Taxonomy (NCBI): domain Eukaryota; kingdom Metazoa; phylum Chordata; class Actinopteri; order Acipenseriformes; family Acipenseridae; genus Acipenser; species Acipenser ruthenus. Next base: position 73,111,457 of record NC_081189.1, read on the forward strand.
AAACAGTTTTGTGATAAGTAAAACAAAATTGTTTATTATCGTGCATTAGTAGAAGCGTTAGAAATAATACTTATGGTAATGCAACGAACAGAACTGGAACCAGTGGCGACGCCGGGGTGGGGGCACGCCTGGCTTAGCCACTGAGTTAGGATCGTTCACACTGAAACGTGTAAGAAAAAAAGAAATTGCAATAGTGTTATATTTTTTCGCTTCCCATTACAGTCTACCTGTGTGTTCACACAGGACTAGGCACGGGCAGCGCTGATTTTTCCTTTCTCTCCCGGAGCAAACTTTACCGCGTTGCTATCAACCAATGAGAATACATAAGCAAGCTGCACTCGCTCAACCGCACACACAGATGCATGTAACGTATAGGCTATGTACCTTAGCTACTACACACATAGACGGGGTAGAGGACATCTACTATGTAATGAGTAGCCTATGTATTTACGTAGAATGCACTCGCCTCACGACATATCTTACTGCCAACTGACCTCTCCAGCGGCCAGCCTACTAATAAGCTTCATCAAGGGATGGTAACCAAGTCCATCCATGTCTTGGAGATGGAGTGGTAAATGTACAACCTATTGTTAATTGAATAACTAAAGAAATAATAAGAATGAAAACAGTTTTGTCATTTCTCAGCAGCGTCCTGGACGCTGTCAATCAACCCACCTTTTTTGTTAATTGTTTTTGGATCAGCAGTTGGTACATTAAATAAAGGCCCTGTAGTTATACAATGTAGTCAATGCAACTGTGTGCATGACTCCCTCCTCCCCCGAACCTCCAGAAGTGGAGTCTTTTTGACTGATCACAATTAACTAATGCAGGGAGAGGATCACTCAGTGTGAACTACCACTGCGTCCGTTCATGGAGTTCCTCTATCTATCTCATATAAACAATGCACACATCTTTTACACTTTACTGTGCCCCACCAGTTTTACAAGCCACGAGTCGAAACTGACTGGAACTGAACTTTACACGCGCTACTCTTAAAGGATCTAAAACAGCGGCCCTTATGCTGATTCCTGCTGTCGCCCTGTGTTTATTTGACACTACAAACACGTAGCAGAAAAAAGAATTAGATTAGTTTGGAGAGTGCTTTTATAAACTGACCATGTGCTAATTATAATTATATAAACACACGGACAGTATATGCTAACGAAAACAGTTTAATAGAGCAATGCTGAAACTAATTACACGTTACAATTTAAATAAATCAATTTAAACGTAATAACTCCCCTTCATAGTCACAGAGGTAGCAATGTTATTTGCATGCTGCAGAGCACCGTTAGCCATCCGTTTTGCATTATTTTTAGATCTGGGCATGCTTCAGTGGTTCATTACTTACACTATTAATGTATTTAAAAATGTTAACTTTCAGTATTATAAATGAGATGTACTTTTTAAAACATTATCATTGTCCACCCTTTATTATTATTATTATTATTATTATTATTAGCAGTCTCTCTGCTGCTAGTCAAGAGATAAAGACCGTTACCAGGATTAGCATGTAAAGTAAGGCAGGACATTGCCAGCATATTTCAGTCAATAAGTAAATTGATCTTTTCTGGTAGTACAATGGGCCTCAGGCCCAAATCCAGCCTTGCATTCGCCTTGGTTAACAATCAAAGACATGAGAGATTGTCAAATTGAATGTCAAGCCGAAGTTTAAAAAGTATAAATGAAATATGCTGCCTCTGAGGCCCTGTCCACACCACATAACCAATCTCGTGAACCATACTCAAAAACGTTTTAATTCACGCAGCACAAAGCATCCACACTAACATGTTTAGTCGGTTACAGTTCCTAGCGGTGCAATGGACTGTGGGACTTAATATGATAGTATCCCACCATGCACTGTCGGTTTACAGCCTTGCAAACATGGAGCCGGTGTCCATGGAAAACATAGCGCTTCTTAGCATGAACATTATGGCTTTGTTTCTTAAAAACACGAGCTACATTTTATCATAATGTGTGCGTTTTGTTTTGAAATCTGAGGTTATGCTATTAAGTACTTCCCATCAGCTACTTAAAACCAATGCTGTAAATTTGTCAGTTGATGGTACCATGCTTGAGTTCAGATATAAAATAAAAAATTTGGGTGTGATTTTTTGATAGTGGGTTAACCTTTGAACCGCATGTGTTGAATACTATCAAGGTTTCATTTTTTCACCTCAGAAATATAGCTAGGCTTCGACGTATGCTCTCTGTATCTGTGGATGAAAAATTGGTTCATGTGTTTGTTTTCTCTAGGATTGATTATTTTAACGCCCTGCTCGCTGGTTTCTCTAATAGCATTCTCAACAAATTGCAATATGTTCAAAATTCTGCGGCTAGAATTTTGTCTAGGTCACGCTCTAGAGATCACATTACACCTGTGTTGGAGGCCTTGCATTGGCTGCTTGTTAAGTTTCAAGTGGATTTTAAAATCCTTCTCCTGACCTACAGGGCTCTCCATGGGCTGGCTCCGCTTTATTTTTCAGATCTTTTATTTCCTGAGATGAAGTGCTTATAACTATCAGTACTTTTATATGCCTTCATCTGGGCAGCTGTATAGGGAGAAGGGGGTTCTCAACTAAATAGATCCAGATAGTGCCGAAGTCAAGGTCGGGGAGTTCATGGCTCTAAGTGCTGTAAAAAGCACCGGCTGTGCACAATAGGGATCACAAACTCCTTGAATCTGTCACTTATCTGTCACTTATTACTCTATATCTGTTCAATTTCTGACACTGGTGGTGAAAAGTATGTTCTGTGGCAAATAACTCACTGTAGTGTGCAAGATACTAAATTTGCCTTAGCTGCCATCGCGGTTTTAACTGCCAGTATGGCGCTGGGATCACATGGGTGAAAACCCTCAATAGCGTGGCAAATTTAGAGGGGCATCAAAAAAACAAAAATGAAAGAAACAAATCTGCATTATGTGCGAAGCACCACTCCCGTGACGTTTAGCACCAGGGTAACTGGCATCACCCTAAAGGATCTTATCCAAACGTGCTCTTTTGCATGGTATGGAGTGATCGATAGTAAAGTGAGTTCATTCTACCTATGCCGTTCTATAAATAAAATAGCTTTATGACTGCCTTAATGTCATCAGTAATGGAGATGCGAAGTTTCAAGACGGGCATTGATTTTCATGTCAGAACAAGAATTTGGTAAATTAATAATTTAAACATATGTGACTTTATGGTATTTTGGCAGTAAATACCAATGGTAATAAAATGTGTTCAATTCCGATCTCTGAAGTCCTGAGTCAATCGATTTATATATATAAAAAAAAAGAAACTAAAAAAATGTAAAAAAATCGGAAAGTTGTCTATCGCATGACACTGGCAATATTACTAAGACATGTATACTATTTAAATGGAACCCGTCCTGGGCATGAGCTAAATACAGCGATAGAAATGTGTTTTTTTTTTAAACTGACTAGCTAAGTACTGTCATCAGATTCAAATCTTCCTACTTCCCCATATCATGTATAATATGTCGTTATTACAAGGTGACCAGATGGCTCTGTGTCACCAGTGAGACACATTTCTTCTGAAGACAGTATTTGGCATAACTCGGGATAGGCTGAGACAGTCCAGGTTTACAGACCCATCCTAACCAATGCAACAGACAGGTGTGTAGGGTTATTCAATTGATCCGTGATAGCTCATTTGTGTATCTCAATTACAACAGAGAAATGTATTAATAATAAAGAAACTTGTGAAATACTCTTGTATTTTGTGTTTGTGTATTTGCTGCACATACAGACGGCGCATGATTTTAACCGAGGCCCGTGCCTCATAGCTGGCTACAGCCTTGGTATAAGGGAAGGTTCTACTGAGCTGTGATTCCCCTCGCAAACAGTTATCCTTTCTCAAAATAAACAGGGATTAAAAAGAAAGTAGGCCTTTTCTTCTCCTATTTGTGTTATGTTTAAACTTGAGGGGTTGCATTATAATTACTTTTTTCTAATTATTTGAATGGTAATACAACACAGATAATTAACACATAGAGAAAAGATGACCACAAAAACAATTTGCTATGAAAAGTACAGCATTAAACTATGAACAGTACAGCATTAAAGGTTTTTTTTCTTCTTAAATCAATTTTTAAAGTTATATTGCCTATATTTCAAGTACAGTGCTACAGAAGGCATTAGAAAAGCATCAAATGTTTATCAAAATTTCAACTAATAATATTTCAGCATTTCCAGTAATTTCATTTTTGTCATAGTGATAATTTACCATTTTGCTGTATTTAATTAACACACCATTTAAATTTACAAATATGTGTGTGCATGAATTCCACCGCGCTCCATATTCCAGTAAAAAGCTTATCCACAAATCCATAATAATCTATAAATTTGTCAAGGATCATTCACAGAATTGCTATACCTGAGTTATTATTAAGATTAAAGGGCGACTGACACATCTCGCTAAAAAGCATTATTCGACAGCTCCGGGGAAAGACCATGTTACCACAAGTAACACCATGTAACAATTTTTTTTTTTTTTGGTTCCTGGGTAGTAAGTGTTATTTCCTAATTGCTTATGCCTCAAAAGTATAGAAAATGGCTATTATTCCCCACAAACTTTGCTTTTGTGACCAGGACAGTGATATTTTGAAATTTACCTATTTTCCAGAACATTCCAGATAGATTCAGTGCTGAGTAAACTTGGAGTAACTTCTAGAACTTTCTAGAACTTTCCAGTAATATAAATAGTAGTGTAAATACAGGGGCCTTAAGCCCACCAGTTCAGTTTAGTTCCAGCTGCTTAAGTGGATACATATCTGCATTTTTCTGAGGTCTTGGTCTCACCAAGTCCAATGCCGAGCTTTTGACGTCTAGGCTCAAGCAGTGGAACTTGTTGGATGAAAGTGTGCAAGTCGCAGATCAGAGGAAGCATCACCAACCTTTTTCCAGCTTCTTCACCTGTCAAGATGGGCTCTGCTTCTTCCACAATGTGACCAGTCTGTTCGAGGCAATCGGAATCGCCTGTAACCAGAATGAGTGGCGCCTCTTCATTGACAGCTCATCCATGAGCCTCAAAGCTGTGCTGCTCCATAATGGTAACAAGTACCCGTCTCTTCCCCTGGCTCACTCGGTGCACCTCAAAGAGGATTACAACAGCATCAAGACCTTGCTGGACGCCTTGAAGTATGATGAGTACGGCTGGGAGGTCATAGGAGACTTCAAAATGGTGGCATTCCTGATGGGTCTCCAAGGCGGTTTTACCAAGTTTCCCTGCTATCTTTGCCTTTGGGACAGCAGGGACACCAAGGCGCACTACCACAGGCGGGACTGGCCACAGCGGACCGAGTTCTCTGTGGGGAGGAACAACGTCAAGTGGGAGCCACTGGTGGACCCCTGGAAGGTGCTGATGCCACCACTGCACATCAAATTGGGCCTTATGAAACAATTTGTCAGAGCTCTAGATAAGGAGTCGGCAGCCTTCAAGTACCTTCAAGACTTCTTCCCTAAGCTGTCTGAGGCAAAGGTCAAAGCCGGTGTCTTCGTCGGACCACAGATAAAGAAGATCCTGGAGTGCAATGAATTCCCCAAGAAGCTCACTAGTAAGGAGAAAGCGGCTTGGAACAGCTTTGTCGCAGTGGTTCGGGGCTTCCTGGGCAATCACAAGGCCGAAAACTATGCGGAGCTGGTTGAGACTCTGGTGAAGAACTACGGCACAATGGGCTGTAGGATGTCCCTCAAAGTTCATATCCTTGATGCTCATCTTGATAAATTCAAGGAGAACATGGGAGCGTACTCGGAGGAGCAAGGCGAGCGCTTCCACCAGGATATACTGGACTTTGAACGCCGCTACCAAGGACAGTATAACGAGAACATGATGGGAGACTACATTTGGGGGCTGATTCGTGAAAGTGATTTACAGTATAATCGTAAATCTCGAAAAACTACTCGCTTCTAAATCTTTTGTAGTCATTTTTGTATTACTTTAGTATAAATACATGTTAATTTGGATTCATATGTTGTTTTTTTCTGACTTTATGTGAATGAAAAGACACAAATTCGCCCATTTTCTCATTGGAAATAGGTAAATTTCAAAATATCACTGTCCTGGTCACAAAAGCAAAGTTTGTGGGGAATAATAGCCATTTTCTATACTTTTGAGGCATAAGCAATTAGGAAATAACACTTACTACCCAGGAACAAAAATTGTGTTACATATTAAGTATTTCACTATCGGCAAGTCCCAAACCTGTTATTAAAGCATTTTTCTTTGTAAAGAAAGAGGTTGTAAAGAAATAATAATCACGTGAGTTTTCTCCGCCCTTCCCCACTGGATGCGTGAGAGGCTGTGTTTGGGGTTATGAACGAATATCTACACTGTGTGCAGCACATGTCCCAGACAACAAAACATTAACTGGGTATTTAGAATGAAAACCACTTCAAACAGAAACTCCCTTTGAACAAAGGAAACCAGAAGAGAAACAGGGAATACACCTTCCTTTTAGAAGTCGCCATGGCTGTTGGAGTGTTGTTTTCTTTACTAGGGCTTCTGTCCCTCGAGCTACCTCTTTCACAAGACTCCCTGCAGGGGTTGATGAGTCATGGCCTGAGAAAAACAACCCTTATCTTTTGAGTTTGCCACCGCTGAAGGGATCTGGATATAAATGGGCCACTGTTTGGATAAACACACAGAGTACAGGGGATGCCATGTGGCACTTTTCATGAAAGGTATTTTCACCTTCAGCATAAAACAATTGGGCTCCTTTTTTTCATCAAACCTAAAATTAGATGCCTTAAATTTTAGCGATGAAGGCGAAAAAGTAAAAACAGCTTCAATTTGCAGACTGACAAGTCCGTGAATAAATGGACATTACACAATTAGACATAATTAATGTCACATAAATAAAAGGGGTTTTACCATTGTTAATATGCAGAGTTTATAGTTCAAACTATTATATAAAAACCATACATATACAGTCGCAGACAAAATTATGAGCACCCTACACTTATTACACCATAATTCAAGGTAATAGATTAAGGACAAGGATTTAGTAAACTTTAACCTATTTTTATTAAAACAAAAAGCAAAATACACAATTTCTAGTAATTTAACAATCTGTATAAATAAACAAACAAGCTTATTTCATTTAAAATATTAATTCATGACAAAAGTATTGGTATCCCTGCTTTAGTATTTTGTGTGGCCTCCTTTTGCTTGTATGATGGCTTTCAGATGTTTATGATAATTATTAACCAGTATGTTACATCTTGTTGGAAAAATCTTGGCCCATTCTGTTTTACATATGTCCTTTAGCTCAGACAGACTGGATACACAATGCTTGGCCACAGCTTTTTCAGATCAGTCTAAAGCATTTCTATTGGATTGAGATCTGGGGATTGCGAAGGCCATTCTAGCTCTAATACTCGTTTTCTTCAAGAATTCCGAAGTTGATTTAGCTGTATGTTTTGAGTCACTGTTGTGTTGGAAAATATCATTGTACCATATCAATTACCACATTTTTTTTATGTGTACTAGCCGAACTTGGAGAGAAGTTTGAGAGCCCTTTTGAGGCCACAGGGGTACTTTAGACTTCTGAGTTTAAAAGTCACCATGATGTAATGACTGAAATAGAAAATTATATGAAAAGTAATTCAAATCAACAAGAATACATTAGCTTAGATAACACATTTCAGACCTGTAACAAATTACTATTTTATGTTCATTATATTCGTTAAGAGGACAAAAATAGCACTTCAATTAAAATTAAGATTGATGTAACAGTGAATGAACCTCTAGTGATTTAAATTCTTGCCTTAGAAATATAAAATGTTTCAAGGTTTCAAGCATGCTTTTCATTAGAACAATGGCATTGTAATGTTAGGTATTGGACCCTGCTATATGTGAAAACATGGTGTGTGTTGAGTCTTTCAGCTGACATTATTTTAAGAATAAAATTACAGTAAATGTGTGTTCTGTTCTTTGTTTTTCCAGCTGTTTCACCTTTTTTTTTTTCTTCAACTTTTATAAAGTTCTGTACCACCACTGTGCTGAAACTGTGCAGAACTATGTTGCATGACAAACTATTTACACCAGGCTGAAGGTGAATTGAGTGCTCTATTGCTTTTTGTAAAGCTGTTATTCTACAGTAGTGTGTAGTGCACATTGCTGTCATTTTGCTGAAATATTTTTTTATTACAACATATAAAATGACAATAAGGCACAGTCATAAGATACCTCATTATTTGGTTCCCTCTACAAATGAAAACAATAATATTTGACATTCCTCTACACAGTGTCAGTGTCTGTATAGATGACAGGAAGGTACAGAGAGAGAGGAATAGTAAAGTAACTCAGTCTTGCAGCCCAAAAAAAACAAACAAAAAAAAAAAGATTTGCCTAAGCTGCTGTGATTTGGCCAGGTCGTTTCAGTCCATAAAATGTGTTCATTACATCAGTGTACCATTCAGTGATTTTAATGACATATTCTGTGCAGTAATATAAGGAGACATGTTCTTGGGGAAAAACAGAACTTGTGTTGAAATTTGGTGGTCTGCTTTTGATGATTCCTGCTGAATCGTGAAAGACAAGCATGGCTCACATTCCCCCACATGTGCTTGTAACACTGGGCACTGAGATCCCTTACCAGATGGTCCTCATACAGTGGTTCTGTAGTAAGGGGGAGTTGTAGCACACAGACAGCTGTATTAGCATCAGAGTCATTGGTAGAATGTGTTTTGTATTGTAACATACTAATATATTGCAGTACCAATGGACCACTCGAATGGTTCTACATCGTTATTATAATGGTATTACAGTGTTATTCATATTTTTCTGTTTTGAGGATCAGTGTCTAGACCCAGTGAGTCCATTAATGAACGAATAAAGGTTTGAAGTGACGCCTTCAGAAAGGCATAAAAGGGAATCTCAAAGGGTTGAGTGATTCTGGTTACCAGTATGTACATAATCAACACACACACACACACACACACACACAGTGTTAAGTAAATACTGGAGTACTTTATTCTTTACAGCTGCAGTAAGTTTCTATTTCTTTTAGTTGGACACAGAGCTCTGGCTCACTGGCAAGTTCAAGAACAACTAACTTACTCCCATCATGCTTTGTTATTTAAAGGTGCAGTAATATCTAACTATTAAAGGTAACATTTAAAAATCTACAGCTAAGGCCAAAAGTTTTGCATCATCCTAAAGGACTACCTAAGTTTGCTTAAAGTCGAATGAAACCTGCTGAATAATGTATTGTTAAGATATTAAATTCCATACCACATTGTAGTTTTCCATATACTTTATGAAAAACTGATAAATAGTATACTGTACTACCATTATGGATTCCGGTAGACTTTTGCTATATCATTTTGTAGTTTCTTTGATTAAATGATGTTAAATAAAATATCTAAATTATATATATGAGCATAATTTAGTTTATATATATATATGTATATGTATGTATTAATAATGTTTCAATCCTAAAATTCAAGGTGATGCAAAACTTTTGGCCATAGCTGTAGGAAAGCCAAAATAAACATGAATCTTCATATAAGAATGAAAGGCAGGAAAAGTGCAGTTAACGCAAAGAGCCGGAAGCAGAACAGAACCTAGTGAGTGCATTTTAACTTGGCGAGCAGCAAAAACAAAGAGTCCTTGTCTGAACATGCATGTTAAAGATCTACAGTTGCTTATGTCTGGGAGATATATTCTTTCAGCAACAAAGAAATGTATTGAATCTGATAAATCCTCTTCCCTATGTGCCACAAAGACTACTGAAACCTGCAGTTCGATTCTATCGACCGTAAGACCTGTCTTGGTTGTAGCAATATCTAAATGATTGTATTAATTGGGAACAAATGATTTACAGTGTGGAAGTCAGTAAGAATGCACTGTTGATGTACTGAGATCCTATTCCATTTTGTTTGCTGACGTTTGGGTGATTGATGAGATGTAATAGAAATCAACTAAGTGATCAAAGGTGCATGCTCAGTTGGTGCTGTCAGAGTAATTACAAGCTCACTGGGGGTCATGTGACCTCCAAGTGCTGTCTGTCACAACCTACAGTGTGTGTGTCAGAGATCTAGGTCATAGCTAGGAATCCATTGTCAACTTGTACACAGCCTGTCCAACTGTGAGCAGACTGAAGTAGAATGTTACAGTCCTATTTAACTTATTGAAAGTAAAAAGTCTTAAGTGGTACAATGAATTGACCATTACAGTCTGGGCATCTGTGTTAGATTCTATTACTCAGTAGAAAACAGTGACAATTCAATTCACTTCCACAAAACTACCTGCTTGGGAGAGGCCCTTAAGGTCATAAATGAGAAATTACTCTTTGAATTTGTAGGGAAGGTGTATTTGAGCTTGTCTGGAAAATTCTAACTGTCTAGCAATGAACAGACTTCCTCATTCAAGTCACACCATGTGATAATGTGACCTTTAAACTCTTTTGACCCAAACTACCCTAGAGAGGCAGTGGGTGGGACCAGTCAAGTTGAATGGAAAAGCATTTTGTAAAATGGTTTGAATGGAATAAGGAAGTCTGTTCAGTCCTTAGCAGAATTTTCCAGACAAGCTCACAGGCAAAGACAGATGGTAATAAAACTTGCTATTGGTGCAACTTTTAAAATTCACAATGACAATAAGTTTATTACACATGAGCTCTGTGTGAATTTGATACAGTCAACATTTTGGTAGGGAGGTTATATCAATAGAATGTACTGTACATTAATTAGTGCTGGGTTTAGTGCTATTCCCTGTGGCTCCCCAGTGACAACCATGATGCACTGCCTTGTAATCAACACTAAGAGCATAACAAAATGCACAATGTAGGTTTAATTTGATGAAACAGTATATTGATGTAATGTTTTCTGTAATCAAAATAAATATAGTAAAGCAAGTAAGGTAACATGGAAAATAATTAAAGAATATCCTCCTCGTTATGCCGATCTCGATAAATGAAACTCCCTCACCTTGTATGTAGTTTCTCCAGTGAAAGTTTATTAAGAGCTAGGTTATGTCAAGAACAGGTTGAAAGTCGGATGATTTTGTAGTGTGGACTGCTGATGGAAGAGGGTGGGCATCCCCTTGCATAGCAAGCTCAAACCTCCAAGCTTCTGATATCCAACATTTATGAAAGAAAATTTTAAAAATAACATTGTAAATAAAATTTACAGTTTTTTTATTCCCTTTCACAGTAAGTGTTAAATAAGGCCTTCATCTAACCATTGAACCACTGCCTCGCACGCAAGGGTTTTATGGTTTGTCTAATAATTTATCAGTGTCTGGTAAAACTAAGAAACTGTTGGTTGTTGGTTAAAAAATATTTCTTTGTGCTTTCTATGTTCCCCTAATTTAGTAAATAAAGACAGAATTACTAAAGTTTTTTTTTTTGTTGTCCCACCTCTCCTCTACCTGTTTAAAGCATGTAAGTACCCTACCCTACACAAATGTCGCTTGTTTTGTAACTTTAAAAACAGGGTCTCTAAAGTGTCAATATATGTATTTATCTTAACTGACAGAAGCATAATTAATATTTATTTGCATTGCTAGCGTTTACAGCATTGTAAGAACTAAAGAGGGTGAGCAGATGTGGCAATAATTCTGGTAATAATGTCTTCCAAAAGATGGGAAATGTAATCCTGAACCTCCTTGCCACAAAGTTAAAGCATGACAAAAGTAATCATTGCACCCCCTTTTTCTTTCAGTAGAACAAAGTTAACACAATATTATTTCTGCAACATACATCACAGATGGACAAGACTGGTTAGGGTTAGTTTAGGGTGTACGAGAGCTGAGTAACTTTGAGTGATGTTTCCTTGATGTTTATTAAAAAAAACAAAACAAAGCTAAAAATAAAAGTTTGCCACACAAGGCGAGCACTAGCCTCATTAAAATTGATGTCCTGCTCCAGGAACCTACTACACTATGAAAACCTTCTCTATACTGTTTGCGATCAGCATCCCCTAAACTAACCTACTGCTGTTGCTCCCGAAGTCCCGGCCTCCCAGCGACTCCGGGTTGTTGCGACAGTCCTGGCTGAGCAGAGCCTTCACGAGCACCGTCTTGCTGTTGAAGGGTTCCGTAGTAGTTATCCTGCCGAGTGGATGCTGTCCTCCTTGATGTAAACAAAGCGCCCCTCTGTGTAGCATGGCGGTACAGTCGCCTCGATCTGTGGCGCAGACGCCTTTTGAGCATCCAGCCTCTCCAGGCACACACCCCCCAGCCAATCCGGACATCCCGATCAGCTCAGCGCCGGGCGAGCCTACCTGCTCAATTGGTTGCCTAGTAACACGTCTCTTGTTACGTGCCCCAGCTGCACACATCCACTCAAGAACCAGAGACGGGGTTCTCCCTGTCGCACATGCCCAATCTTTTACAACACTGCAGTGTGCTTTTGCTCAAATCTTCTCCTTGTTTATGTAGTAAATGAATTGGATTTTGTGTATACTTGTAGGGACTGGTATTAGAAGAATAACTAGAAAGAAAGAAGAAGAAGAAAAACATCTATTAAATTCGGACAGAATCAAACCCATTTATACAGCACATTTGTTTCTATTCTGAGCAGACATGTTTTGGCTGCCATAAAGCCCTTTGGAAGTGAAATAATTTATCTCCCCCTGTTGAAACTGCTTTGGCAGACTGTGAGCGTTTGTAGTGGGATGCTTTGGAGGTGCCTCTTTATTGGTGCTTTGCATAACATGGTCCCCCACCCACCCAGTAGTTCCGTCAAGGGGATAATTTTTTTTTAATAACGTCATGTCTCACATCCTTATCAGAGCTTCCATAAATCAGCAAATCAGAGAGCAAGCCAAGTTTTATTGCAGAAAATTATATGTCCTTAGGGCATCTTCTTGCATTTCAAAAGCTAGCTTCGTAATCTTTTTTACCTATCAAAGAGAAGAAAAAAAAAAAAAACAATAATTCATCTTCGACCTCCCCAATCTCGGTTTATCATTCACAACTGTCCCCTTTTTTCTTTAATTGCAGAACATTTTAATTTGACTTTTGTTTCCCGTTCTTTATTAGGAAGAACAGGAAACTTTGAACTTCATAGTCATATAGTTGAAGTAATTGCAGCAATAGCTGGATGGGGATATCTGCTTGAGGATATCAAAACTGCCAAACTGCAAGAACCTGAGCACTTTGCACTTTTGTATAAAATTATAAAACATCTAAGGTACGTACACTTCGGGAATGGAGGGTATCTGAAATATTTTTTTATTTTATTTTTTGAATGATATGGAAGCCCACTCCAGTCAGTGCCAGTGGGTTGGTGAACCAAACTGATTGTCAAATTCCAGTCCAATATAAACTATAAAATCCTGATAGGATATCAGAAACAGTTTCCTCTGGACAGTTTCTCATAACTTTTGTTTCCAACCAATTTGTAATCTTTTACTTTTTTTAAGAAAACCATGCATATTGTGGCCTGGAGTACAGTAGGTTTACTGTTCCTCAATGAAAGAATAATCTTATTGAAAGTTTGTACTGCTAATGTCAAGAAATAGTGTTTCTAACATTCAAAAGGAAAGAATGAGACTGAAAAAATATAATTCTCTCTAACATGATCTTCAGTGGCGATGCAATGGTTCTGTAATAATGGGCATTAGTTTCACAAAGGTAGGTACAGTTGTATAAGACCCACTGTGACAGGGTACACCCGCCCTTGTGCATATTATGTATTGTATTATTTTGTATTTGTATTATTATTTAAATGCATGACGAGTGAAGTGCCGTCGCCATTGTTTGTTATTGTTTTTTGTTTAGTACATCTCGTGGAGAACAAAGCCCAGTCCTGCAGATGTCTGCTCACTGGACGCCTGGCCAGCAGGGTTTGCTGTAGCGCGATGAGGAGAAACAGTCCCGTCCCTGCTGGTTTTATCTCCCTAACCCACGGGAGCACCAAAGCCAATGCGACACTCCCTTCAGAATCCCCAGCAAAGACTGGCAACTCCACACAGCCAGGATGCGAACCTGCACTCTACGACTCACCCTGCACACCACGCGGCTGTGCTTTTACCAAGTGAGCAACTCGTGGACCCCCTCATTAGTAAAACTTAGAGATTTATAAGAATATTAATTCAAGCCTACAAACATTTTGGCTAATATCTTTATTAGTGTGCACTGCACTGAATATATGATTACGTGTATGTTTTGGTTTAAATGTAGCAGGTCCTACTCAAAAAGAATGGGATGATTTTCAAAGCATTTCACTCCAAAAAGCAAAATGTTACAAAATTAGGATTAAAAACTGTACCTAAAAGGTCTTACAATAAAAAAAGTCTTTATTTCTAGTTTTGTAACAAGAGTAATTCATCCTCAAAAATAGATGTACTCATCTGGTTCACAGGCCCAATCTTGGACTACCTAATGTTATTTTAGGTAAGGTAGTCCAATATTAGTGCTAACCCAGGTCTATGAAACCAGCCATTAAAAAAAGTATTTATAAGTCACATAAGATTCTTTACAATAAGGCAACTGTAAAATAGAGTTTCTGAGATGACTTGAATTTGTAGTAAAACATATTTGTAGTGCTCACTTATTTTACATGTGTTACTGTGACGGAGGACTGCCCCGTCTTTATGAATGTGGTTGGGACTGGCAGGGAGGGGGTTAAATTCCTCCCTACCAGGAAAACATGTGAGAATGTGGCTGGAGCCCTAATTGAATAATCAGCAATTATTGATTAATTGGGCTCCAGCCACAGGGGATAAAGCCAGGGGAGAGACCCTGGCTAGAGAGAGTTCTGGAAGGAGAAGTGGTTGTCTGTGTGTGCTATTTTGTTAGTTTTGGTCCAGTGAAGGCAACGCCCAGCCTGGAAACTTTATTTGTAAGTTTTATTTTGTGTTTGAAACCTTTTTGTTTGGCCCTCGTGCCTGTTTATTTTGTATTTTTGTTTATTAAAAACTTTATTTTTGAACTTTCAAACTGTCTCTGAGTCTCAACCTCGGTCGTCCTTGTCACAGTTACAAACTAGTCTTGCAAGTCCTAGCATATACCAACAGGCATCCCCAATGAGAGCACTTATTGTACTTTGTACATGAAAAGTAAAGGGTGGGATTGTCAGACAGAAGCTATTTCTCAATGATCCCCATTCTTTAGCAATTTAGCAGTTCAGAAGATCATGTTAATCTAAGCTCTTTACTAATAGTTTTACATTAAATATGGATTGCATTTTCAGTAGGCTGCACAAAATGAGATAAATGTCAGGTCTCTAGCATACTTTGTTCTACAGCTCAGAGCCTTGATTGTAGGCTTCCCAAACTACTGGGATTTCACCCATTATTATGACTGGTGAAACAACAGCTGCAAATGGAAAAATAAACATAGGTAGCTTTGTCCTTTGTTGGCAAGACCATGGGACATTTGCAATGATTTTCTGCCTTTCTCTTTGCTGTAAAATGGTTGTAGCGAACAAAATAATTCCAGAAACCTTATTTTGCATTTCCATTTGCATAACCTGTCACGAATGTGCAGTTTTGAAAGTTTATAGTAAATATATATTTAAATTTTAAAACATGAGGGGTAAAATTATGTTTTCAGTTTTATTTTCATAGTCTGCTGTTGTTTCTATTTCTAGGTCACTTCACCTCAGCAGTATCTTCAGTTGTCAAAACACGCCACTGGCCGCAAAGCATGCCAGTTTGGACATTGAAAAATGAAATATTTATTGTGATGACATCCTTAGCCATGTGGATGTAGTGAGACATTGGAATGGCATGGAATCGTTTTCAGCCAATCAAAACACTCCATTTGTCCTGGGCCATTTATGCCTGAATCGAATAATAGAAAAAAGAAAAAAAAGATGCAGACTGTCCCACCCCAAGCAGACCAGAGAGACCTCAATTTGCCACTGTGGATTCATTTAATATGTATTAACTGGTGAGCTGGGTTTCTGGTAAAAATTTTATTAGATCAAATTATTAACCATTCTGGGGGTTTTCTCAGTTTCTCTAATTATCTCTTCCAAATATTAGTTACCAGATGTGGTTTGGGGGTGTGGATGATTAACTAGTCATGTATGAAGACTGCTACAATCTTTACCCAAACCTTTAACCTAATCCTGGCCTTAATCCTGGCCTTAAAATCACTGTCAGATTGCAAAATTACTGAAATTATGCATTATTCTCAATACAATAGATGCTATTCAAAGTATGGATGGTCCTGGTTTTCTTGTGTTTCTTCAAAACAGTGCCTGTTTGTTAAATTTTATTTTTTAAATTTTTCCTCAATGGTGTCATTGTTACTCCATGCATAAAACCTCTATTTCATAAATATTAGGAGGCTGTGTGGTCCAGTGGTTAAAGAAAAGGGTTTGTAACCTGAAGGTCCCCGGTTTAAATCCCACCTCAACCACTGACTCATTGTATGACCCTGAGCAAGTCACTTAACCTCCTTGTGCTCCGTCTTTTGGGTGAGACTTAATTGTAAGTGACTCTGCAGCCTATGCATAGTTCACACACCCTAGTCTCTGTAAGTCGCCTTGGATAAAGGCGTCTGCTAAATAAACAAATAATAATAATAATATTATTATTACCACCAATCTTGTTGTAAACAAGAAGCATGAGAATTTGCCTTTGACAATTGATATTTTTTTCTGTTAGTAGATACCAGAAACATAAAATGCTGTATACTATATTATCACTGATTGTACAATTGAATTCCATACAAATGTAGCCAGTGCACAATATACTTGCTTTATCTTGTGCACCCATGAAATTATGAAATTACAACCAGCACCACTGTACTCTCTATGAAGCTTTACAGTGGTTCAGTCTGGAGAATAGAAGACTCTCTCAAATGCTCCAAGTTACTAAACATCTCTGTTGAAGACATTTATCTCTACCTATCTCTACCTATGCACGAAGATCAAATCATGTGCCTACTTTTAAATTCCATAAATTGACATCTAATATGAGCCAACATGTCTTTGTATATCAGACATCTAATCTTTGTTTTTATGTTTGAAGGCAATGAATTCCAGACTCTTCAGAATACCTTTTTAAATCACTCATAAATATTTATTTTAAATGTCAGGGCTGCAAGTCCTGTAAATACTGACAATGACCAGAATCATGTATTTTGGAATTGTTTATTTTGTTATGCTTTTATTTTGAACTAATGTTTTTTTATGATTGTTTTAACTGTTTTTTGTCTCTTTTTGCCATTGATTGTATAATGTTATTTCTTATCACCTTCTCTTGCCAGGACCCCTTTGAAATTAGATGTATATCTGAGGGGTTCTATCCTGGTTAAAGTAATACATTTGCATTTAGAATTTGAATGAAATTATGTGCTCAAAAAGATATTGCTACTGCTAGGGGTGTACCAGAAGGAACCTCTTTTCTCCAATAAACTATTTGTAGTTTGGAATATACAGGTTTACCAAAAAAGGCAACTTTTGCTGATGCAGTGGTGTATTTTAGTGTTGCCATAATGTAAGGAAATAACACAGGTCCCCGTGTAGCAGTATTTATTTTTTTAGTGTTGCCACATTAACAGTTTAATGCGACCACCATTTGTCCCAAGAAGGGCTTTCATTATCAAGACAACATTTTAAATGGCAGAATGCTTCAAGGACTCCTTCACAAAGCTTCTTGATTGTTTTCCTTCAGTTAGGAATGTTTTTTTTCCACAGCAGTAGCGCAAAGTGACTCCATAATCCCCCTGTATCGTCAAAGCATTCTGATGAGGTTATATACCAAAGCTACTCAGTAAGATACAGCCATTAGCTGGGAAAGTCACAACCTTCGCTGTCTGCAGCTGCAGTGCTCCTGCTTGCAAGTGTAAGAATGTCACTCTAAAACGCCAGCATATCACAGGGATATTTAGGGCACTTCTGAAATCTGCAGCCTTAAGCTTCCCTCTTTGGCACTCGTCTCTCAGATTCACAGCAAGCAAATTGTGAGGAATAATAAGCTTAAGGAGTGTTTACTACACTGTCAGTCATAGGAGAATAAACGTAAGTATCTGGCATTCATCTGTTGGAAATTGTGGGGATTTTTTTTCTTCTTTATTTGCTTTTAAAAGGTTAGTTGACAGGGTTGGATGCAAAAGCAGAACATAGTCAGGAGTTCTGTCTGTTTTCTAGAAATTGAGATAATCAAACATACCCAACAGAAAAAAAGGTTTGAAAAATACCATTTGGATAGAATTATAAAACCTCTATCTTATCAGTGCCATTAGCAAAGCACGTAATTCGACAATATAATAGATTTAGAACACATTTTTAATTGTGATCCTGATATGATAGCATACCAATAGGCAAACATGGTACTGTTATGGATTTCTAGAGTCCACTGGTTGATGCCATTGGGATACCATTTTTATAAAAATGTTACCACTGGTACCATTCTACCTATGGTTTGTACTATTGTTTCTGCCCTTGTTCTTCAGGGAGCATAGCATTGGCTCTGGCGCTGCTGCTTGTCAGGGAGGCATCTGCAGGTACTGTTTCTTCTCATCATGCCCAGTGAGCACACCTGCAGGGCTGGCCTTTTTCCCTCAAAGGCCAATAGTAAGATGTAAGTGGCTTGGTAGTGGGATTGAAGGACATCCACTGACCTTTAGTTCTACTGTGGGGAATTGCTGCAGAATCAAAAGTCTATGGACTGTTTTTTTTTTTGTTTGTTTTTTTCCTGAAATTTCTTCACACTAAGAATTGAAGAATAAAATCTGGATTCCCAAAAAAAAATTATAATACAAGACATATACGTTAATTCAGTGGGAAAACAAGAGCTACACTGTGGTGTCTGTCAGTGGTTCCAGAAGTGACACGTTACCCCCTTTGGTGCTAAACATTAATATTGTAATATAATGGCCCAGTTATGTCTGGACATCCTCTATGGACAAATAATAGCTATTTGCTCGGGAAAGGGCTTCATGAAGAATAATTATGACTACTTTCCATGGTCAAGCCCAAAAGTGTTCAATAATGCAGTTGGACCTACATATAATTTTGCATTAAAGTAAATGAAATCCACTGTCATATTGGGGCAAATTATTAGCTGAGATACTTATTGTATAATTGGTGATAACATGTCGACTGATAATTAAAATGGGAAGCAATCCAATCTACAAAAGTGCTGCAGTGTCAGTTTTGTAAATATCACTTGTCAGTTGAACTGCTTTGCCAGAAGCACAAACAGTGTCAACAGCATTCAATCTTACTTAAATCACTTTCAGAAGGTCAGGGACTTGCAGAAATAAAAACTACCCTTCACAGTGACAGTTGAGTATACATGTCAGTATATTACTCCATAGTGCAGACTTGGCTAAAAAGTTAATATGGAAATTGGAAAGTGCTTTCACTTACATAATACTTTTGATATCCCTGAATGAGTTTTGGTGTAAAATGCTCCATGTTTGGACAATGTTATTAAGATATAATAACAGTCTAGCTTGAGTTCCACATCTGTGACTGTGTGAGTAATGAGATTGGTCCGTTTTTTCAAAAATTAATACAATAATTTTAAATGGAAGGAAGAGACCATTACAATAATCTAACAGCTCTTCCTGTAACTAAATTGTTTCTTGCTAGTTTTTCCTGTTACAATAATGTATTTGTCTCTCTTTTTTTTTTTTAAAAAAAAAATAGGACACTGCAAATTAATCGTGTGTTTTTACAATTTGCCTTCGATAACTACCTCCTTGCCAGATCTCTACTGTAAAAAGACATTTTAATCTTTGACATGCTATGGTAAAACAAAGAGAAAATAAGAATAAAGTATAATGAAAATATAGTAAAGATAATAACAATATGCTAAACTGCAAAGTTTAAACAAAAAAGGATAAATTAAAAGGGAATGGTATTTTCAGGGTCCCTTTAAAACTTGTTTTAAATAAACAAAATCATCCAGCATCCCATACGGCAGTAATGTCCTCCCCAGATGTGTCCACTTGACTGAGCTCACTCGCTCTTGCCACTGAATCTCGCATTCAACCAAGGTGCGAGAAGCCCATTTGGTTTGCTACTGTCTTTTCAATGTCGGGATCATGACTGCTTGTATGGGTATAGTGAGAGTGGTGATTATGACTATTTGGCCGCTGATCCCGCCTGTTAACGGGAGAAGAAGCAGCCACCGCCCTATGAAAAGAGAAACTGATCTGACGACAAAGCCATGCCTTTTCCCCCCATCAAGAGGACTGCCTGCATTTAGGTGGAAGTTGTTGGGGGGGTTGGGGGGTAGCAGCAACTCCCAGGTGAGTTTACCTGGGATTTATATAGCATATGAGGACGTGATCTAATGAGAGAGCATCTACTCCATTTGTGAGATTAGGTAACACGGTCATAAATATTTAAAAGTGTAGTGCCACTTAGTTATAAAAATAGCTTTTACATCAAACAGGTTGTGTCTTGTTATCCCTGTTGAACATGCCAGTGTTTTTATTATCAAAATCATAATTTCAAAAAAAGTCATATCCTATGTAATTTTGTGGCAGGTTGGCTGGGCGGTGACGTCACAACAGAAGCAGGAAGGAAAATACTGACACCAAGTCTGCAGTTTTTAACTTGAAAAATTTTGAAACTGTAGTGCCTGGTGTCAGTTTATTTACATTCCTGCTTCTGCCGTGACGCCACCGCCCAGCCACCCTGTCACGTGGTGTCAGCAGTGGGATCACCAGCGCCTCCTGGACTCAGGCAGAAGAGGGTACTGCAGTTTTTTGTTTTTCATTTTTTTGATTATTACTTGTGGAGTGAGGAGGAAGAAGGGGAGGAGAATGGGAGGAAAGAGGATGGGAAGGAGGAAGAGCTGCAACTGCAGCAACAGCAGGCACAGGAGGAGATCAGCTGCCCCCTCCCTGAAGAGCGGAATTACAGTTGCAGGAGAGGAGACAAGGGGAAGGAGTCTGTGCATCCACAGCCCAAAAGGGAGTAGGCCGAGCGTCCACAGCCCAAGAGGGAGGAGCCGGTGCGTCCTCAGCCCAAAAGGGGGGAGGCCGAACGTCTACAGCCCACGTCTCCACCAGCAGAGGGAGAATTCCTGCTGGTTCTGCCTCCACCTCCGTGGGAGGACTGTGTGTCGCTCCCATCTCCACCAGCAGAGGGAGAATTCCTGCTGGTTCCGCCTCCACCTCCGTGGGAAGACTGTGAGTCGCTCCCACCTCCGCCAGCAGAGGGAGAGTTCCTGTTGGTTCCACCTCCACCGCCCTGGGAGGACTATGTGTCGCTCCCACCTCCGCCAGCAAAGGGAGAGTTCCTGCTGGTTCCACCTCCACCACCATGGGAGGACTGTGTGTCGCTCCCACCTCCACCAGCAGAGGGAGAGTACCTGCTGGTCCCACCTCCTCCAGCAGAGGGTGAGTTCCTACTGGTTCCGCCTCCACCTCCATGGGAGGACGACTTGCCGCTCCCACCTCCACCAGCAGAGGTAGAGTACCTGCTGGTTCCACCTCCATCACCGCCACCAGCAGAGGGAGAGTTCCTACTGGTTCCGCCTCCACCTCCATGGGAGGACGACTTGCCGCTCCCACCTCCACCAGCAGAGGTAGAGTACCTGCTGGTTCCACCTCCATCACCGCCACCAGCAGAGGGAGCATGCCTGTTGGTTCCGCCGCTGCAGCCAGAAGGGGAGGCGGCCCTGCCTCCTTCGCCGCCAGAAGGGGAGGCGGCCCTGCCGCCTTCGCCGCCAGAAGGGGAGGAGCCCCTGCCGCCTTCGTCAGGAGCAGAGCAGCAGGAGCTGCCTCTGCCTCCACCACCACCACCACCACCACCTGAGGGAGAGGAGCAGGAGCTGCCTCTGCCTCCACCACCACCACCTGAGGGAGAGGAGCAGGAGCTGCCTCTCCCTTCACGACAGGACAGACCGGAACAAAGGCTGGCGGTCCCTAGCTACCCTTGCATAGGCTGCTGAGCAGTGCAAGGGGGAAAACAGCCGGGTCGCAGCGGCTGAAAAGAGGGCCAACCCCAGCACCACCGCTGGTCCTGGCTCCCCTCCTGCAATCGCCTCCCGAGGGTCCACTACCGCCGTCGCCTCCTGTGGGACCACTGCCGCCCTGTCGTGCATCGCCGCCCAGGGATGCCTGCCTTGCACCGTCCAAGGATGCCTGCCTTGCACCACTCAGGGAGGCCACGCCCGCTCCTCTCAGGGATGCCACGCATGGATCGCCTGGGGCTGCCTGTTTCTCGGCATCGCCTGGGGCTGCCTGTTTCTCCGCATTGCCTGGGGCTGCCTGTTTCTCTGCATCGCCTGGGGCTGCCTGTTTCTCTGCATCGCCTGGGGCTGCCTGTTTCTCCGCATCGCCTGGGGCTGCCTGTTGCTCCGCACCCGTTACAGGGTACGAGGGAGAAGTGGAGCTCCCACTTCCGCCTCCATTGCCAGGGGCTCCCCTCCCGAGTTCGCCTCCCGAGGGTCCGCCGCTGCTGCCGTCGCCTCCTGAGGGTCCGGCGCTGCTGCCGTCGCCTCCTGAGGGTCCGCCACTGCTGCCGTCGCCTGGGGTCGTCGCCAGCTCTGCTTCGCCTGGGGTTGCTACCAGTCCTGCCATGCAGCAGGAAATAATGTGGCTGGAGCCCCATGAAGGGGAGCTGCCGCCATGAAGAAAGGGGGGAGGTCAGGGGACCAGCTCCCCCAGCCGCATTTTTGCGTCAGGAAACACTGTGGCCAGAGCCCCACGGAGGGGAGCTGCCGGCCATGAAGAAGGGGGGGAGGTCAGGAGACCAGCTCCCTCCGCAGCAGTTTCGCTGCCGGAAATTGGGTGGCTGAAGCCCCGGAAGAGGGAGCTGTTGGCCACAAAGAAGTGGGGGGTGGAGGACATTCCACCATGGCCACCCCCGGAAACACCTTGCTTCCCCCTCTTCCGGGACTTTGAGACTGAAGGGGGAGGTGGCCGTTGGGGCCAAGTGTGCGTTGCACAAGGGGGGGATATGTAACAGGGCAAGCAGCCCTGTACAGGGTTTGTTTATTTTAGAACGGGGTTTCCCCCTCCGCCTCGGTGTTATTTTGTTTTTGATTATTATTATTATTATTATTATTATTGTCGTTATGATATCGTGTTTTAATATGACGGCGAAATGCTGCAGGTTTTGTTATTGTTTTTTTTTATGTATTTAGGATGGCGCAGCCGATTTTGTTTAGTAGCGTGGATGGGTAGCTCCATCCACAGCAGTTTAATTAATAAACTTGTGCAGATTGTGGCCGAGGGGTAATGGAATAATTGCTAGCTAGTTAAACCCCTCGGCCACGGTATAAAAAGCCTGCAGCTCTCCAGCTCGGGGTGGGTGTATGAGGAGCGAGAGTGGAGAGAGCGAGGAGCGAGAAAAATGAAACTAAAAAAGAGACATAGGAACAGTGAAGGCAATCTGCCCAGCCTGACCTGTGTTGTTTTATTTATTTTGTGTTCGGGATTATTTTTGTTTACCTTTTTATTTCGCTCTGTGAGCAAGTCTTTTTTGTTAAAACATTTTATTTATTTTTGCTTAATAAAAAAACGGCGCCGCCGCGTCTCTTAATATTATTTTGAAACTTAAGTGCCTGGTGTCAGTTTATTTAAGTTCCTGCTTCTGCCGTGACGTCACCGCCCAGCCACCCTGTCACAAATTTATCAACTCGGACAGTGCTTTCTCATAATGTAAACAGAAACTAAACTTTCAGGGAATGTGATATTAACCAAGGCTTAAACCCCATTTGTGATATCTCATTTGTATAAAAACATTGAGTGACTGAGTGCTGTGGATGTTTTATCCCTTTAGGAGAAAGATGGGAGTCCTTACTTTATATAAGAACTTTCCCAAGCTAAAAGAAGCACACCAATTATACTAAAGAGTGCCAACCTTTTTTGACAGATATTCTAATTGTGCCATAACACATTTTTTCTACGAATAACGTTCTAATTGTGCATTTTACTAATTAATGAGGTGGAAATTGAGCTTAATCACATAGCAAATGCAAAATAATCAATTTCATTGCTGAAGCAAAGGAAATTCCCCTGACATTTTTAAGCAAATTGCACAAGCAGAAAATGTGAAATTTACAAAATCTGAAAGCACACAAAAGAATGAACGCATGCTAACTTCACTGCAGTTAAAGTTATTAAATCATGCTGAGGGGTTTGAAGCAAGTTGGTAAATATTATAAAGTGTTGTACGCTACTGTACATTGCAGGATACAAACAAATGTTAAGCTGGATTTTAAGGTTCACATAATAAAGTTAACAGATTCCAAACTGGAACAGTATTGTAGCCTCTGTACTTCTATATATCTGAAGATATTCTACTTTAAGCCTCAAGTTGTTATATATGGTACCAGCTGACTGCTCCATACAGCTATAGAAAACACCCACAGTCGGCCTTTTATGTGATAAAGAAAGGAGATAATGCTGTCCAAAATTGCCATACAGACATCTTCCTTGAGAAACAAAAACAATCCTTGTTTTTTTTTTTATAAAGATATTATCAGAAGCTGTCCATGAGGGTTTGCAGAGTTAAGCTTCTTGGGAAACTGATGACATCATCAAAGAGGATGAATCTTGTTTCTGCATTCAGATGCCTTTTGTGAGTTATTTGGCCATTCTATATTTATTTTACAATCAATTCTTTTTTGACAAAAATAAGTATTTAGCAAAATAAGTATTGCATGTTTTGTGTTATTTTTGTATCTGGTGAATAGAAAAATGAAAGTAATCTTGAATCTGTGTTTCTTGAATTTAAACAATTTGAAATCTAGAATATACAGGAGCCATCCAATGTGTATTTGAAAAGTAAACATGAACTTCTAAACCTCTCATTAACAGTAGAATGAACTACAGACTTGATTAAATGAACTGAACAAAACATTCCTTAAAACAGTCAAATGTATTGAACAGGGCCCTCTTGGTCTTAAAACTATCACAAGTCAACTCATTAAGGCAGCTTTAAATTGGTATCCTTATATGTTTCTTTAAGTTAATGAGAGGGGGACTGTGGCAATGTGCCCCGCCCCTGTGTGTATTTTTGTGTTTTATGTTGTATGTTGCGTGTATTAATGTTGGTGTATTGTAGTTGGTACACAGGGTATAATGTGGGTAATGAGCACGAGTGTTTAAAATGTATAATTGTATTTAGGCACGGGGATTGCACTTCACGTGCATTTAAAGTATTTAATATGTGAGCACGGGGTTGCACAGAATTAGTTCACGTGCTGGGATTCAAGTGAATAATTAATTAGTAATTGAATCCCGGCACAACAGTATATATAGATGCACAAAGCACTCATTCGGGGTTGTGTGTTCGAGAGTGAAGAACGGGAGAGTGAGGAGAGTAAATTAAAGTAAATAACAACTGCTACTATGTGTTGGAGAACCAGCACAGTACTTGTTTTGTGTGTAGCATTTGTCCATCCTGTGTGTTAGTGTCTATTCATTTTGTTTGTCTGTTTATTTTGGCTAAAGTGTCCTGTGTTTTGTTCAAACCTTTTTATTTATAATAAACCGGCACAAGCAAGCGCCTTCATCATTTCATTTCAACGTCCTGAGTGTGTTTTCTTTCCTGGTTCTGACGTCACCACTCAGCCAGGCTTATGGGCATACTTTAGCCATGTGCCCCACGCAGTATGAAGAGGAGGAACTAGCGCCCAGACGGGGGGACCGCGAGCGTCCAGCGCCCAGACGGGGGGACCGTGAGCGTCCAGTGCCCAGACGGGGGGACTGCGGGAATCCAAAGCGCGAGAAGCAGCTGTTCCCATTTCCACCAGCAGAGCAAGAATGCCTGCTGTCCCCATCTCCACCAGCAGAGGAAGAATGCCTGCTGTCCCCATCTCCACCAGCAGAGGAAGAATGCCTGCTGTCCCCATCTCCACCAGCAGAGGAAGAATGCCTGCTGTCCCCATCTCCACCAGCAGAGGAAAAATGCCTGCTGTCCCCATCTCCACCAGCAGAGGAAGAATGCCTGCTGTCCCCATCTCCACCAGCAGAGGAAGAATGCCTGCTGTCCCCATCTACACCAGCAGAGGAAGAATGCCTGCCGGTTGCGCCTTCAGAGCCGGAAGCTGTCCCCTGCAAGAGAGGTAGACCCGCACCTGTCCCCTGCAAGAGAGGGTGAGCCGCACCAGTCCCCTGCAAGAGAGGGAGAGCCGCACCAGTCCCCTGCAACAGGGGGAGACTACATGCTGCTCCCACCTCCATCGCCAGGAGACTACACGCTGCTCCCACCTCCGTCGCCAGGAGACTACACGCTGCTCCCACCTCCACCGCTTCCGCCACTAGGAGCAGAGCAGCAGGAGCTGCCGCTGCCTCCACCACCTCCACCAAGAGTAGAGCAGCAGGAGCTGCCTCTACCTCCACCACCTTCACTCCCAGGAGCAGAGCAGCTGGAGCTGCCTCTACCTCCACCACCTCAACCGCTTCCACCACCAGGAGGAGAGCAGCAGGGGCTACCTCTGTCTCCGCCACTGCCAGGAGTAGAGCAGCAGGAGCTGCCTCTGCCTCCACCACCTTCAACGGCAGGAGCAGAGAAGCAGGAGCTACCTCTGCCTCCGCCACCTCCACCAGCAGAGGGTGAATACCTGCTGGTTCCACCTCCCCCAATGTGGGAGGACTGCTTGCCGCTCCCACCTCCACCACCAGAGGGGCTGGAGCTACCTCCACCACCTGAGGGAGAAGAGCTGCAGCTGAGTTTGCCATCGCCCGGGGATGCCTTCACGTCACCACCCGGGGCTGCCTGTTGCTCCGCATCGCCCGGGGCTGCCTGTTGCTCTGCACCGCCCGGGGCTGCCTGTTGCTCCGCAATAGCAACAGTCAATAAAAGCCTTTGGCAAGTTGTGGCTTTCAGCAAGTTGTCTATGAAGACAAGCCCTTTCAATTACTGAATAACATGTATCATTGGTTTCATAGTATGCAGCACTTCTTGGTTCAGGGTCATGCTTGGCCAAGTTGACATATAGCTGAGGTGAACCAGTAAGGTCCAATAGGTCAATATTCATCACCTGTTGCCTTCTTTTTTTCTCTAATTTGTTTCATGCCATTTGGATCATTAGAAATCCCATTAAAACCACAATATGCCCAGCCAGTGGCACTGCACGCTTTGTTAAAGTCCCATTTGGTATTAAAAATATTTCAAATATAGATTAAAATAAAGGGGAACTGAAGCAGTTGTGATTTATACACATGAAATGTTATGCTGCAAATGAAAATACAGATGAGCAGCCCCAACTTGTGAAGAGAATTTCAATTATTTTAGTGGTGTTCTAAAATGTTAGCACTGACTGACAAAGTTGCACAAAAGCAGTATTCAGCCACTATATTCGGATAAAATTGGAAACACTAACCATAACACTAGCAGTACATCGGGTGTAGTGCCATCATAGCTGGACGTCTTAAGGTGTTAAACTGGAGGGATACATGGCTATAATTACCACCAATAATTTTTTCAACAGTAAGGTTTCCCGAGTGGCCCATATATAGACGACAAAAACGCCTTTCTTATTCAGAAAAGCGTTCTAATATTAAGACTTTTTTCCCCTACAGTTAGTAAGAAAAAAAAAAAAAGCATTTTGCTAGCGCTGGTCATCTGTTGTGGCTGCCCATTGTAAAAGCCTGTCCAATGTTCAACTGTCTGCTCATTATGACTTCAGATTTATTTGTAAGTACAATATTATAAAGTCAATCTCTGGGATCCCACTTGTACAAATAAGTCACGTGAGCGACGAAAAAAGTATGTATGTCACTTTCAATAAAATACGCCAGTTAGCTTCTGTTTTCCTAATTCCCCTGCCTGTTCTCATCCGCTCTCGCGCGTGCGTGTGTGACGTATTTGCTTTCTGTAATGCGTCCAGACTTGATTTTTCAATCCACATCTCAGATCCAGATTCAAAGCCTTTGATCATTTTTCTGTCTCCTTACCCGGAAGAAACCCCTTGGCTTCTCAGCTGGGAGCTTGTGCACACGTGGAAAAATTGGCTCGTTTCCACGTTCTTGCCAAATTTAGTCATACAAAGGCAACCGAGAAAAAAAAAAAAAAAAAAAAAACAGAGGATGAAAGAGGCAGCCGACAGAACATCAGAGGGAGCCGCGGCTCCTCCTGTTACCCCACCTCCGTGCTTTATAAAGATCTGCCTCTTACTCCAAAGCTATTCTCACGCAATCACTCTACCACCAACTGCAGAAACGTTTTCCTTAAAACAGTCCCGACACAAAGGACTTCCAATGTGTTTTTTTTATTCCAATCCTACCTAATTTTACAGAAAGTCTGTGCAACTTTGTATTATTTATTAAGTTGTCATTTATTAAATGCCTTTTTTTACATTTATTTTAATAAATCGTATTTAACAAATCATTGTGAAAGAAAATCAAAACTTGCGGCGTGGATGTCCTTTGACATGAGAATTATTATTATTATTATTATTATTATTATTATTATTATTATTGTTATTATTAAATCTTAATTGTTCATTGTACTGTACCTCGGTGGCACGCAGTACCAGCATCCTGCATGGTGCTGGATGAGAACTGTCAATACCCCCATATTCTTAGGATTCAAATCAAAACCAAAACGCGCCGCATACGTGTTGTTTACACTTCATTTTTCATCTTCACTGCATTGCTTCAGTTTTTGTTATTAACTGTTATGCGGTGCTCAGATTTCTTATCGTGTGCACCTGTAATATTTTTTAAACGTGTGTTTTCTTTGTACCCAAATTGACTGTAAACCAACCGGGGGAAGTTTCGTTTCTTCATGTTAAAAAAAAAAAAGTTTTAAATCACATTATAGAACTATACCTCCCGTCAGACATTAACGTACGGTCTTGTGTTATTTATCTTCTTCAGACTTCCTTCCTTAACGTTATTTGATGTTGTTGTAACTCAGTAACTTCTGGGGTTTTTCTTGGTGTTTGAAGTTTTGGGCACCGGCAGCTTTGTGTAGTCTCCCCTCAATTTTGGCAAGAACTTGAGGCTTCCTGAGTTTATCCTCCTGTCATAAATCATTAGCCTCCCCCTCACTTTCTGCCTTTAAAACGTTTACCCAAATAAAGAAAGGGGGTGGAATTTGGTGCTGGTCTGGGAAATGATCCAGCCCACATTAAGGGGAACCGACAGATGCAGAAATCCTTAAAAGGGACATCTCTCTTTAATTAAACAAACTTTTTCTGGATATTGAAATAATTTGGCAGTAGAATTATATAATTATATATATATAATATATATATATATATATATATATATATATATATATATATATATATATATATTCCGCAGATAGTGATCAAGGTAGTTTGTCAGGAGTATACACACGCTTTTTAAATCCTTTAATTCGCTTTTTGTTTATATCCTGAGTAGTTTAGAGACTTATTATGGCGTAAGGAGAAATTGAGGCAAAATGCATATTGTTTGAGATGAGTAGACTAGCAAGGAGCCCACATATAATTATAAAACAAAAAAGGAAAAAAAATTCAGTATATAAATCATCTCTAAAATAAATACCTACTTTAGATTGAAAATATTCAGGACTATGCAAGTTGCACCGTTCAACAAAGTAAATGTTTGGAATGTAGCCTATAGCGTTAGTCATTCGTTTATACATTATACAACGATACTATAAATCATAAATAAATAACTAAAATACCCGATTGACTATTTTAAGTTTTAATTTATAATCGAACCATCGACGACCTCGAGTTTAGTGTTGTTACAAAAAAACGAAAACATTTTTTAACGGGATTTCTAAATAGATGCACCTTAAAACAATCCCAATATTGTGGTTTAGTTCATTTGAATTACCCCAATTTTCTACCATAAATGTGACAAACCTCTTCCACTGAAACGCCATTAGTCGTTATGAAAGGACTAAGCCTGGGCCCATGTTTACAAAGTATCGAAACTAATTGATAGGACATGACAAAACAATATCCTTTAATTTACCTAAATTAGGTCATTTTCCACCAATTGTTCCACCTACTGCACCCCACCCCTCCCTCTACTCCACGTGCTGAGCATATTGAGCTTCCACAGAAAATCGGGATTTAAGAAAATTAACCCCTAGCAGGCAACTGCAGACCCATTGCACGGGGAGCAGGCAAAAACAAGCAGCGGGCTGCACAACACACGTTGTATAATTATACAAAATAACATCTAATAACACACACACACAAACACATAATCATTATTGTTGCTGTTCATGAATTATGTTTTGTTTTAAATAGAATACTGAAATGCACAAATGGAAGTGCAACTCTTCATAGAGAGAGAGAGAGAGTCAAAAAATATCGTATATTATTGGGGTGACTGACTGAAATACATTCTGATGAATAAAGGTGTAACATTGTATTGGTGGCTAACGTATTTGCCTAGGAGAGGGCCAATCTCCTGCCGTTAATTACCGTTAAGTTCAGTGTGATATAATATATTACCTATAGTTCTGTTTCTCGGTTTGCATTAAACGCAATTATATTAATATGTGACAGTGTCTGTTACTACTAATACGACTACTACGACTACTACTACTACTAATAATACATTGTTTGGAGGAATTTATCCTCTAATTTGACAGTTATTTTGAAGTATTTTTTGCATTCAGTGAAATTATATTATACTGTTTTAGTCTGAAGTTAAAAATCTTCTAAAATGTTACACAAGTGTATAAAGACTGAGTTCCCGTGGTGGTGTATATAGATTTTAATTTATTCTGTGCATGTTTTCTATTAGATTTTTTTTATTTTGATCAAATTGAATATTACTGTTAAACAGTTACACTCAGACCCCAGGTTGTTGTGCTTCCGAACCCATCCTTGGCTTTTCAACTACATTTTGGTACTTTTTACATTGGCATCCCTTTAACAGACACTTGCATCTGAGTGTCATACCTGTTCAAATTAAAAGAAATCTCGAAACGTTTTAATGTATTTGGTATGTGGATGTGTTAAACTGTTTCCATTAAACACCAAATTTGGGACCCCCCCCCCCCCCCCAAAAAAAAAAAAACCCTTAAAGAAAGTAAAAGCTTGTAACAATTACTTAAAACGTCTTAAAATATCTTAAAATATCTTTAAAAAAATACCTTGGCTGTCCCAGAGAGGATGTTATTGACAGAGTTTTGGGTTCTGCAAATTTTTTTTCTTTTTTTGGCTCTATCTAGCACACCTTAGTAGCTTGAGAAATGTGGCTTGCCTTAAGAAGCACTTTTTAACCCGTTTTTCCCCTTACTGTTTCTTTTTTTTATTACGGTATTAAGTCTGTCTACAGACTGGTGTCACCCCCTCCCTTCCCTTATTTTATTATTTTTTTTACCCA
The DNA here is from genome assembly GCF_902713425.1 of Acipenser ruthenus. Taxonomy (NCBI): domain Eukaryota; kingdom Metazoa; phylum Chordata; class Actinopteri; order Acipenseriformes; family Acipenseridae; genus Acipenser; species Acipenser ruthenus. The sequence goes on from NC_081189.1 coordinate 73,142,623, forward strand.
TTTGCTGTGTGTGTTGTATGTATAAATCTCCCTCTGCCCTTGCGCTCTCAGGAGTGTCAATCAGTGCAGTGTCAATCAGAGCGGCGGCTTCCCTTTCATCTTCACCCTCCTAGAGGGAGAGTTACATTTCAGACACATACAGAGAGGCACGCCAGTTCTGAAGTCAGTCTGCAACCAGCATTGATACAGAAAAACAGAAACTACCGTGTTCTTTCTTTTCTTAATTCGACATGTAAGCTTTTAGTACAAGTAAGGATACATTGTAAAATAATACAAAATATAAATTGGGGCTTGTTTTACTCTTTCTAAATTCAGAGTGGGGAAGAAGGAACACAAGAGTTGGGCACACGAGATACAAATATACAAATTCAGCAGGTCACACGTTTTCTTTTTTCTTTTTTTGTTTGTTTTTTCACCGCTATGATATTAAAAAGAACCTGCTGGATCAGAAAAAAATAAGAATTTTATTTCTGGAGCACCGAAGAGGACATTAATTTTTGTTTGGTTTTTAAATAATTGAATCACAACTGTACAGGGGAAGTTCGGCGTTCATTTTTCCACAACTACCGATTCATGACGTTTTACTCGTATATGAGGCACTCACAGGAGTTTTTATTAGGATTTTAAAATCCTCATAACTGAAGAGGAGTAAAAGAAGCAAAGTGACATACTGTTTAAGACTGGTAGGAAAGACATCGATATACAGCGATTTTATCTACAGCAGTATTGGGACTTTCTATTTCCAACCGTTCAAATAATTCGTAATAGTTGTAAAGTACGTCAAAACACAAAGAACTACTGCATGCTTGAACAGAACCGGCGTGTTTGTAGAGGGAAATATACACGCATATTTGAGGTTACTAATCTATACAAAGGACTGTGTGGATAGGGTTTTTTTGGACTCTTCCGGTTTCGTTTTGGAATTGAGGTACCAATATTTTTTTTTTCAAAAGGGTGGTTAGATTTATTTGAACTAAAAATGCCACAATTAGCTGGAGGAGGCGGCGGTGGAGGGGATCCAGAGCTCTGTGCAAATGATGAAATGATCCCCTTCAAAGACGAGGGGGACCCCCAAAAAGAGAAAATCTTTGCAGAAATCAGTCACTCCGAGGAAGAGGGAGATTTGGCTGATATTAAATCATCTCTGGTAAATGAGTCCGAGATAAACCCAAACAGCAACAACCATGAGGTAAGTACTATACGCTAATTTGACACTTAAAATGGTTTTGTAAATTTTATTTTTAAACAAGCACGCGGGTGTTTGTTATAAAGTGGGAGGTGTAAGGTTGAGTAAGGTGGTCGGGTGCAACATCAACCGAAGAGCTATGCTTAAATTAGCAGTTTCAACTTTTAGTAGTCTACTTCTCAGAGCCCATATTTTGTTTTCAAAATATAGTTTTTAATTTAGAAGATGCACCACTCAATACAAGCATGTGTGACACCCCAAGCAACGTCTATTTTTCCGGGCAGGTTTTTGTTTACAGTCTATAAATCTCACTTGCACAAACAGAAATTAAAATAGGTGTATGAGTCATCAGCATCTCTACAACCCACACGTTATCTCGAATGAAAAGGCATTGCACCGTGCTACATTATATTGTAACGGTGTTACCAGTGGACCTAGGCTTTGTGTTAGATTACTCCTAAAACTTAAAATAGCAACCATTAACTTGCATTAGCTACAGCTTAGTAAAGTGTAATATATTGTGTATTTTGTCACAGTAAGATTTAACAAACCAGGTAACCAAAGTTTTTTTTTTTTTTTTTTGCCTGTACAGGTAAAAAGCCACCTCATTTAGTAGCATCACTTGATACAAGGCTTACACAGGGAAGCATCTCTTGAGAAATTTGGAATGTTGTGTTATGCTGTTAAGACAGCCTGAAACAGGTACTGGGGTATGGATAGCCCTTGTGCTATAGTATAATTCAGCATGGGTGTTTACATGTGTAACCTTGACTGACCTATTAAGGTTTTTAATTAAGCAGTTCATAAACAAAACAGGACACAAATTAAAACAAGAATTAGTAAAGAACCAATGCTGTGGTTTGAGAGTAGTTTTTTTTCTCCCCACAATAATAAAACATTAATGACAAACTGGTGAAGTTCAGATGAACGGGTTATAGAAGCCAGCTTCCCTTTTCATTTAATTGTTATAAATTTGTAATCTCTACAACCTTCACATTATCTTTGTAGTTAAGGGATGCCCAAATCCACACTGCCAGGCTTCTGTTGCTTTGCTTGATCAATCACAAATGTTGCCTTTCTCCTTTTCCTGTTCGAAGGGGGAGATATGCTTTTATCTGTCACTTTATTTATTTATTTATTTATTTTTATTACTATTTGGTATTGATGTCATTACCAGTCTTTTTTAGAGTGACCTTAATGGCCAGTCACCAAGATGTTAATACTTAGTAAACAACAAAATATGGTCTCTTATTAACCTAAATGAGGGTGATAAAGCATTTGTTTCAATCTGTAAATGTGTGGTATATCTGTTACATTTTGTTTCAGGCATAAGTACGAAGCTGGTAACTAGGTATTTTATGGTAACTTGTTCAATATCACAAATGCAGTTTAAAATATGTATTTCTTATTTAAGCGCATCGTTCTGAATAAAATAAAAGCATTGGTTAAAAGCAGTTTTGAACAAAGGAGCAATTACGTGGGATTTGAATGTAATATTGGTGATTTATACACACTGTTTAGGTTAGGTTATTCACCTCATGATAGTTAAAGGATTACACAATGTGTGACTAATTGAAAAAAACATACAGCACCAGGTTTATGGTAAGATACATAGACTAAACAAAGATGACAAGATTTTTGCATCATCATAAATGAGCATTTTTACCCCAGGTCCCCTTTCCAATGTTAGGATTGTAAGTTTAACATTGTCTTGTTATGTTTAAACTGCCAGTAGATATCTATAAAACACTTTTTAAGGCCACACAATAACCACAAAATAATGTACCACATGTAGGGTTTCATAGTTTGTTCACTGTTTTCCATCGCTGTAATTAATGGTATTGGTTGTTTTTATCTGAACTGTGTACAATTGCTTAATTGTTTTACAGGAAAACAAAATAATTAGTAGCAGTAGATTAAGTTGAGATCGTGTTGAATTCAGTGCAGCAGCTGGAAAGTGCTTTTCATAACGAGAGCTGAAACTGCATGTTAAAGTACAGTAGCTGTAAGATGACCAAAATATATTTAAGGTTTCTGATTAAGTGAGGCTTAGGTGAGGAGTCTTTGTTAGAACTGCATTGGCCAATACTTACATGAATACCAATAAGTTAATAAGCTATAGATTCTTTCCTTTTGCATGGGATTCTTGGCTTGAAAGATCAGAAATAAGCCAATTCTTTTCTTTTGCTCGGAAATCACATTATCCAAATTTAAGAACCTCTGAGTTGCAATTTTTCATTTCGCCATGCTGGTTAATAATGATTTTGAACACGCAAGTCACCTCCTCATCCCCACTACCAACAAACAAAATGAAACTGATGTCTATTGCCAGTGAGGCTGCTGATTTCAGTTCTGCACAGTGTTTAGTTAACTCTGTATTCCACAGTTTAATGACATCCCTTTTCCCTCTGTGCATGCAGGCAGCTAGACAAGTACTGCAGGATTCATACCATGAAAAACACAGAGAACATTGTGATGATGGTAAGTATAGTGTTTCAAGTGCGTATACTGTCTGCTGACTGCAGTCTTTATCCAGTGCAGTAAGGCAATGGCTGATATGTACTACATGTATTATTTAAATAAGAACAAGGTATAGGTTTACTTTTCACACTGTGCCTTTCATTACATACAATACACACTTTAGGGGAGATAAAATGGATGAACAATGAACCCCAGCCCCCTATTGACATGATGGTGCCAAGTAGCAACCCTGGATGATTTTTTGACAACCTGGGATACAAACTGCAGTTATTTCTGACTGTGCTTCAGAGTAAGCCCCATTGCTCCTGTCTTTTATTTATTTGATCTTTTAAGCTTCTGTTTTTCCACAATTTGAGAGAGGGCAAAAGTGAAAGACCTGTTACGTTGCACCATATTATTTTATTTTTATTTTTTGCTACCTTGGAGGAGAAGTGTGCTTTAAATTTTAATATGAACAAGTCTTAAAATGTATTTCTTCAATTGCCTGTGCTGCTGAGCATTCAGTACACAATGAAGCAGACCCAACGTTAAAAGGTATTGCCATCAATCTTTCTGTGCTTCAAAGAAAGTATCAAAGAAATGTTTGGTCTCCAAAGTTGCCCTTACACGCCGGTCAGATTAGAAAGAAGGGAGAGCTAACCTTGTTTAATGCAAAGGGTTGTGGCAAGCAGTGGGGCATCCTTGTTCGACAGAATGGATGCCTATTCTTCCTAATTGCTTTTAATTAGCATGACTGGGCTGAATTGTTCTGTTGAAATAATATATTTTTCCTCTTTTAAAAGAAGGGGAGGTTGGCAGTGGCTGTTTGTAAACAATGTTGAGCAGTACATAAGTGAGAGCACACTTATTAGAAATAAAGTAAATGTACCCTTTTAATAGAAATAAAATAAATTTAAAAGTGGACTTTCATATTTCAACCTTTACCACACTATTCCAGAATGCTTAGTTTCTCACACTGGAATTTTAAAATTATTTTCTTGAAAAACAAAATTGACATTTAGTTCAGGATGCGAAAGAAATAGTGGCACCGAATCACATATTATGTAAAAAGACAAGAATGTTGACGGACTGTCAACGGTGTAGAGAAATCCAGTTTCTGAAGAAAGTCTTCATTTTGTTTGCAGGAAAGCATCAGGACAGCTTATACAACAAAGGACATCCTTACCCAGGCTATCCCGGTTACATCATGATGTCAAACATGAACAATGACTCTTACATGCCCAACGGCGCTCTGTCTCCTTCGATGGTCAGAACGGTAAGTGAAGAATGAGATTTTATTTCCTTCCAAATTCCGCAAGACATGAGTCACTGCAGAATCACCATGCTGATGGTATGAGGGGGCACACGATCAGCATTATGTTTTGTATTGGTGAAAACTTCCCGTTATGTATCTAAAACAAGGTTTTTTTTTTTGTTTTTTTTCCCTCACTAAATGTAGGTTGTCTAGTTGCTTCTGTCTCATTACTCCTGAGTTTGGCTCCAGAGTGCTGTACAATGCAAGCTAGTGGCGATTTTAAAATGTGGATGATGCACAGATTCAAAGACCCTTTTAATGATATTTTAATAAAGGCAAACTAAAGGGAGAAAATATACTGGATTATTTTAAAGTAAAGTTCTGTACTCGGTTTAGAGATTATTCGAACAGGAGTTTTATTTTTTCCATGTTTTTGTTTGCACATAAAACCACAATCGGTTGTTGTGTTTAGCTTGGTTTCTCAGCGTGACTGCTGCTGTTGTCCAGGGGGAATGTTTAATCAGATCTGCTTCCCCCTCCTGTAATCTTGTGAGCCCGTGTACGTAAATGTTTTAAAATACTGTTCTAGTCTGTGATGGTGAAGGGCTTTAACAGCATTTGACTCAAGTGGAAACCAAGATAATAGGTAGCAGAATCTTGTAATGGTCTGAGTTTTAGAGGGTTGGTATCTTATCAAATGGAGCTGTTTAAAATGCCAGGAGGTAAGAAGTAGCACTGACGATGCTTTTACAGTTAGTAAAACAAAGAAGTGGAAACCAAAGCTGACAGAAATAATGAGAACACATATGCTGGATAATTTGGTTGTATTTAAGATGGCACGTTTGTAACTAGAGCATTTCTTTGCATGTGCATTGCCATTAAAAAGGCTACAAAAATGTACTTTGTGCTTCTGAAATACAGATTTTTAGATATTTGTAAAATAAAAAGTGCACCATGTGATGGAAATACCCGGTGTGTGTGTGATGGTTTACTGAAATGAGAGTAGCTCGAATTATACAGAGGTATTTGACCTATTTTCCTCAAACGTTAAAGAAAGGAAATTCTTGTTCCAAGGTTTTGGAAACTGGATGTGTCAAGCTAACATTAATGTATTAAAATGTTGGGGCAACATTTAACCTCAGTCTTCTGTTTTGCAGAATAACCTTAATGTTATGCAACTGTAAAAAAAAAACAACTAACAGACAGTACAGTATTAATTTAAAAAAATAAAATAAAAAAAGAACTATTCTGTATGCATGATTTCTGATCCTTATTAAACAAAAGTATTGTGAGTGTGGTGCGGTGGCTATTTATTACAAGTTTAGTATCACAGTTGGCTTCATCTCTGTTAGTCTATATATATATATATATATATATATATATATATATATATATATATATATATATATATAATTAATTATGTTTCAATCCTAAAATTCAAGGTGATGCAAAACAAAAGTAACTCAGTTGGTCACTGTTCTGACTTAGAACTGAATTAGTAGAAATTGTTATTTTAACCCCCTTTTTGTTGGTTTTGTAGCAAACCAAATCCAAAAAGCTGTCCTAACTTTCTGTTGTGTGGTCTGGGTTACTAATCATAAAAAGCAAATGTGTTTTGAATCATTATGGAAAGAGAGAGGACAATCCAGATATCCCTTTGCTTGTTTCAGTTTGGGTTCTCCGACTATTCTTTTTTTTTTTTTTTTTTTGGAGGCCACACTGGCATTTCTTTTGAAAAAATTCTGGCTCTTTAAAGTATTTTAGTAGTTAACCCTGTGGTCAGTTTTTTGAGTTGAAATCTACATGGTGAAATGTTTAAGCTGAAAGCTATGTAAACCCAACATTGCATTAAAACATACTTGAATATCGTCTGCTGCTTCACTTCCTGACTTTTTGTTTGGACAAGCTTTTTTAAAAAGCCCTGTACCATAAATGTAGATAAATACAATCTTCACTCGCCATAGAGGGAAGGTAGATGCTGTGTTCAGTTTTTGTCCCTGATCTGTAGATTGGGACATCAGTGCTGTCACCTTTCATTTGGTGCAACATTTAATGAAAATAAAAAATAAAAATACACTGCAGCGGTCTAAAAAGAATGATTAAATTACTGGATAAACTGGAAACTGAGAGATTATTCATGTAGTGCAGAGTTTTAGGAAAGGCCTGGCTCACTCAGAAACTTTGTGTCAAACAGGACTCAAATATATTGTTGCCTTAGGATTGGATTCATGGCTGTTGCATTGGTTTCGATAGTTTTTAATGTTTCAGATTAATTTCATTATTCCTTCCGTACCTCCCCAACTACTGTCACAAGTACAAGGGCATGTGTTTTAATATATAGTGTTAATGCCAGCGCTGGGGTCTCCCATTTAATTGCTGACAATCTCCTCTAAAGAGCAATGCATTCAATCTGGCAGCCAGCCGCTGTGCTGAAATCAGATACAAATGCCCATTCCATCAGGTTAGGGAAGACATGGGGATCAAACTTCTGCAAAGAAAAGCCATGCCGGGGCTCCCGAGTGGCGCATGCAGTGAAGGCGCTTCCAGGGGGCGGCGCTCAATTGGCCGAACGCCACCCGGGGGGAGGGAGGGTTAGGTCGGTCAGGGTGTCCTCGGCTCACCGCGCACCAGCGACCCCTGTAGTCTGGCCGGGCACATGCGGGCTTGCCTGTAAGCTGCCCGAGAGCTGCGTTGTCCTCCGACGCTGTAGCTCTTGGGTGGCTGCATGGTGAATCCGCAGTGTGAAAAAAAGCGGTCGGCTGACGGCACACACTTCGGAGGACAGCGTGTGTTCGTCTTCGCCCTCCCGAGTAAGCGCACGGGTGGTAGCGGTGAGCTGAGTATAATAAAATAATTGGCGATTCCAAATTGGGAGAAAATAATCAAAATAATTGGCAATGACTAAATTAAAAAAAAAAAAGCCATGCCTCTGGGTCTCGTCTAGCTCCACTGCAGCATTGCTCAACACTTGTATGACAACTGTGTCTTTTTATTTAGTTAAGACTGGTAAAGCTGCTTATTTCAGATGTACAGCTATGGCCACAAGTTTTGCTTCATAAAGTCAAATGAAACCTGCTGAATAATGTTACGTTAACATATATTGAATATACTTAATAAAAAACTTAAAGAATCTAACATGAAATACTGTACTACTATTATGGCTTTCAGTAGACTTTTGTGATATCATTTTGTAGCTTCTTTGATAACATGATGTTATGTTCATTTATTTATTTATTTATTTATTTATTTTTTATAGTTTGTCTAGGTCATGCAAAACATTTGGCCATAGCTGTATACTTTGAATGGAAAGATTGACAGTTATGTTAGATGAAGATGTTCATATTTTACTCTTCTGGGATAAAACATGTTGTGAAATTAGTATCTTTAGGCATTTGGAGTGTGTAGTCTTATGCAACATATTACAGTAGGAAAAAGCCAAGAATGAGAGTAATTTGGCAACTTTAGTTTCCCCTCCTATTTTCTTAGATCCCAGGGAATAGGCCTCACTCTGAACAAAACCATGCCATGTGCCCCGAGTTGTGCCCTGTTTGTTCCACTTTCTCCATATGCTCTCTGAGTATGATTAGGCACGGTGGCAGATAGGTCTTATCTTCATGTCTAGTGCAGGTTTGCTTCATTTTTTTGTGTTTGTGTTACAGAACCCCTGCAGCGTGAATAAGAAACCCTTTACGTATCTTTGTTGTATTAGAAGTTGTCTGTGTCACGACTGTATTCCAACATAATCCTGATTTGTTTTTATATTTTTATTTAATTGGATATAAATCAACTAGTGGGGCCTTGTTTGTCTTTGTGTACAGTCTGGTGGGTGAGAAAAGCCGTGCTGAAAACCTTTGAAACTGACAACTCAAGATTGATGATAAAGCTAAAGTAACACGTTTCTTGTGAACACTGTAGGTGTTGTGTATATTTTACACCAAAAAAGCGAACCAAACATGTACTACAACATGAGCAAAAGTTTACTAATATATACAGGTTGGTGCCACTATTACTTTAGTGACACTACAGTAACAGTATAGTATTCCATGTAACTTGCATGGTTTTCACATGGGTGCATTGAAACAGTTAATGTAGCACTTCAAAGGGGCTTCAGTTTGTGTGGTTATGTAACTCTCTAGCCTCTTATCAGCTGAACTACAAGACTGGGAGCCCCAGTAATTATTAAATGAAAGCTCTGCATCTCTAATCATGTTGTTTTTAATGACGTACAGCTGCTATTCAGTTGCGTAAGATCCCATGTTCCCACGCCCCCTACCCACCTTTGCTCGCTTGCTCACTCACTTTGCCTTACCCACAGCCTCATGTGGTAAGCAGTTACCCATTCGTGCCACTTCTGCCTTTTGCTCGCTTACCTGTGTTCTCTTCCAACTGTCAGCCCAGCCCGCCCAGCCTTTCCTCCCTGCAGCCCACGCTGATCAGATAGCAGGCTGAGGTTGGAAAGAACAGTTGAGATCGCCTGGGAGATGAATGAGCCCCTCTGCGAGAGGTGCGAAGTTGGCCATTTACATGCCGCTGTCCTCTTGCATAACAAAGCAACTGCTAGGCCACATCTGTTTTCTCTGGTGAGAAAGAAAGGCGTCAGGTGATGTTACTCAATACTATACAATTTCTGAACCATGGTGCCCTAGCTCACACAGTGCTATGTGGGTAGTGGTATAGTGCAGTTTTGAAATGTGATTCTCCTGGTTAGGATTAGACATAGACTGGCCTTTAGTCACCACACTTGTAATATTATATCTTATGTCTCATGTTTTAATACAGTGAAAACTGAACTACCAAATGTATTATAAAACTAATGTTGTTGTTGTTGTTGTTGAAGTATGCTGCATAGACAGTATAGTGTGGAAATAACAATGTATACAGCTATTTTGGATGCCTAAAAGGTAACGTGTAAGATTGCAGTGTTTTTATAATGCATATCAGTGTTTTGAGAGAATATGAATTTTCACAAAATATAAACCAAACCTTCCAAAATAGCATTCCACTTGAATAGTATTCTATTGTTAGGCTAGCCCATTTAGCAATAATGGCAGTGATATGAATTAAGACATCCAAATGAGATTATAAGGCAGACTGTGCTGGGGCCCTGTGAATAGCCACATTTTTTCATAGAGTGGGGAGTGCTGTGTTTTTTAGTGTAGTAGCCCATGACTGCTTTTGGGCTTGTAAATATACCCTTGTTTAGGAAGGCTGAAGCACCTGCCAAAGGTTTTACAAAGTTGAAGTGCAGTGTTAATTTGATCCCCCATTCCCCCAACCTCCCTCTATTTATATTGCTTTTGCTAGCGGGAACATATTTATACCATTAGTCATGGTGCTGGTAGTTTTTAATAGTAAAGTTAGATATGTTTTGCATTGAACACAACAGTTGTCTGTCTGTCTGTCTGTCTGTATGTGTGTGTGTGCGCACACACACACACACGCACACAAACACACTCTAAAGGCTCTCAATTGCCCCACAAAGACTGCATTACCTAATTGAATTCAGTTCTTGGAAGTTAAGAGTTCTATCTAAAAATGTGGTTTCCTTGTAATTTCGATTTTTGTTTTGGAGGTCTTTGCTGGTGGCACTGCCGTTTTATAGACACTTATGCTGAGGCACTTTCTCCTTTGTGAACATTAAACGTGTGCAGGTGTTGTTCCTCTTTTTATGAGCAAGTGAGTAGCGGTGTGTAAAATATCTACCTAAACATAGCTATAGTATTGCATTGCATTGCACTGCACTGCGCTGTGTTTAGAATTGCTCTGCAGGCCTTGCACTTTTGGTTTGTGATGCAACCCCTCTGAGCTGCAGCAATGAAACCGCATACCAGCTCTCTCGTCTTCTCTGAGGTTTTGGGGTGGATAGAGCATGTGGAGAATGCAAGCGTGCAGGTAGCTGAGTGGGCTGGAGAAGTCAAAGCAACAGCTAAACCACAACAGCACCTGGTGTGCAGCAGTGCTCCACGCCTGACCTGCTCTGCTGAAGGAGGGGGAGGGGGCTTGTTTGTCTTTGTATGGAGTGCGGTCTGGTGGGTTAGGATGGGGGTGGGTGGGGTGGCGGCACCAGAGGGCAGCTGGGTTTACCCAAACAACCCTTCTTCAGACGAGTTTCAGGTAACATTCTTTACAGTCTGTTTTCTTGCTACTTGTTTTGTCTGCTTTTGTGATGGTCACGCCCACCGGTTAACTCTCAGTAGGAGCCTAATAAAAAGTTCAATAATGTGCTTTCTGTTTTTTTTTTGTTTTGTTTTTTTTGTTTTACTATTACACTATTAATTGTTAGTCCATTGGGGGTGGGGGACCTGAATTGGACACAAGCTGCCAAGGAATTTGGTGTTTCCCGTTCTGGTGAGTTTCTTCACCATTCTGTTAATGTGCCTGTCTTGTATATTGCTGCTGTATTTAACATGTGTAGGGGTGCTGTGTTTAATTTAGTTTGACAGTTAAGTTTATTAACATTAGTTTGTCTGTTACTTTACATACACTTGCCTATTGCTTTTTCTTTTACATGTTCAGTTTATTACATATGCTGATGGACATGACAAGTAATATTTTTATTTATTTATTTATTGATTCATATCGTGTCTGGTGGCTAACGTCTTAGAGAACACTTTGGCTATTAGAACACTTCGCTTGCTTTCCGAAGTGTGTTCTCTTAGCTGAAGACTACTGTATTGAGGAGAATAATAGTAATTTAATATAGCGCCTTTCACAATAAAAAGTGCTTCACATGAATAAAAACACTGACATATTAATAAAAGAATGCAAGAACACATGCAGAACTGTTACTATACAGTGTCATCAAAACATAGAACAGTAAAACAAGGCAGAGAATAAAATGAACATAATTTTAGCATAAAAATGCTTCATTATAAAAGTGTGTGTTTAATCTTGTTTTAAAAGCAGTGACACTTGGTGTTTTCCTTACAGAGCTGTTTGTACATTTTTTATATGTTGGTCGTGGTATTTTTAATGTACCTTCATGTACAAACTGCTGAATCTCTTTTAAAATAACAAATATCAGAGGGTAAATAGGTCAGTCTTGTATGCACTTTGACACGTTTATTTATTAGACAACGTTATAACGTTAAATCAGCACCACTAGAATCAGTCTACTCTGCCCAATGATGTGAATTTCTTGGATCAGTCCCTTTGTCTTTTCAAAACTATGTCCTAGTTTATCCTCTGTCTCCGTCGGTAACTTTTTAACCCTCCCAATTATCACAATGTCTAGAGACTGCTGCTGAACACTCTTCTAAATCTACCATTTCTAACAGAACGATGGGGAGGGGCTAGTTCACTCATTTGATGATGAGGATTAGGGCTGTTCGGGTCACACTGTCTTCTCTCCTTTTATTATTATTTATTTCTTAGCAGACACCTTTATCCAGGGCGACTTACAATTGTTACAAGATATCACATTATTTTTACATACAATTACCCATTTATACAGTTGGGTGTTTACCGGAGCAATCTAGGTAAAGTACCTTGCTCAAGGGTACAGCAGCAGCGTCCCTCACCTGGGATTGAACCCACGACCCTCCGGTCAAGAGTCCAGAGCCGTAACCACTACGCCACACTGCTGCCCTCCTTCCCAGGCTTTTGAAGCTGCAGATCCAGAGCAGACCCTTTCCTTCCTCATTTACAGTGGCATGACACATGAATGTCTGGTTGATTGATGTCCAGTTGCATGTTTTTAAAGCGGTATATCAAGCAGTCTTCATCATCACCCACTGACTGCATAAACCTCCCCAAAATAATATATATATTTTTTCCAATAATTTAAATGGGAACTAATTCATTTTTCACTGTAGGACACATCTGCATACTTAATATGCACTATGTATCTCTTAGTTGGTTACTAATTGGTTAATTTCATGCTCTGTCTTTTTTTTTTTTTTAATGCATTTTGTGTTTCTAAGGTAACGGAGCTTGTGCTAATTGGGCCTCTACTTAAAACCTTTACTACCCGCACTCTCACCTCCTTTTTTTTTTTTTTTTTTTGTCCAATCAATAAGGCAGTAATTGATTCCATCCCAGAGGAGTATCTCTGTTTATTAACTGTCATAGAACATACACTCTTGTAGGGTATATTTGTCTCATACAAGGATGTTAAAGACTCCTTGAGGGATCTGTTGTGTACCTTTATAGATGAGCCATAAGTTAATGATTTATGGAAATATTAGATTTTTACTTAATTTCTTTACTTCTGCACCACAGCTCTTGTCTGTGCATGCCTGTTAACCTGTTACCTAAGATTTTGATGTAGCCTTTGAACATATTGTATGCTTTGTTAGTATCCAAACAAAAATATAGGTAGGAAGAGAGTATACTGTGTAAATTATATTTTTTGTAGGCTGCGGATTACTATAATTCAGTTACAGTATCACTGCTTTTGAGAAATGTCATGTAGCAAGTTTTCTTTGGTTAGGGTCTGTTTTTATATTTTATATTATATTTTTTACATCTGTCAGTTGGCAGAACAAAATGGGCTGCTTTGAAACTTTTTCAATAAACAAATTATGTGCATCCAACTGACCTGTTAAAACAGTGTTTAAGGAAGGAGGCATGTTGTACTGTGTAAAATGAGCACTCATTTGAAGAAGAGCAACAGTTGTCTCGCTGCAGTGTCTGGCCTGTCGCTGTGTGTGGTTTGTTTTATACAGTCAGCTGGTGACAGACCCACCTCCCCACAACTCCTAGTGTTAGCTTTATTTTTGCCTGTTGGTCTGTCCTACAGTGTTTGTTACAACAGTGTGTTTGTGTTCACACGTCCCTTTTTTTTTTAAAATCAATGAATTGCTGAGAGAAATGCAATTGTACTGCACTATAAAACACTGAAACTGATCTTATGTACCTGCATTATGAATTAACATTTCTCTAATAAATTAATGTGTGTGTGTGTGAATATTCTTAATTAACAAGCCTCCATTTTCCATTTTGTTTATGCATTTTTGTAAATCCTACAGGATTTATCATGGGTAAAATAGAGCTTTAATATGGTTTATCATATTTTTACAGCCTCCGGGCTTGCAGAGGGAAAGAAGAAAAAGAGGGCCTGCATAATTATCAATTCATTTTGTGTGGTCTGGGCTATTTAAAAAAAAAAAAAAAGAAAAAAAAAAAAAGAAAAAAGCTCTCTGTTCTTTTGCATGTATGAAAAAACATGGTTTTAATTTTTGGGAAACTAATACAAGTTTGCTTTTCCTTTCATATCGTTGTTTTGAATTAAAAGCAAATGCTGCTCTTTTTGTCTTTGAACTGCCCAATTATGGAGTTGTGAAAATAGAAATCAGCTTGTAGCTTCGCCCCCACCCCTCTCTTAGTTCTCTCTCTCTCTCACTCTGTTGTTTTGAAAATCCAGGGATTGCTGATGTCAGTCAATACTAAAAGCATTAAGAATGCTGGCAAAATGCAATACAGCTGCAATCCAACATGATGCTGGAAATGGGGTTGAAAACCATAAAGGCTTTCCGTATTCCCAGGGCGCACAACTGCTCGCGGCCTTGGCTTTGATCTCTTCAAAGCCTCCTGCCTCCTCCTAGCTAGAGAGACTTGGCTGGCGCTTGCTAGTGCTGGAAAAAAAAGCAGGGGGAGGTGGGCTGAGGTCTCTTTCAGGCAGAAATCAATCACTGCGCAGAAACAATTATGTGTAATTCAACCAGCATGAAAACAGGCCAAGATTATGGGCTTTGTTACCTGAGTGACTGCAGCAGGAGAGAGAGAGACGAGGGGGGGGGGGGGGCACACCACGTCTCAATGAGGATAATAGATACAGGAATGGGCCGACAAAGGGAAGGCAGGGGGGTCTGGGTGTGATGACAAACGCTGGTCATGCTGTCCAGCAGAGCAGATAACGAGGTTACAATTGAGTGATTATGCTTGCATATGTAACCATATATTTTTTTTTTTTAACAAGCTAGAGAACCCCAGCAAGCTGATAGCTGTCTCTGTTGAAAAATTTCTAGTGCTGTGTTACATCCATCCTCCACCTTTTTTATGCCATATTCCATTGTCCTGTCCTCCATGTACAGTGCCTTGCGAAAGTATTCGGCCCCCTTGAACTTTGCGACCTTTTGCCACATTTCAGGCTTCAAACATAAAGATATGAAACTGTAATTTTTTGTGAAGAATCAACAACAAGTGGGACACAATCATGAAGTGGAACGAAATTTATTGGATATTTCAAACTTTTTTAACAAATAAAAAACTGAAAAATTGGGCGTGCAAAATTATTCAGCCCCTTTACTTTCAGTGCAGCAAACTCTCTCCAGAAGTTCAGTGAGGATCTCTGAATGATCCAATGTTGACCTAAATGACTAATGATGATAAATAGAATCCACCTGTGTGTAATCAAGTCTCCGTATAAATGCACCTGCACTGTGATAGTCTCAGAGGTCCGTTTAAAGCGCAGAGAGCATCATGAAGAACAAGGAACACACCAGGCAGGTCCGAGATACTGTTGTGGAGAAGTTTAAAGCCAGATTTGGATACAAAAAGATTTCCCAAGCTTTAAACATCCCAAGGAGCACTGTGCAAGTGATAATATTGAAATGGAAGGAGTATCAGACCACTGCAAATCTACCAAGACCTGGCCGTCCCTCTAAACTTTCAGATCATACAAGGAGAAGACTGACCAGAGATGCAGCCAAGAGGCCCATGATCACTCTGGATGAACTGCAGAGATCTACAGCTATGGTGGGAGACTCTGTCCATAGGACAACAATCAGTCGTATACTGCACAAATCTGGCCTTTATAGAAGAGTGGCAAGAAGAAAGCCATTTCTTAAAGATATCCATAAAAAGTGTCGTTTACAGTTTGCCACAAGCCACCTGGGAGACACACCAAACATGTGGAAGAAGGTGCTCTGGTCAGATGAAACCAAAATCGAACTTTTTGGCAACAATGCAAAACGTTATTTTTGGCGTAAAAGCAACACAGCTCATCACCCTGAACACACCATCCCCACTGTCAAACATGGTGGTGGCAGCATCATGGTTTGGGCCTGCTTTTCTTCAGCAGGGACAGGGAAGATGGTTAAAATTGATGGGAAGATGGATGGAGCCAAATACAGGACCATTCTGGAAGAAAACCTGATGGAGTCTGCAAAAGACCTGAGACTGGGACGGAGATTTGTCTTCCAACAAGACAATGATCCAAAACATAAAGCAAAATCTACAATGGAATGGTTCACAAATAAACATATCCAGGTGTTAGAATGGCCAAGTCAAAGTCCAGACCTGAATCCAATCGAGAATCTGTGGAAAGAACTGAAAACTGCTGTTCACAAATGCTCTCCATCCAACCTCACTGAGCTCGAGCTGTTTTGCAAGGAGGAATGGGCAAAAATTTCAGTCTCTCGATGTGCAAAACTGATAGAGACATACCCCAAGCGACTTACAGCTGTAATTGCAGCAAAAGGTGGCGCTACAAAGTATTAACTTAAGGGGGCTGAATAATTTTGCACGCCCAATTTTTCAGTTTTTTATTTGTTAAAAAAGTTTGAAATATCCAATAAATTTCGTTCCACTTCATGATTGTGTCCCACTTGTTGTTGATTCTTCACAAAAAATTACAGTTTCATATCTTTGTTTGAAGCCTGAAATGTGGCAAAAGGTCGCAAAGTTCAAGGGGGCCGAATACTTTCGCAAGGCACTGTATATGCATGACACATACTTGAGAAATATCGTACAGTTATGCACAATATTTTTTGATGGTAGCCATAAAACACTTTCATGATCTCTGGTGGTAAGCGGGATTGATTGGGCCTGGTCAGGACTTGTGGCCCTAGTAGCAATAGCGTACAGTTGTCACTTGCCTATGAATTTTATCGGATGTTAACAAATTTTATAAATGCAGCACAGGCATTGAAATACATTGGCAGTCCAGCTGTGCTTGTGTTTGTGTAGCTAAAGTGCTAATTTCTTAAATGCATTCCCCCCACAATCCTAGTCCCAGGCAATAATTTGTATAATTGTGTTAGCCTGCTGCATTACTTGGGAGAAGCAACAGCCTGAAAATATATAATATATATATATATATATAAACATTTTTAATTCTCAGCGCGTGATCTCATGTGTATTATAATAGGTAAGAAGCACGTTTTTGGCACTTACATCATTTGAGCTTTTGCATGTACTGTATATTTCTGGATAGTTTTATGGTTTAATATTTTATGCAACATGGTGACAGTACTGTGCATTCTGAAAGTGATATGCTGAGTTAGTGTATTCTCAAACTGAAAATAGGAATAAAGGAAAACAATTTGGACGCTAACCTTTATTTTGATGGAAGAAATAAATCAAAACAAATACAGTACGACCTATGGTCCAGTGGCCTTTATTGAGGGAGTGAAGTTCAGTGCATAAAATAATAATGCTAAAATCATCATCCTCCTCTTCAGCCTTTTTCAATCCACTGCTGGATGAAGGCCTCCCCAAGATTCTTCCACAAAAGCCTGTCTGCTGCGTCCCTCATCCATGTTGCTCCAGCGTGTTTCCTAATTTTCATCTTGCCATCTTCCTGGAGGTCTTCTTCTGGGTCACTATATCTCTTGGGATCCAGTCTAGTATCTCCTTAGTCCAGCGATGAGCTTTTCTTCTTGCTATATGTCTGGCCCACTGCCATATTAGCAAAAAAAAAAAAAAAAGCTAAAAATAAACTAGGTTATATCTGTATCCTTAAAATCTCTCTATCTCCTTCAGCTTCTGGAGCCAACCTCCAGTTTGTATTATTTGCCTACTTCATTAATTCAGTTGCCTACCATTTCTGTCAACCCTGTCCGCCACTATCTAGTCACAAGTAATAATGCCTGCAACAGGTTAATTTAGGAAATCTGCTCAAAACTTAAGAGCCTGCATAAATAATTGTGACTGACATAATTTTACTCTGAGACTATACAGAACAAAAGCCATTACATCTGTGGACCAAAGAGAGAGCGTTCTATGATGATGTATTATTTTAGACTGGGAATTTGAAACACAAAAGTTTTAGGAATTCTACCCCAAAAATTAGGTTAATCTTTATTTATATTGTACAGTATTCCAGCAATAACTACTGATTCACCCCTGCCTCACCCAAAGAGGACTCTTCCATCACAGACTAGTTTCATGAGATTAAAAAAAATAAAAAAAGGATAAAATGAACCAGTTACAGAAAGCTTTGGGACTCTATCGATGTTATTACTTTGAGCCCAGGTGAGCCTTTTATGCTGCCTAAGCTTAGACATCAGAGGAGCGTGCGCTACTTTGATTTACAGATCTTCAAACAGGAAGTCAAAACAGAAAATCAATGTCCAGTCCCTGTGTGCAGTTTTCTCCGAGATGAAAGGGAGAAATAAAGGCACACTAAAACTGATAGGAGGAGCCAAGCAAACGAGACAGAGTCGCAGTGGACATAGGTGTTTGTGTGCGTGTCTGAAAGTGCAGTGTACAGAGACGATCTTCTCCAACTGTGAGCCAACGTCAGGAGTTGCCTCCGATATGAAAGTTTCCAGGGTTTCCATCTCATTTCAACCTTGCATCAGACTGCTCCAGGCTAGCCTGCAGCCGCTTTCTTCCTTAAACCTTTCAACGTTTTTCTCTTCAGCATTTTGAATTCAAAGCACGCAGGAGTCCTTTGATAACTGCTGAAGAAAGACTAAAGATTTTATTTTGGTTTTATTCCCTCGTCCACCCCTCCTCTTGTTTATAATAAAGGCAGGGTCTGGAGCAAAGATAATATGGGAACCTATGATCTAGTAGATGGTGTGTTCTCTCTTCTTTAAGTTTTAAAACTGATTTTGATGATGATTGTGATTCTCTTGAGTCTCATTGCCGCTGTGATAATAAGCTTTATTATCATACAAATCAATTCAAATATTAATTTGATTGCTGTAAATAAACAGCTTATGTCAACTTTGCTGTTAAGTACACAAAGAGCTTTATTTTATTTTTATTTTTTTTGGGGGGGGGGGATGAGCAGGGCTGAGGAGGGCTCTTCTCATATGTGGCTGTTCCTAAAGAAGAACTGAAATCGTGCCCCATCTATTCAAGGTTGCTTTACGGCTCTCCGGATCTCTTTACGGATATATTAAGGGCCTGGCTTGCTGAGAATGGCAGCGCCCCAGAGCCCCTCTGCTTGCCAAGCATCACCAGGCCCTCCTGTTTCTGCAGATCACTCAAGTCACCTGCCAGACATCACAGGACGCTGCGCACAGAACTGTTGCATGTATTTCCTTAGTTTTAAAAACCAGACCTCCAGTATAAGAATGAAATCAATAAAAGCAGTAGAGGATTGTCTACAGGCTACATGGCACATGCAGTAGAATGTGGAAAATGCATTCACACAGCCTAGGATTATTACCAGTAGCTAAATAAGGCACCCGGGTAGGCAGACAATGGTATCAGGTACAGCCTGTCTTTCTTTTCATTCATTTCAGAATATTACATTTTAAACTGGGTTGTAGATTTTTTTTTGGTTAACTTTTTCTTTCAAGAAATGCATCCTGTTTTATTGTTTTATTATATTTAACTACGTAAGCAGTGATGTTTGCATGGTTCATTGTTGGTTACAAAACAGAATTCAACTGCACCGCGGTGAGAAATTGGCATCTTGCACTGCCTTGTTTTGGTGGCTCAGTAGACTGGTTAGCAAAAAGCCGTCATCATCTCCAACCACTTGCCAATTGTGTAGGGCACGCAGACTAGAAAGAGGGAAATGGAATACTGCTTGTACTGTAATTTCCTGATGGTTGCATTCAAGATCCTACAAGCATGGGGGCATGTACAATTTGGGTACTAGCCTCTTCAGTCAGGTCTTTTCCTTGCTAGTCGGTGCTCCATGGCGCATTAGTTAATAAGGTGGTTGTTGGTAAGTCGCAGCACATATTGTTTGTCTCCGCAGCAGTTCTTTAGTGATAAATTAGAACTGGATTTAATCAAACATGTTTCACTGTGCACAGTCATTTGTTAGTAAGAGATTAAGCTCAGTAAGAAGAGCAATGTGGTGCAACCTCTAGATTTCAGAATAATATTAATATAAATATATTTATTATTGTTAGTCCATCACAGCGGGCCCCAACTTGGGGTGGACGGGCAATGACCAAAGGTCTGACGTCACGGGAAATAATTTACATTTCAAAAATGATTTAAATCAATGTTTGAAGTAGACAAATAAATGTACACATATCCGCAGTGAATGTACTTTAAAAAGCCAAACGGGCAGCGTCACCAAACCAGCGAGAACACAGTAATATTACATTTTAAGCAATTAAGTAAAATGAAAATGAGTAAATTACCATTGTGTAGTTGGTATCCTCTTGTCTCCACTCCACCTTACAGGATAAGGCGTCGGGGTGTGCTGTTGAATGTTGCAATTAGTCATACTCCAGAGAATCACACAGGTCTCTTTCAAACGACAGGAGAGACAGCATGTTCAAGTGACTTTGTCAGCATTGAGGCTCGTGCAGCTGTCTTAATCCTGATCAAAACTTTCAAAAGTGTGTGCATATTTGGAAACATATCCAAGTGGCAATCATCTAAAACTTCTAGTGATGGATAATTTTTCCCCACAGTCGATTTGCTCTTTATTTGTTGAATGAAGACTGAAACCAGCTTCATCCATATTTAATGCTCTACAAAGTACATGCCAGTTGTAGACTTTCTCTATTGCCGAATGTATCCGATTTTGGCAAACTTGGCTTTCAATTTGCAAAGTTGACAATCTAAAATATGATTCCACATTGCTCTCAAATCTTAAAGTAACTAGCTGTCAAGCAAATGCAGATTGTACATGATTTGTTGTGTGAGAGGAAGATCTCACCCAAACATTGCATCACAATGACTACTTTGCTTTGATTAGCTAAAGCCTGTGGCATTAAAAAAAAAAAAAAGAGAAATAGCTTATTTGTCCTAAATTTGCACGCCCACCTTTTGGGATGCACAGTTTTAAAATAAAGATTTGGGTGTATAAAACTACATTAAGTTTAATGTGACAGCCTTTTTGAGTTTTTTCCCCTCAAGTTACCTGACTGTGTAACATGTACAACTCGACTACAGATAAGTCATCTTATTCCTTATTTGCTTATTGTTTGAAAATGTGGGCACTGGACTTTGTTGTTGTTATTATTCTTTTTTATTATTGTTTAGCAGATGTTTTTATCCAAAGCGACTTGCAGAGACTAGGGGGTGTACTGTACATCACAACTGCTGCTGAAGAGTTACAATAGGACCTTGGTTTTACGTCTTATCTGAAGGAGCCAACCAAACTGTTTAAAAAGGTTTTCTTTATTGTGTGTGTGTGTGTGTGTTTTCATATAAAAGCAGGGTCATTCTTTGCAAACTTTGTGTCCTGAAGAATTTTCTAAAAAGTCGCATCTGACAGTTATTTCTGCTGTTTTGTTAAGTTGTCAGTAGGATCGCAATAATATTTCAAACTAGGTCATTCTCACAGCAGCCACTGTCTCACTTGTCCCTGTTGCTGCTGGATTTGAAATGGGTGTAATGGAAGCTGATTTAGCATTCCATTCAAATCCTTCCTTCTTCCTCAGATGTATGATCGGTTACACTTATGAGAACATTGCCAGCTTCCCCCCAGCCCCCCCCCCTCCAGTTTCAGCTTAAATATTTATCTCTCTGCTCTTTATTATTCACTGAATGAAGTATTTAAACTTATGCTCAGGAGGCTCAACATGCCTTCTCTATCAAAGATGCAACTAATGGGGAATATCATGAAAATGGTTTGATTATTGTTTTTTTCTGTCACTCTGTTGTTGACAGCCTTATGGTGACAGCAGGCAATTGGATGAATGTGCTCCGAGAGCTTCAATAATTGTCTGAATATTTACTGTATTTATATTTCCTCTTTATCCATCTTAAAATAAGAATGGAACTTAAAGGAACTAATTTCATCCATACACAAATGTATAGGCTTCCCTACTTTTATTAATGTGTTTTTCTGATGCTTGACAGCAAGCAAGTATAGCCACGAGCTAGTGCCCTATCACTCTCTTTAACTCAGACTATATTGTATTGGGAGACTAAGACACAGGCTTCTGTTTTCAGTACATAAAAGGAAAGTTGAAATCCAGTCCTGATTTAGTTTGTCAATGCTTCTCAGTGATGGCCTGCAGTAAGTTCCTAGAGAGACAAGTAGGCATGATGAAAGATCAATGCTCGTGTTTTGTAAAGCAGGCACACATTTGTTAGGCTGAATAAACTCCAGGTGTTGGCTTTTACAACCTAGGCTATCAAATTGGTTCCCACAGGTCTAATTGAAACCTTTTGACCAGGCGGCTGTATTTTTGTTTGTTTATCTATTTACTTATTTCCTTGAGAGAGAAAAAGCAAGAGGCAGAAAAGATCAGTGGGCTGGTGATGCACTGCCGACAGCAGAGTGCCACTCCTGTGGAATGCCTGACCTTTTCCAGGCCTTTGATCCTACCGGCTCCTACCGAGATAATGTTGCTGTATCTGACTCTGCAGTTTCTGGAACAAAATCTGTGTGTCAACATGATCTGTGGCTGTCCAAACCCCCTTTCTCACCAGTTTGTGACCCTGTGTCATGCAGGTTGGCTACTAGATTTCACACTGCTTTTTGAAGAAGCAGGGTCGACCTGAGTGACCAAAAGCAAGTACACAATGCATGTACGTAAAGCATCGGAAGCAGCAACGTTCACATGACCACCCTTTCATCTGTTCAGCTTCTCAAGATTGAATTGTCGGCCCAAATATTGATTAGAAGAAATGTTTCTTTATCCCTGCTGCAATCTGGCTCATGCTGTGTCTCAATCAACAGAAATATGGCTACACAGAAATGTTCTTTGTGGAAGTGAAACCTTCAAGCAGACATGGCTGTTTGGTACTTGGTCAGCTTACGAACACCCATCGTGTCGACCAGCATGCTGAGGTGTATGGGAGGTGAATGTAACAAAAATTAATTAAATCATGAATGACAATGTTAAATTTAAGCAAGTATCGCATATTGAATTTTAGCATCAAATAATAAATACTAGCATTAAATAAATTCATTTATCAAATGTTAAATTTTAACATCAAATGTTAAATTAACATCAATATTGTGAAAATAGACTTCTGAAGTCAGTTTTACTATTGCCCAGTGTGTCTTGACGAAAAACATAACCCGTGTTTGTGATGAAATATTATTATTTTTTATTATTATTATTTATTTATTAGCTGACGCCCTTATCCAGGGCAACTTACAATTGTTACAAGATATCACATTATTTTTACATACAATTACCCATTTATACAGTTGGGTTTTTACTGGAGCAATCTAGGTAAAGTATCTTGCTCAAGGGTACAGCAACAGTGTCCCCATCGGGGATTGAACCCACGACCCTCCGGTCAAGAGTCCAGAGCCCTAACCACTACTCCACACTGCTGCCCCGTATAATGTATAATCTATACAAAAAATGCATTTTGCTGAACACAATACCAGAGATGGCGCATGCACAGAATAAGAGAGGAACGTTTCACACAGTACAGACACATGCAGTTATAAGACTGAGTTATTGGTATTTGCCGTCAGTTGTTATATTTTAGTTTAACCATTTATTCAAATTTCACTTTGATAATTTACTAATGTAACTTATCTGTAAAATATTTTTTAAAAAAATAATCCATTAATAAAACAAGTATGATGGAAGTAAAGGCGGAGTTCAGAATCTTCTGTTGTCGTTCCGATCCACCTGTCCACACTTGATCCTCCGAGACATATCGCAACTATATACTGGTACGAAACTCTATTTGGGTTTCGTATTGATACGATTATACTGGTACAACGCTGGTAATAACTCCAGTGTGAACAGACATTGTGATAGTGTTCGGCAACAATACCGGTATAAAAATGCAAGTGTGAACAGGGCTAAAGTAAGCCAACACAAATACATGTTGAGAAGAGAAAGGGGGTAGGTGTTGGGGAGGCTGTTTTGGTCTTGTGGTTAAACACAGCCATCAAGGTAGCTTAGGCTAGCACTGTATAGTAGTAAGGAGGAAGGACTAACAAGTGCTATTAAATACATAGACATTCAATTAAGCAATTAAAGCAAAACCGCAAGGTACAGTAAGTCACATTTTGGGAATGTCCACACTACATAACCGATCTCGAGAACCGTACTCGAAACCCTTCGAATTAATCCAGCTCAAAGCGTCCACACTGAAGTACCGTTTCATGTTTAGTCAGGCTTAATGCGTCCACACACTATTAGAATAGTTTGGTTACAGTTCCTAGCAGCACAATGAACAGTGGAAATTAATACGATAGTAACCCACCATGCACTGAATTTTATTTTAAAATAATGTGTTATACATCATATTAATAGAGGTGCAGATTGCTAAAAATAAATGACAGGAATTTTGGAAAAAGTAAATGCAAACACACACACACACACAAGTAGGGCTTGAAGTTTTTTCGGGTGACATCCCTTTAAACAAATTGAGCTGATTCTGTTTTCATAATTAAACTCAAAGCTGTTAATTATAAAACAATTTTTGTTTTTACCTTCATATCTTGCCTGTGCCTAATTCTAGTCCCCATAAATTTATTTCAAACAGAGCTGACAAATTACATGAGTTGTTGATCATACTTTTAACTCACATTTCATTTTTACAGTAGCCTAATTTAACGTTGAGCTGCGTAGTGTGGACGCAAACCGTATTTAGCAGGGAAAACACATTTTGAGTGGGAACCCCCTTGAAGGGTTGGACGATAGTGACATTTTCAGCTATCGATTATCCTCTGTAAATTATCACGATAATCATGATTTTATCGGCCGAATAAAATAAAACCTGAAAAATGATTGTAATTTATTAAATTTATACTTGAGCAGCATGACAACCGCCAGTCTGTCATTGAATTTAGAAGAAAAAAAACTAGATGGCATATGTGAGTTTTTAGATTTCTGGTGAGTGCACAGAACACATGAGTATAAAAATACATCTATTGTAATTTGTGTATTAATACTTTATGTAGTTTTCCTATAAAATAATACACATTGTTTTTCTTATTTAAACATGTTAATTTGAGAACGTTTACTTTCATAGTTTCACCAAATGTATTAATATGACGAAACAAAATTGCTAACATTACCTGCATGCATTTGTTTTCTTTAATTGTGTGACGAATCTGCCATTAACCCTTTGCGGTCTGGTCCGACATTACAATTTTCCCTTTCCGGTCCAATGTCGGACCCTGTCCGACATCATCAAAAAGACGTAAAACACAGGTCTCGAGTCATTTTTTCTCCGGGAAAAAGCCGATAAAACCATTCAATGGCTGAGTGAGACCGATAGGAGCCGAGAGAAGCCGAACAAAAAAGGGGCGGATCTGAGCAATACACATAGCCCCGGCACCACAGAGATAACATGGCCATAAACAAACAAGATAGCTGCTTCCGCATCCAGCGCTCAAAGAATATCACAGACATTTGCAGAGCTTTTTAAGATGTTATAGTAATAAGATAATGACTTGGATCGCATTATTAAGGAGTTTCATGATAAAACGAGTTATCAGGAGGACTGTGAAGAGGTATGTGAAAAATACAGCGAACAAGGGATGGGGCGGGGCTGGAGATGCAGTATTGAGTGTCCTGTTGATATGCCTTTTAAACCTGTTTACTGTTTAACTTTTAAACAGTGCGTCTAAAATAAACTGTGCGTGTGAAAATAAATTGGACCTGACGCGCCTGAGACACGCTGAATAAATGGACCACAAAGGGTTAAGAGACTCAAAATAGGTTTAAAAAATGTGTATATATATATATATATATATATGTGCGTGTCTCTGTATATACAGTGCCTTGAAAAAGTATTTGCCCCGTCTGATTTTCTGCATTTTTGCATATTTTTGACACTGAATGTTATCAGATATTCAACCAAAACCTAATATTAGATAAAAGGGACCCTGAGTAAACAAATAACACAAAAATGTGATACATATTTTCATTTATTAAAGAAAGTTATGCAACACCCAATGCCCCCGTGTGAAAAAATAAATCGCCCCCTTAGACTCAATAACTGGTTACACCACCTTTAGCAGCAATAACTGCAACCAAACGCTTCCTCTCTCACAGCGCTGTGGAGGAATTTTGGCCCACTCCTCCATGCAGAACTACTTCAACTCAGTGACATTTGTGGGTTTTTGAGCATGAACTGCTCGTTTTCAGGTCCTGCCACAACATCTCAATGGGGTTTAGGTCTGGACTTTGTCTAGGCCATTCCAAAACTTTAAATTTCTTGTTCTTCAACCATTCTGATTTAGACTTGCTTGTGTGTTTCGGATCATTGTCTTGCTGCATGACCCAGCTGCACTTCAGCTCCAGCTCACGGACGGATGGCCTGACATTCTCCTGTAGAATTCTCCGATACAGAGCAGAATTCATGGTTCTTTCAATGATGGCAAGGCTTCCAGGTCCTGATGGAGCAAAGCATCCCCAAACCATGACACTACCACCACCATGCTTGACCGTTGGTATGAGGTTCTTACTGTGGAATGCAGTGTTTGGTTTTCGCCAGACATAACCGGGCCCATGTCAACCAAAAAGTTCCACTTTTGACTCGTCTGTCCATAGAACATTGTTCCTGAACTCTTGAGGATCATCCAGGTGCTTTTTGGCAAACTTGAGACGAGCATTCATGTTCTTCTTAGTGAGTAATGGTTTCCGCCTTGCTCCTCTGCCATGAATCCCATTTTTGCCCAATGTCTTTCTGATGGTGGAGTCATGAACACTGATCTTAGCTGAGGCGAGAGAGGCCTGCAGATCCCTGGATGTTGTTCTAGGGTTCTTTGTGACTTTCTGGACGATTTTACGCCTTGCTCTTGGAGAGATTTTGGCAGGACGGCCACTCCTGGGAAGATTCACTATTGTCCCAATCTTTCTCCATTTGGACAATATGGCCCTGACTGTGGTTCGGTGGAGCCCCAGAGCCATAGAAATGGCTTTGTAAAACCCTTTCCAGACTGATAGGCATCAACAACTTTTTTCCGGAGGTCTTCAGGAATTTCTTTTGTTCATGGCATGATGTGCCTGTAGAACCTGTGTGCTGACAACTTCACTCTGATGGTAAGGGCCAAAGTTAGTCTGATTTATATTGGGCAGGGCTGGCCCAAATCAGACATGGTTGTTAACCAAAGTACTCAAACAGCTGACCCTAATTATCCCTTTAATTGGGTTGAGTTAACTAGGGGG
Source organism: Acipenser ruthenus (assembly GCF_902713425.1). Lineage (NCBI taxonomy): Eukaryota > Metazoa > Chordata > Actinopteri > Acipenseriformes > Acipenseridae > Acipenser > Acipenser ruthenus. The sequence goes on from NC_081189.1 coordinate 73,169,711, forward strand.
GGGGGGGGACAATAACGTTTTCGCACCTGAAGATTGCATATTTGATTACCTTGCACACCAAACAAATGAAAGAAGCACCAAACGTTGGTGTCATTTTTTTCTCTCAGACTCCCTCTATATACTACTACAACCCACAGAAAAATCTAACCAAATACAATGTGAAAAATGTGCAAAAATGCAGAAAATCAGACAGGGGGCAAATACTTTTTCACGGCACACACATTTTTCCCTGTGCGGTGCACAGGCTGCACTCATGTCTTTACTGTAGTTTTAAAATAAAGAAGCAACAAAGTTGTTTAGGCTATATTAAATGTTTACCATATGTTTTTTTTGTTTTCTTTTTGCAATTCATGTTTAAGTCAAAAGTTCCACTTTTCTACAGTAATTTTACAGTGAGCTAACGTTTTTTCAATTTTACAAACAATATTTGTGTTATGTTGGAAAACCAGTCATGCTTTGCCAGCGTATTATTCAAAATGAAACCATGACGTAAAGTTAAAAGCTTAAGCATATTGTTTAAAATCAATGCTTAACTTCCCAATGTACACAGTGCTCACATAGATCATGTTTTACATCTCACGCAGACAGTTCAGTGCCGCTTACTGCTCAATGCAGAGCCGCTTCCTGCTTCATTGGGTCATGGACGATAATTATCGTCGATAAATTGGTTGCTGCAAAACAAATAGTTATCGTGATTTATCTATTATTGTTCCAACCCTATTAAATAGTATTTATTTGTGTGCTAGAATTGCATAACACATGTGTGAATGTATTTCTGTGCAGTTTCTTTTAAAATGGTGAGCAATCAACTAAAACCCTTATTAGTTTTCTCTTTGATACGCCTCAGCCTAGTCTATTATACTCTTTGGGGGTTTTGGTATGTAGATTTCTGATGCAAATGTTACTTTTAGGGCAGGCTTTATGGCATAAATCCACTGCTGTTTTTTATTTCTGCTGAAATGTCATGTGTATCCCATCTCTTACACAAGGCATGTTGCTGCTTGCCAGCCACTCTTCTATGTTAATTGGGTTTCCTAAAATTGTGAAGCCGAGAGGCCATTCTGCCAATAAAATGTTCCTTTTACCATTGTTTAATTTAAGGATGTTAGTGAAAGTGCTAAAAATGGAAATTGTGTTACGGCTGTTAAACCTGAAATCTTCACACCATAGCAATTAAACCCCTTTTCTTCATCTTTTTGCCTCCGTTGGGAAAGAATGGAATTTTAGGCTCTAGTATGAAAGGAAAAAACTAGTGGAATGCGACTTTCGACAAGTCATTAGTATAAAGTAATTTGACACAATTTGACCATAATGAAAAAAAAAAAAAAGTATTAGGCAAGAAACGCAAACGAATAGTTTTTGGTACAAAGTGATTGACTTTTTATTAAAGACAACTCTGTCACATTTCGGCCAGAAGGTCCCCCTTTATGAAGTCCTGCTCCGAGGAACTGGACTGATTCCTCCTGCTGACTTCTCAGCAGGCTATGTTGTGGCTCTCTGTTGGAGGGGAAAAACTTAAGATAAAATGTTAAACCATAATCCAAACTGCTTTGTGCACAGGTCTGATTTTATTAGTTTTGTCTGTGATTGTTTAGACATTATATGTATGTAGAACTTCCTTTGTGCATTTGTGAATGCTAAAATTGCTGTGTTTCTGCAGGTCATAGAAGCTGTTACACACACGTGTGGAGATGCTCTAAATAATTAATAATTTAGTGTCGCAGTGGCGTTTTTCTTGAATTCATATTTCTGACCCAATTGTTCAGTGCTGAATTAAAGATGCTGCTTTCAACCTTGAACTTTAGCAGTTGTAGGAAACGTTGACACTGCAGTTTAAAATACATGTTCACCAGTATTTTTAAATTCTATCATAAAATTCAAATCTGTAAAAGTAGGATTGTTAGAAATCCTTAATTAGGGGGTACATTTGATGGTGTGAAAATTAAACATGGTGCGTACCGAAAGACACTGTTGCCCATAGAAAGGTTTGATACACTTTTTGTAAGTTTTAAAAAATAAATACATACTGTGTGAATATCAGTAGATTGCGACAGTTGCCTTCATAGGACCCCCTCGTCAACTGGATACTTTGCAGGTAACTTGCCCCACTAAGACTAGCTGTTTTTTTTCCACTGCAGTTGTAGTGTTTTGATCAAAGTGAACAAACAAGCAGTGTCTGTGTCTGTGCAGATCTGTGTTTCCGCTGCTGCTCACAGGTAAGTGAATCCGTCTCGCAGAACTGGCGGGGGCGATAACCATCTGCAGAGAGAGAGACTGCCGTTGCACAACACCATTGCTCTGCTATCTCTGTTTCCATCACAGAAAAAGGGGAGGCAAGTTTCTTCTTTGAGGGGAGATGGAGAGGTGCTGAATTAACAAGTGTTCCCTTTAACATTCTACACAGGATGGTCTGTTTATCAAGGTATTACTGTACAGTACTAAGCTGTGCTAAGCTATGAAGTATGTGTGAATATCTATAAATATAACCATACACTATGCACACTTTGCCCAATTTACTCTGTCTGGTCTAGGTGCAGTACGTTGTATATTACAGTTTCAGCTTTAAAATCAAGGTGTCGTGGTAGTTCTGCTTTATGGAGTTCAATAAAAGCTGTTTGATTCTGACAAGTGACTTGGCTGCAGTTTACTTGTCCCATCATGTTAAAAACCCTAAAGTGCAAATGGGTCCCTTGCTTCAATGTCACAGCACAGTACAACACAACAGACATACGTATAGATCTTCTTTTTCTTTTTTTGTGTTGTACAATGTCGTCTTTGTTGACCCAGAACTTTTCTGGCAGCTAGACCGTTGATGTATTGAGAGCTGTTTCTTTTAAAAGCTGTTAATTAAACAACCATTCCCAGAACAAAGAAGTGTGCTTTTATAATATTGAATTGTGCCATTCTAAAATAGAGAGCAAGTTACATTCAATCTACTAATCCAATGCAGCATCTGTAGTGTACTGTTGTACAAGGTGACCACTGTGGGGAAAGGTCATTCACCGCAGGGAAATTTAAACTTGGCAGGCTGCAACTCCAGATGATGGACATCAGAATTATGACATCTATCACAGCTCTTACTGGGAACTACTTTTCTAACACAAATTGCGTTAACTGTTGGGGTGGAGTACCTGTACATTGCAAATGCTGTATCATCTCTTATTTATCCTCCCAGGAGTACTGCATATACAGTGCCTTGCAAAAGTATTCAGACCCCTGACCAATTCTCTCCTATTACTGAATTACAAATGGTACATTGAAATTTCATTCTGTTTGATATTTTATTTCAAAACACTGAAACTCAAAATCAATTATTGTAAGGTGTATTGGTTTTATGTTGGGAAATATTTAAGAAAAAAATAAAAAAACTGAAATATTCTGCTTGCATAAGTATTCAACCCCCACACATTAATATTTGATAGAGCCACAGCTTTAAGTCTTTTGGGGTAAGTATGTACCAGCTTTGCACACAGTGTCGGAGTGATTTTGGCCCATTCTTCTTGGCAGATTTGCTCCAGGTTGTTCAGGTTGGTTGGACGACGCTTGTGGACCGCAATTTTCAAATAGTGCCACAGATTCTCAGTGGGATTGAGATCAGGACTTTGACTGGGCCACTGTAGGACATTCACCTTTTTGTTCTTGAGCCACTCCAATGTTGCTTTGGCCTTGTGCTTGGGATCATTGTCCTGCTGAAAGGTGAATTTCCTCCCAAGCTTCAGTTTTTTGAAGCAGGTTCTCTTGCAGTATTTCCCTGTATTTTGCTCCATCCATTCTTCCTTCAATTTTAACAAGATGCCCAGTCCCTGCTGATGAGAAGCATCCCCACAGCATGATGCTGTCACCACCATACTTCACTGTAGGGATGGTGTGTCTTGAGGCATGGGCAGTGTTAGGTTTGCGCCACACATAGCGCTTTGAGTTTTGGCCAAAAAGCTCTATCTTGTCTCATCTGACCACAAAACCTTTTTCCACATCGCAGCTGGGTCAAACTCCAGACGTGCTTTCAGATGGTACTTTTTGAGTAACTGCTGCTTTCTTGCCACCCTCCCATACAGGCCAGTGTTATGCAGGGGTCTTGATATGGTTGACTGGTGCACCATTACTCTGTGGCTTCTCTAACAAGTCTCGTTCTTGTCTGAGCGCTGAGTTTTGAGGGACCGCCTTTTCTTGGCAGTGCCTGGGTGGTGTGATGCAGCTTCCACTTCCTGATTATTGATCCAACTGTGCTCACTGGGATATCCAAACACTTGGATATTATTTTGTACCCTTTCCCTAATCTATGCATTTGTATTACTTTATCTCTAACTTCTGTAGAATGCTCTTTGGTCTTCATTTTCCTTCAGATTCACAGCCTGACCAATGATCCTTCAACAGTGGGGTTTTTATCCAGAAGATGTGACAGCAACTTTAATGGTTCACAGGTGGAGGCCAATGGTAAGGTAATTGTGTCCTCGTTAGGGCAATTTCTTTCATAGGTGTAAACTGGGAGCTTCCACAGCACAGGGGTTGAATACTTATGCAAGCAAGATATTTCAGTTTTTTATTTTTTTTCTTAAAAATATTTCCCAACATAAAACCAATGTCACCTTACAATAATTGATTTTGAGTTTCAGTGTTTTAAAATAAAATATCAAACAGAATGAAATTTCAATGTACCATTTGTAATTCAGTAATATGAGAGAATTGGTCAGGTGTCTGAATACTTTTGCAAGGCACTGTATGCTTCAGTGTAGTTGATATTGTAGTCCACAATCCTTAATGTATCCATGTTAAAGTCACTTTTTACCAAACTATCAGCATAATCCTAACAATCATGTCAATGTAGAATGCCCTGTAGTGTGCTTGAGAGAATACTCTATGCATAGGAGATGTTTATGAAACTGCCTAACACAAAAGCAAACTGTCTAACATTTTAAATCTGTTCTCCTAATGGTTTCAAAGTGGGAGAATCTTGAGGAGAGGGGAGGGGATTACGGAGGATCTGTTGTTCCTACTTGATAACTTTCTGTCTTTCAAACTGTGAGGAATACTTCACGTGGTGTAACAGTGCTTGATTGTAGCCATGGGCTAAAGCAGTCCTCGTTGCATATAAATTACTGAAGTAAGAAGTTTTTCTTATTAAAATCTTGCTTCCCATTTCCCACTCAGCAAAGGGTGATGATTGACTTAAAGCATAAAAGATGGTTAATAGAAAAAGGTTTATGCCTTACAAGGTCAGCTTTGGTAAACTTGCTTTGGCACAAGTAGGTTCCTTGCTACTTCTGTAATTTGTTTTGTGAATGATTCCTTATACCGATGACTGACAACAGAGAACTTTTGTAGATGTTTCTTTCATTCAGGTGCCAATGCAGACAGTTTAATAGGTTTGGTCCATGACAGGGTTGCCCCCCTCCAATATTTATTTTTTTCTTCTTGGCTGTTGCAGCAAATCCAAAAAACTGCAGTTCTTTTTTGACCCACACAAAGGAAATGCTATAGACATGACTCCTACACTCTTAGAACTTTACTGCTTACAGAGTCTGTGTTGGGATATTGATAAATGTTCAAATCTGTACATGATATGCCACATGACTGTCTTTGTGTTGATTCAGATTTACTTTGCTGCTATTCAAATGAATAAAACCAACAACACTACAAAAAAACAGTTGACTCGAAAGAGAACATCATCGTGAACCAAGGTTACACCAACACATACAAAACTGACATTAATTTCTTAGGTAAACTGTATCATCATCTACTGGTTTAAACCCAGGACATTTGTTTTCCCAGTGCTTAAGACCGCTGACTCTTTTGCCTGAAGTAAAGGAACTTGTCTCGGTAATTACACACGGCTGCAGAGCAGAAACTCATTGTAGCCACCAGCAGGTCGTCAAGCTGGTCAGTCTGCTTCATGTCAAATGAAGATGGATTCAGGCACAACTCTCAAACTTGTGCCCTCCAGCTTGCAGGCGTTTGCAGCAGGATTAAAAACTCTCAGTCCAGTTCTTAAGTCAAGAAAAACATGCTCTGTGTTTTGTTTGTGATTGAAATAAATTATTATTTTATTAAAAAATCATAATAATAATAAATAATAATAATAATAATAATAATACAATTCTCAAACTTCCTTCGGGCCTGAGAAAATGCTTGCAAGATACAAAGTAACTGAATGCACTTGTGGTGTTTTTACTTGTCCCAGCACTTCTATGGAAGTCACTGAACAATTGGTATTGTTTAGAGTGCTATTTTCTTCTTCCTGTCTTGTTAGGGATAACTCTGTGTTTGATCACCTCAGTGACCTCTGAGACTGATCTGTTTAACCCTGAATGTAGCTAATGCCTATATTTTCATGCAGTGGCAAGGTGTAAGGATGGGATTTAATTGGGTGCTTTGCATAATGGCATAAGTGGAAGTAACATGCATTGTTAACGTTAGAGCTTACTATAAATTCAGTTGACTTTAATTAGGGCTTACGCTTAATTAATTAACCCTCAAAGAAACTGCTGATTTATGGTGTAACGTTGTGCAGCATTGAAATAGTATGAAACTTGGGTCAGATGCACAATGTAAATATATAGATATTTGTGTAAATGTATACGGTCTATGCTGACACTGCACATGCCTCGCATATGGTACGGTGCTGACTTATTTTTTTTTGTATTGAAAAGTTGAATTCAGAAATGACAGCTGTAACTGGACAGCACAACAGAGGTCCTTGCAGAATGAGAAAACATGATCTTCAGCAGATCTCAACATTGATCAGCCAGGGGTACAGAATATCAAAGTGGTTACCTCCTTTAATTTCACAGCATAGGGGAGATTAGATGTGTACATTTAACAAAAAGGGCTTATAAAGGCCTATGTTACTGGTGTATGTATGTATGTATGTATGTATGTATGTATGTATGTATGTATGTATGTATATTTATCTATCTATTAATCAATTTAAAGAATTGACTTGACACACAAGCTTGCTGGATACATATTTTTTCCTCTTTCTTTTTCTTTAGCATAAGACAAGGCTGCAGCTTAAATTAAAATCCTCAAGGTTCTTATCTCCATCCCACAGGAAAGCAAATCTAAGTTGAAAAGCGTAAAATTAAGAGAAGAGGGGGCATGGTATCATTTAGTGAATTGGTGGCTTGGCTGTGGAGCTGTATGGCTCCAGGGGTAGGTCACACATTAATATGGGGGCTAGCTACTGATATAGTTTTCTTAAGGTAGGATCATGGGAATTAAACCCTGCTTTTATTTATTTCATTTTAAATTTGGGATCAGACTTATTTTCTTTATATGGCTGGAAGGAGCATTTTCACTTGTTGAGATGCAGGTGACTTTTTATCCTACAATGCATTTAGTAGTTATGGGTGACAACCCCCCATGCCTATAAAGGTATGCCTATGCCCTAGTAGTTACTATCACACAGGGACAAACTGGTACAGCAGTCCCGCTCATCCACTGCACCTTTTCCACTCCGACCATTTCCCCCAGTTCAACTTCCAGTAGTAAAGAAATGGAAGTAAAACGGAATTGATAAAGTTCTGATTCTTGAGAACCTAAAAGCAGCTGCACTCACTCCTCTGCTTATAAATCTTGTACACATAACTGGCACAGAAATCTTTCACATAGGACTTTTACTGAGTTCAGTGTGGCTGCTGTTTTGTTTCCTATCTATGAATAGAATAGTGCTGGGGCGAGCATGGAATTTTCATGTTTGGATATTCATTCCAGATCTAGATATTCATTCGGATATTCATTCATTTTCAAAACATTATCAAAGCCAATATATGCAACACTGTATTAAAGTTCAGAAATATCCCAGAAGTAAGAAGGGCCTTACTTTACCCCTGTGAATTAACTACAAAACAAAGAAAGTAATATAGTAGTTAAATCTTGTGTGCATTTCAAGTAAAAACAAAAGTAGACCACACATTTTTTTTAAATAATCCCTGCCATTGTTGTGCCTTTGCAGTAAACAAAGTGGCCATAGACACATTTTCATTAAGTAATAACATTAGTTTTTAACTTGAATAAACACTTAAAATAAAATAAATGTGCATTCCACTTAACAAAAACTAGGATTGCATCATGAAAAAGAATTCAAACGCTGATTACTATGAGTCATTTATTTTGCAAGTATGACCTGTATCATATTGCAGACATAAATGTTAAATATAGATTTTAAATTATTTTTTCGCGAGAAAATATTTTCTCATGAAAAAGGATTTTGGAGCATGCCTACCACTACCCTACCCTACAATATACTACACTACACTACAATACTGTAGCGTCTGGGAAGGGGTTGGGACTCTGTATGTATAATGTGTACCTGTTTTGTGTGTTGCTGCTGCGCGTGACCTGAGTGTGTGTTTCGCCGACTAGTGCCAACCTCTCTCCCTCTAATCTCCAGCACCCTGCTGGTCAGTTTGTGTGTGTGAGAATTAGGGCTGCTATGATTTAAATCGAAAATTGATTTTTCGATAGATTCCATTCCTCATTATATACATAGATTTATAAATACTGGATAATTGATTCAATAATTAAATTTTTGTAATGCGCATAGTTAATAACATTAAGTTTATCATTGAAACTGCACAGAACGCCCTGTCTTGCTACTTATAGCATTTCTGCCAGACAAGCAGTGAGCGTGCTCTTCTTTTCCAGGTCGTGTTAACTAGCATTTGAATCTAGAGCAGGACAACAGGCTTGAATTCCTGGCCTGTAAATTGTGCACATTGAAGAAAAGACTGTACATAGTTTTGTGCTGCTTTGGAGTTTCAAAATGAACTGTTATATAATGAATATTTAACAATATTCAATAACATAAAAAAAGACAGCTGAGAGCTATGTCAGAAGTGTGGCACAAGCAGGGGTGTGTGGCCACTGGACTGCATGTTCTGTGTTCTGTGATTGTTTGTTATGTTTTGTTAATGTTCTGTCAGGCACACTGGACCTGCAGGGCGTTGCTAGTAGCCTTCATCCTAGTTACAACACCTGAGAGGAGAAATAACTACATATGGGGGGGGTTCTGGTTGGCTGATGTATCTGTTCAACTCCACCAACCAACACTGGTGATAAGTGGGAGGAATCAGCGTCTCTAGCACTGAGAACGAGCCACCAAGTGAATTTAAAACAATCTGTATGTAGCTTTCATTTCTGTTCAATGAGGATCGATTTAATAATAATAAAAAAATAACAAAAATATATATATATATATATGTTTTGATTTACTGTCTCATTTATCATGAATTAAAATTCCAGATAAAAACACTGGCCTGATTTTGTCTACCTTTTACTTGTTGTTGAATATATATTATTAGTGGACCATGATGATGGATGTCTCTTGTGTTATCTGCAGAGAGTTGTATGTTGTTTTGTCTTAACTGATGATGGCTGTCTGTGGTTGCTTGTGTTGTCTTGCCCCTTCCACTGCTTGTAAGGGTGTGGGAGAGAATGCAGAGTTAGGGTTAAAAACCCAAACATTGCATTTCCCTACTTTTTGCCATCTTTAATATCCTGGACTTGACTTTCATTTTTGTGTGCTGGGGGGATTTCCCCCCCTATGCTGCAGCCAATGGGGGGGAGGATTCCAAAATTTTAGGGGGAATGGCTAAAGAAAAGACACTTTTGCATATAAAAAACTATATACAGACGTGCTCAAATTTGTTGGTACCCCTCCACAAAAAACGAAGAATGCACAATTTTCTCTGAAATAACTTGAAACTGACAAAAATATTTGGCATCCACCATTGTTTATTCCATATTTAATAGAAATCAGACTTTGCTTTTGATTTTTTATTCAACATAATATTTTAAATAAGAAAACAAATGAAAATGGCATGGACAAAAATGATGGGACCGCTAACCTAATATTTTGTTGCACAGCCTTTAGAGGCAATCACTGCAATCAAACGTTTTCTGTAGCTCTCAATGAGACTTCTGCACCTGTTAACAGGTAGTTTGGCCCACTCTTCCTGAGCAAACTGCTCCAGCTGTCTCAGGTTTGATGGGTGCCTTCTCCAGACTGCAAGTTTCAGCTCTTTCCATAGATGTTCGATAGGATTCAGATCAGGACTCATAGAAGGCCACTTCAGAATAGTCCAATGTTTTGTTCTTATCCATTCTTGGGTGCTTTTAGCTGTGTGTTTTGGGTCATTATCCTGTTGGAGGACCCATGACCTGCGACTGAGACAGAGCTTTCTGACACTGGGCAGTACGTTTCACTCCAGAATGCCTTGATAGTCTTGAGATTCCATTGTGCCCTGCACAGATTCAAGGCAACCTGTGCCAGGCGCAGCAAAGCAGCCCCAAAACATAACCGAGCCTCCTCCATGTTTCACTGTAGGTATGGTGTTCTTTTCTTTGAAAGCTTCATTTTTTCGTCTTTGAACATAGAGCTGATGTGACTTGCCAAAAAGCTCCAGTTTTGACTCATCTGTCCAAAGGACATTCTCCCAGAAGGATTGTGGCTTGTCAATATGCATTTTAGCAAATTCCAGTCTGGCTTTTTTATGTTTTTCTTTCAAAAGTGGAGGTCTACTGGGTCTTCTTCCATGGAGCCCACTTTCGCTCAAAAAGCGACGGATGGTGCGATCAGTAACTGACGTACCTTCACCTTGGAGTTCAGCTTGTATCTCTTTGGCAGTTATCCTTGGTTCTTTTTCTACCATTCGCACTATCCTTCTGTTCAATCTGGGGTCGATTTTCCTCTTGCGGCCGCGCCCAGGGAGGTTGGCTACAGTTCCATGGACCTTAAACTTCTTAATAATATTTGCAACTGTTGTCACCGGAACATCAAGCTGCTTGGAGATGGTCTTGTAGCCTTTACCTTTACCATGCTTGTCTATTATTTTCTTTCTGAATCTCCTCAGACAACTCTCTCCTTTGCTTTCTCTGGTCCATGTTCAGTGTGGTGCACACAATGATACCAAACAGCACAGTGACGACTTTTCTCAATTTAAATAGGCTGAATGACTGATTACAAGATTGGAGACATGTGTGATACTAATTAAAGAAACTCATTAGTTTGAAATATCATTATAATCCAATTATTTATTATTTTTTCTAAGGGGTACCAACAAATGTGTCCAGGCCATTTTAGAATATCTTTGTAGAATAAGCAATAATTCATCTCTTTTCACAGCTTCTTTGCTTTATTCTGTGACATACCAAAGGCATGCAAGTATACATGATAAAATAGCTTTTAATTTCATCACTTTTCCGGAGGAATGAAGCATTATTTCAATGAGCTGTAAGGGTACCAACAAATTTGAGCACGTCTGTATATATTTTACTGCATCATCATTCACATTGGTGGTGTTTAAAATAATCTGCTTTCAGTAGACCTAACAGCTGTTCATCACTGTGAGACAGAGCACTCTCCATTGCCTGACGTGAAGTTTTTGCATGCAGCAGAAGAAAAGGGTGCCTTTCTTCTAAACCAGTGCTCCATTTCTTTTTTTTAACTCTTGACACTCAGCCCTATTTCCGCCTGTTTTTCGCTGTTTTCATTCATGTATGTTTAACTACTGGATAGTTTGTACTGAATGCATGTAACATATCAAATGAATTTCCTTTCATAGTATGTAAGCTGCAACAGGATCAGACATATTATAGTAGAGATGAGAATATATGTATAAAGCATTCCCTATATATAAAGTTACTGCTATATATATTGTTATCATAGATGGCTCAAACACCATTGAACCTCAGTATGAAATGATCATGGGGGGGGTGGGGGGTGGGGGGTGGGGAAGATGAGCTTCTTAGCTTTTCAACGACATTGTCCCTTTCAATCTTGCTGCTACAATGACGGAGCAACAGACTCAAAACGAAACCTAAGCTGTGAACTCTGTCACATGATGAGAGGCTTAACTTCAGGCAATCGTAGTTCCGGCTAGGAGTACCGCATACACACACTGAATATGTCTTTGGAAAGCCCCGTCTGTACCTTTTAAACAAGCCATGAACCAGGTAGGTGGCTTTTACGGTGCCTGAGTAATATGTGCGTAACCTTCGGTGCACAGGCGCCCCAAAATGAATGGGGCTGAGTTTTAAGAGTTAAAGCGAAAGTCACCGCTTGCAAAACAACACTTAGATAGACTTTTTTTTTTTTTTTAACTGTTTACTTACTGCAGTGTGCTGAGTTTCTATAATCCTTAAAGATAGCGGCCGAGAATTACGTACGACAGAATAAAGTCTCGCGCCACTTAAAATATCCAGCTCTACTTTTTATTTATTTATTTACTTACTTACTTACTTTAACCAGAACTACTCAGGGCTTTCCTCACTGTCACCCACTTCCTTAGAGATTGTTGTAGTGTTTCATGCATTCTAAATTGGGTGAAAAATGCAGTAGCTTGGTGTCTGAAAGTATCTCTGCGGGATTTTCCTGCACTGAAAGTTAGATATGCGGGAGCAACTTGGAAAATGTGTGATTCCTGCAATCTCCCGCTGAAATTCAAGACCTGAATATCTCCCCCATCGCCCCCCCCAAATGCTCAGTGGCTGCCAATGGGGTGCCGGCAGGACTCGTCCCTGTCCCCACCCCATTCACAGCAGTGACAATGGAAAGCAGGTAACAAGCAAGGGAAAGCGAGCAGCGGCTCCAGCAGAGTAAATCCCTCCGCCAGCCTCCATGACAATATGTAGAAATTCTTGCACAGATAAATAATTTCTGACAGACACAAACATATTTCCTGGTTTGTGAGCTTACATACTCTCTCATCTCTTGATTCCCAGATAGTCAGTCACTTTTTACTCTACGCACCATTTTTCTCCTTAAATTTGATCTTGGAAATAGTTGTTCAGGTTGACCAATATTTAGAAAGTTGTTCAGTTTTTATTTTCTGAATAATCACATTGTTATGATACTGTTCTAATGGCCTGCTTGAAAAGACATGTTACATCACCTTGGAATGTAACTTTAAGTCATATGCAGTTAGGGATTGTTGTGTCTAAATATGTAATAACTTGGCTTAGACTGTCAGTCCTGTATCTGATGCTCTCAGCATTCGGGTATACGATACACGTCAGTTGCGTTTTACTGTCCCTGTATTAAGAATGAAATCAGTCCCCATTTTATATATATATAAATATGTGTGTGTAACAAATTAATGCACTTACCCGTCACACGCGATTTCCGACTCAGTCACCAGTTTTCTGATACAAAGCCCATCTCTCAATGCTACATTTGACTTGTTTAACTGTCGTAGCCTGTGGTTTGTTTCAGATACTGTGTGGTGTGTCGCCTCTTTTGGCGAATCATATCAGAATCATATAGTTTTGAATTAAAAACAAAACAAAGCCAACTACAGTACATCTAAATAGAAGCCTACTTACTTTAAAACACAGCCCTTTCAGCTATGTATTTGACATTGTGTATGTTTTTGTGTTCCCTGAAAAATGTTTTTTGTCTTTTTACTGCTGTTATTTTCCCAACTTGTGCACTAGCAAATTTCAATGAAAGAATCAACATCTCCCTGTACAGTTCCTCAAACCCAAGTCATATTTTTTCTTTTCGTACGAAATGTGTGTGTGTGTGTGTGTGCGCGCGTGCACGCACGCAGGGCAGGGGGTTGTTTGGGTGGTAGGGGGCAGGTTACAATGTGCTACATACAGGTCAAATCAAATGAAATAATCAGATATGCGTCACACTCATTTAACCCTTAGCGGTCCATTTATTCAGTGTGTGTCAGGCGCGTCTGGTCCAATTTATTTTCACACGCGCAGTTTATTTTAGACATGCTGTTTAAAAGTATTTTTTTTCACAGTAAAACAGGTTTATAAGGCACTGCATATCAACAGGACACTCAGTGCTGCATCTCCAGCACCGCCCCACCCCTCGTTCGCTATATTTTTCAAATAACTCTTAATAATAGTACATACCGATAAATCATCTCTTGATCACTCGTTTTATCACCAAACTCCTCAATAATGCGATCCAAGTCGTTATTTTATTACTATAACATCTAAAAAAAGCTCTGCAAATGTCTGTGATGCGGAAGCAGCTATCTTGTTTGTTTATGTCCGTGTTGTCTATGTGGTGTCGGGTCTATCGGTTTTCATGAAATACGCCCCTTTTTTTTCCGGCTTCTCTCGGCTCCTATCGGTCTCGCTTGGCCATTGAATGTTTCTCTCGGCTTTTTCCAGAGAAAAAACGACTAGAGACATGTTTTTTGCGTCTTTTTGATGATGTCGGACAGGGTCCGACATAGGACCGCAAGGGGTTGACCGTCACTGAAGTAAAAACTTAATAGGGTCGGATATGTGAGTGCTGACTGTTTTGCCAAAAGGCTTCAGATTAACCCCCGTTTTGAGAGTTGCATGCAAAGAGAGTAAATCTGTTTGACTGTATTTAACCCCCCCCACCCCCACCCCCACCCTGTTTATCACTAAATTATTAATCTGATTTATTGACAAAGAACCAATCCCCATTTCGTTGCATTAGTTGTGAAAAACACTATCTGTATCCTTTCGGGCCTAACTTTTAATTAGCTTTTAATAAATGTAGTAGTTTCAGCCTAAGAAAAGCTAGATATTTTATGGCCTCTCTTTTTTTTCTCTCTTTCTGCTGCAGTCAAACAAGGTACCGGTGGTCCAGCCGTCGCATGCAGTTCACCCGCTTACTCCCCTGATCACCTACAGCGATGAGCACTTTGCACCCGGGCCTCACTCGGGACATCACCCTCAAGAAGTCAACTCCAAACAAGGTAAAGCAGAGACTAACCCACTTAGGCAAGGGGAGATTTACCCCAAGGGTCCGTTAAAAGTTTTTTGCTAGCTACGAAAATACATTGGACGTCTGACGATAAAACTTGTCAAGTGTGCAAACCATTTTTTTGGGGCTATCTTAACATTGCTAAATGTATTAGCTAAAACGTTTGTTGCAGGGATGAAAACGAGACTCCCTTGCATAGCAGTTTGAGCCATTCCCAGTTTTACTGTGAGCTTTTTTAGCAACAGAGTATAGGTAATAAACTGAGTTGTGTCCTTTTTAAGATCTTTTGTAAAGCCTGGCTTTGCAATGGAAGTCTTATTCTTCCAAACCTGATTTTCTAGTTTTACTTCAGAATTTGATTTGAGTGCTTTAATTGAAGGGTGAATGTCCTTTAAAAATAAAATACAGCACAAATGACACCCTGTACTGCTTCAGTGGAAAATGTGGATTAGTTTATTAAAATGAAGGCATTCCATATTGTTTATAGTTGTGGGTAGCCGATTTGATCCCAAGGAGGGAGTTGCTTGTGGATCAGTCTAAAATTAACACAATAAAGAGGAAGACTCTGGGGAGCTGCTTGTCTCCTGGAGAAAATAATGGTGTTACCAGAACTATAAAGCCATTCAGTTAATGTTATTTGCTGCACAGTAGAATTGCAATAGGTGTATTAGAAAATTATTATAAAACAAGAAATTGACCAATATGGAAGTTGCTTTTAACACTGGAGGCTTAACCCTGAGTGTATTTTATTGTTTTTGAACTAACAACTTGTTTGACAGAGAACTCTAATTATAGCACATTTAAAACGTTGATACGTGTGTTAGTTTTATTTAACCATATAATTAAGGTACATCTTACTGTACAGCGGCACAGATTCAGCTTTTCTACAGCAACCACAAAGTGTTAAACAAGGTAGATTCCACTGTATTTCACACCTCATTATTTATAATTACTGCTTCCTTTCTCACAAGAGTTTTGTGGTCAGCTATACTTTAAGCACACATGCTTTCATTTAGGTTCAAAACACTTTTAAAGGTAAATGATATACCATTTTGCCAGAACAGGAGTTGACCTAGAGTAGGTTTCAAAGCCATTTACTGCATTATTGGCAGCAGTTCCTGCGTCTGAACCTGTTCCACATGTTTGTTTTCCTTCCACCTAACAGTCACCGTATACTACTTGAGAGCAGAATCAACAAACAGGATGTAATGCCACAGTGAACCTTTTATTTATTTATTTATTTATTTATTTATTTATTTATTTATTTAATTCCTTTAAGGAAGGAAGAAGTGGCATTATTCATGGAATTGTGGGTCCTCTTTTATCCAGCTATTGGACCATGCACATAGAAGGGGATGAACCAAATAAAGCTAGCATGTCACTTAGGGCTATGCAAACATTGCACTCGGATTGCGTGTAAGAAGCATTTATCGGCAGAAGTTAATTGCCATTGATTGGTGAGGGAAGGACAGCTTTTCTTGTTTTGAAATCAACACAATGAATGGATTTATTGAATATCTGCTGGTAAATACTTCCTAAAGGTGGTACAAGATTCCGCACACCCCTAACCTGCCACAAAGTTCTACGTTATGTGATAAACAACTTTTAAGAAAACTTACTGTGCCAGTGTTGTCTTGGAAAATTCATGCCAGCATACCATTTTATTTAAAACCATTGTGCCGTAAGTTCTGTTTTCTCCTTTGTATTTCCATTCTCACTGTACCAGCAGTGGGAAACACCAGGAGGCACAAATAAAGATAAGCCACCAGAAGGCTCTCATACAACAATCTGTGGAGGACAAGTTGATCTTGGAATTTGGATTGTATTCCAAAACTGTTAACAGCAAACTACAGGATAATCAAAGCAACACATGCTTGTAATCAGTGGTGCTCAAGTTCTGCATTCTGTATTATAGATAGTGTTCCGCGTTTCCGGTTTATTTCAAATTTTTTTTTTTTAACTGGATGTCGGTTTTTATTGATTTCTATGCCCGTTTTTTGTCTCTTCTATTTTCACGGTACTATTTTCTAACAAATACACTATTTTGATTAAAATGCTGTTTTATTTTGACTCCGACATTTGTAATAAGCAGCTCTACACTGTATATCCTAGTATACAGCAGACGCTTAGACATCAGATGATCAAATAACATTCAAACGTGGTTCTCTGTCACTTCACAAACACACTATCACCTGATTATGTTGGCCAATCAAAGTCTGATTTATTGTGGCAATTGCTGGGCGTAGTAACTAGCTTGATAAAAAATGAAATTGAAATACATGAAAATATAATATTTTTAGTGGATGAGGAATGGAGAGAAAATGTAAATCAGCTTATGCATATTCAAAAGAAAACAAATGTTTCAAAGTATGCAAAAAGCAAAAATAGCAGAAGTGGGTCAGATGAGGCAGAGGATGCATAGCGCTGCAAATACTGCTGCACTGAGGTACATGTTCGCACTGACAATAAAAACATACTGAAAAATAAGCGACACAATAAACTAAATTTTATGATTTCAAGGCGAATAAACCTGGCTTGTTTTGTGCTGACGTCATGTTCATACCTTCTGTAGATGCTATTTCTGTCAGCACAGCGGCTGCCCAAATGTTCGCAAAATACCAGCTAACTTGGGAAAATGTGGCTTTGACTTGCACAGATTCTGCTTCATCATACATGCCAGGGACATTATTAATCAGAAACCAGAACTGCTGCTCATCATATTCCACATGTAAAGTGTTTTTTTCTGAGATTTTTTCCCCCCGATTTTTACCGAAGTTTAAATGAAATTATATGTAAAATAAACTTCGAAAAATTCCCAGAATTTTTTTTTTTAAAGATAAAAACCGAAAACGCAGAACACTAATTATAGAATATATGTCTCCAGAAGGGAGTATGAGCCTTGCCTGGGGTATAGTGAGTAGTGGGTAGAGATTTAGTATGGTTTAACCATACCTTGTTTTATTTATTTATTTTAATACATGTTTGTGGAAGTTTACCGTTTGCTCCACTGTACAAACCAACTCTGTATCACAACTGTAAAACTAAGTTAAATCTGCTCCAGCATCCCTAATTTGAAGTATATATATAGGAGGCTGTGTGGTCCAGTGGTTAAAGAAAAGGGCTTGTAACCCGGAGGTCCCCGGTTCAAATCCCACCTCAGCCACTGACTCATTGTGTGACCCTGAGCAAGTCACATAACCTCCTTGTGCTCCGTCTTTTGGGTGAGACGTAATTGTAAGTGACTCTGCAGCTGATGCATAGTTCACACACCTTAGTCTCTGTAAGTCGCTTTGGATAAAGGCGTCTGCTAAATAAACAAATAGATATACTTTTTTTTTATACTGGGTCTGTATGTTGGGTAATTACAAGATAATTGTTTTGTGGGACCTTTAGGGGGTTGATCTTTGACAGGCGATATGTTACTGTGTTTCTCTTTTTCATTGATGTCATGTAACTGTGCAGACCCTGGGGTAGTGTAAACCCTCAACATGCTGATGTTCAGGACAGGCATAAAGTAACAGCAGTAGGCTTCCTTTTTTGTGATTTGTAAATGCTGTTAGCCAAAGTGCCCCCACCCCCTTATTCATCTCAACAACCTGTCCTGGGGGTATGAGTTTTAGGTACAGCATAAAGAAAAATAAAAAAGGCAGCGATCCATTTGGGATTAGGATTTTGTTTTTAATCTCGAGGCAGTTCTTACAGCTGTAGGGCTTTGTGTATATGGGATGTCAGTTGACGGATCCTTTCTGGTGAGACTTTATTTGCCTGTTCAATACAACACATGCAAAAGCTCTTGACCTTGAAGCCGGAAGGAATCGGCTTGATGAAGAGCTTAGTGCAAACTGTAGTGACAATCATGAGCCAAATGAATCGTATCAAGTGCGAGCATTATGGAACAGAAAACGATTCTTAATTAACTACTGATCCTCAGTGGTAGCGAATTTCAAAAACCTGACTAGCCTTCAGGGAAAAAGCGGACAATGGACAAGTTGTCATTTTCTTTCCATCTTGCATCTTAGTATGCCCCCACCCCCCCAAAAAAACTGTACAATTTACATAACACTGTTTATTTTGTCTATTTTAGCAAAACCTTTTTTTTTCCACCAGCAAATTGAACAGCTGCTTGGTTAAATGGAAATGGAAGCTAAAATTCTGTTATTTTAGGAAGGCAGGAGAGGAATGTGATGCTTTTATAACTGACAGTGCTTTAACTGGCTTGTTTGTCCTATTGCCCGGCTTCCTTCTAGGCATACACAGACATCATCCTGGTCCTGACATGGCCAATTTCTATTCACTGTCACCTGGTGGAGTTGGACAGATTACCCCACCTCTTGGGTGGTAAGTTCCTTGTCATCTTTTTTTATTATTTCTTTTTAAATTTTTGGTTTTAAAGGGTACAACTGGAGAAATAATTGTCATTGGATAGCAGGAAAGTCAAGCATGTCATAAATTAACATTAATTGTGTTTGGCTCACTCTTTAGGTCAATGGTTAATATCCAGACATTTTTTTTTCTTCTTCTTCTTTTATAACCTTAAAACTAAATGTTTTGCACGCTATTGAAACAAAAGCACTTAACAGCACAGGTAGGTCAGCAATACATAATTGCACAGGGCCAAGGATTCAGTGGTTTGATGGTCCCTTTTCTTTGTGACCTCAGGCAAGGTCAGCCTATGTATCCAATCTCAAGTGGTTTCAGACAACAGTACCCCTCCACTCTCCCAAGCGACACCCCCATGTCCAGGTAGGTGCAGGAGGTGAGGAGCTGCAGGCACTAGAGGGCAAGCTGCTGCTGCTCTCCTGCTTTATCTCTGAGCTTCTCTGCAGCAATGTCTGGGTCACTTGGCAGCAGAACACACCCACACAATGAAGTTCGTAGTTGAAGTGGTGCAAGGGTGGGTATAAAGGGTTAGTGCATGTTGTATTTCAGACATTCACATAGTCGTGTTTTATTATTATTATTATTATTATTATTATTATTATTATTATTATTACTCACTGATGTGTCTTGAGAGGGAAGCCTTACAGCAAGTTATATGTACCAAAATATAATATGTTGTATTAAATAGAGCTTAATAATTTCTAACATCTTTTAGAAAGTTAGGGATGTTTCCCCTCATTCAAAGGGAAGGGAGGAGAGCAGCTTTTTTGGTTACTGTTACTTTGTTGTGGCATCACAACCACAGTTCTCATCCACCATCTACAATAAGTGATTGATGTAATTCAGGAATATGCTTCCACCATACCGTTTCTGCTGTGTGACCCAAGCTTTCTGCCCTGAATCTACTAGCTGCAAAAGCTGGAGGACGTGCCAAGTCACATGCTTTGTTTTTTAAAGATATCATGCTTTATTTATATATATATATATATATATATATATATATATATATATATATATATATATATATATATATATATATATATATATATATACAGTACTGTGCAAAAGTTTTAGGCAGGTGTGAAAAAATGCTGTAAAGTAAGAATGCTTTCAAAAATAGACATGTTAATAGATTATATTTATCAATTAACTAAATGCAAAGTGAGTGAACAGAAGAAAAATCTAAATCAAATCCATATTTGGTGTGACCACCCTTTGCCTTCAAAACAGCATCAATTCTTCTAGGTACACTTGCACAAAGTCAGGGATTTTGTAGGCATATAGTCAGGTGTATGATTAAACAATTATACCAAACAGGTGCTAATGATCATCAATTCAATATGTAGGTTGAAACACAATCATCAACTGAAACAGAAACAGCTGTGTAGGAGGAATAAAACTGGGTGAGGAACAGCCAAACTCAGCTAACAAGGTGAGGTTGCTGAAGACAGTTTACTGTCAAAAGTCATACACCATGGCAAGACTGAGCAGAGCAACAAGACACAAGGTAGTTATACTGCATCAGCAAGGTCTCTCCCAGGCAGAAATTTCAAGGCAGACCAGGGGTTTCCAGATGTGCTGTCCAAGCTCTTTTGAAGAAGCACAAAGAAACGGGCAACGTTGAGGACTGTAGACGCAGTGGTCGGCCAAGGAAACTTACTGCAGCAGATGAAAGACACATCATGCTTACTTCCCTTCGCAATCGGAAGATGTCCAGCAGTGCCACCAGCTCAGAATTGGCAGAAAACAGTGGGAAACAAGGCCAAGCGACTCAACTAGGCACGAAAACACAGGAACTGGGGTGCAGAAAAATGGCAGCAGGTGCTCTGGACTGATGAGTCAAAATTTGAAATATTTGGCTGTAGCAGAAGGCAGTTTGTTCACCGAAGGGCTGGAGAGCGGTACACGAATGAGTGTCTGCAGGCAACAGTGAAGCATGGTGGAGGTTCCTTGCAAGTTTGGGGCTGCATTTCTGCAGATGGAGTTGGGGATTTGGTCAGAATTAATGGTCTCCTCAATGCTGAGAAGTACAGGCAGATACTTATCCATCATGCAATACCATCAGGGAGGCATCTGATTTGCCCCAAATTTATTCTGCAGCATGACAATGACCCCAAACATACAGCGAAAGTCATTAAGAACTATCTTCAGCGTAAAGAAGAACAAGGAGTCCTGGAAGTGATGGTATGGCCCCCACAGAGCCCTGATCTCAACATCGAGTCTGTCTGGGATTACATGAAGAGAGAGAAGCAACTGAGGCTGCCTAAATCCACAGAAGAACTGTGGTTAGTTCTCCAAGATGTTTGGGCCAACCTACCTGCCGAGTTCCTTCAAAAACTGTGTGCAAGTGTACCTAGAAGAATTGATGCTGTTTTGAAGGCAAAGGGTGGTCACACCAAATATTGATTTGATGTAGATTTTGCTTCTGTTCACTCACTTTGCATTTTGTTAATTGATAAATATAAACTATTAACATGTCTATTTTTGAAAGCATTTTTACTTTACAGCATTTTTTCACACCTGCCTAAAACTTTTGCACAGTACTGTGTGTGTATATATATATATACACACAGTGGTTTGCAGAAGTATTCCCCCCCTACCAATGTCACATTTTGTTGAATTACAAATAATGTATGCACAGTTTTTCAAACAAACTTTTTTTTTTATTCAAAGCTGTAGTTGTTAAACTCAACACTGTTATGTGAGGAGTAGGTTAAATGTCAGCAAAACTTGCAAAGAAAATGTACAAAATGAAATTTACTGGTTGCATAAGTATCAAGCCCCTTAAGTCAGTACATGGTAGAAGCACCTTTTGCAGCAGTTACTGCTATAGTCTTTTGGAAAGGTCTCTACTAGCTTTGCACAGTAGGACGGTGACATTTTTGCCCATTCTTCATGGGAAAATTGCTCCAGTTCTGATAAGTTTGTTGGAGATCGTCGATGGACTGCAATCTTCAAGTCTCGCCATAGGTTTTCGATTGGATTCAAGTCAGGACTTTGACTGGGCCACTCAAGAACATTAATTATTTTCTTGTTCAACCACTCCAGTGTAGCTTTGGCTTTGTGCTTTCATTGTCCTGCTGAAATGTGAATTTCTTCCCCAGTTTCAGAGTCTTGGCTGACTCAAACAGGTTTTCTTCAAGGATTTGCCTGTACTTTGCACTATCCATTCTCCCCTCTATCCTGACAAGCTTCCCAGTCCCTGCTGAAGAGAAGCATCCCTATAACATGATGCTGCCACTACCATGCTTGACAGTTGGGATGGTGCTGAGTGGGTGATGTGCAGTGTTGGGCTTGCGCCAGACGTAATGCTTGGAATTTAGACCGAAAAGTTCAGTCTTTGTCTCATCTGACCACAAAACCTTTTTCCACATGTCTGCAGTATCATCTATATGCTTTTTTGCAAACTCCGTACATGCTTTAAGATGAGGCTCTTTGAATAATGGCTTCTTTCTTGCCACGCGTCCATACAGGCCAGCTTTGTGTAGGGACTGGCTTATTGTTGATGTGTGAACACTGACTCCCATCTCGGACACAGAACTTTGCAGATCTCTCAAGGTCATTGTTGGCAGAGTGACATCCCAAACCAGTTTCCTGCTTGCCTGGCTGCTCAGTTTGAGAGGCTGAACTGATCTGGGTAGTGTCTGGGTGGTATGATGCATCTTCCACTTCTTAATGATGGACTTCACTGTGCTGAGAGGGATAATCAGTGCCTTTTGAAATTTTCTTGTACCCTGCTCCTGCTCTGTGCCTCTCTACCGCTTTATCCCAGACTTTCGAAAGCTCCTTGGTCTTCATGGTTGCTTTGTTGGATCACTGTGACTTGCAGCTTGAAAGTCTTATATATATATTTTGTTATATATATATATAAATGTGTGTGTATACAGTGCCTATAGTAAGCATTCACCCCCCTTGGACGTTTTCATAGTTTGTTGTGTTACAACCTGAAATCTTGATGCATTTAAATGGGATTTTTTCCCTTTTGATTTACACAACCTACTCAACACTTTCAATGTGTGAAAAAATGGGGGGGGGGGGGGGGGGGGTGAAAAAACAAATCAATTAAAAATAAAAATCTAAAAAGTCTTCATTAGATAAGTATTCACCCCCTTTGCTATGACACTCCTAAATAAGCTCAGGTGCAACCAATTGCCTTCAGAATTCACACAAGAAGTTAAATGGAGTCCATCTGTGTGCAATAAAAGTGGTTCACATGATTTCAGATTTAAATACACCTGTTTCTGTAAGGTCCCACAGTTGGGTAGTGCATTCAAAGCAAAGATACTACCATGAAGACCAAGGAGCTTTCAAAACAACTCCGGGATAAAGTTGTGGAAAGGCACAGATCGGGGGAGGGGTATAAAAAGATTTAAAAGGCATTGAATATCCCTTGGAGCACAGTCAAGTCAATCATTAAGAAGTGGAAGGTGTACGGCACCACCCAGAATCTGCTTAGAGCAGGCCGTCCTCCCAAACTGAGCAGCCGGGTAAGAAGGGCATTGGTCAGAGAAGCCAGCAAGAGGCCAATGACATCTCTGAAAGACCTACAGCGTTCCATGGCTGAGATGGGATAAACTGTCCATGTGTCAACAATCAGGTACTCCACAAATCTGGCCTGTATGGAAGAGTGGCAAGAAGGAAGCCATTTCTGAAAAAAGCCCATGTAAAATCCCGCTTGGAATTTGCAAAAAGGCATGTGGGAGACTCTGAAAAGATGTGGCAAAAGATTCTGTGGTCCAATGAAACAAAAATTGAACTATTTGGCCTAAATGCAAAGCATTATGTCAGGTGCAAACCCAACCCAACACAGCACATCACCCAGGTAACACCATCCCTACTGTGAAGCATGGTGGTGGCAGCATCATGCTATGGGGAAGCTTTTCATCGGCAGGGACTGGGAAGCTTGTCAGGGCAAAATGGATGGAGCTGAATACAGGCAAATCCTTGAAGAAAACCTGCTTCAGTCTGCAAAAGACCATAGACTAGAAGAATGGGCGAATATTGCACGATCCAGATGTGCAAACCTGGTAGAGACTTACCCCAAAAGACTCACAGCTGTAATTGCTGCCAAAGGTGGTTCTACCAAGTATTGACTTCTAACCAAGACATTTCAGTTTTTTCATTTTTCATTAACTGTTGTTTCACAATAACAATTCTCTTGCCTCGTCAAAGTGTTGAGTAGGTTGTGTAAATCAAAGGGAAAAAAAAATCCCATTTAAATGCATTAAGATTTCAGGTTGTAACACAACAAACTGAAAACGTGCAAGGGGGGGTTGAATACTTACTATAGGCACTGTGTATGTGTGTGTGTGTGTATATGTGTGTGTATAATATATATATATATATATATATATATATATATATATATATGTAATTAGGGCTGTCAAGCCATTAAAACAAATTAATCGTGATTAATCTCGGTTTTAATCGCATATTAAATTGTTGCAATTACTACATCCATTGAATTTAAATTTGTTTTATTACTGATGCTATTGTTTTTATTATCCTTAACTGTAAATAAAATTGTTTAAAATGTATTTATTTATGTATTTATTTAACCAGGAAATTTACCCATTGAGACCACCACCAAAATTTACTAGGGTCAATAATTTAGAAATTACAAATACAACCAACACAATAAAATGTGCGGTTCAAGCTTGATCAGCAGCATACAGAGATCAGAAAACATAATACTTCTAGGAAATGAACTGTTACTTGTGAAGAGAACATACAAAAAAAAAACTGTCATCATATCCAAAAACATATGCAAACTAACTAACAATTGTTAGGCTTTACATACTACGCGCAAAAAAAAGAAAAAAGAGCAACGCAGCCAAACTCATTTCATACTTATCTTGATATGGGCTTGCAGCGATCCTGCATTTCTGTCGAAACTGGTGGGTTTAATTTGTTGTTATTGTCTGTAGCAAAAGAGCTGCTAGTGTATTTTGAGAGATGAAGGCGTGTTCAGCACGCAGCAGACTAGATGTTTGATACTGGAACTCACTTTGACAGTATACAAGTAAGTGTCTTTCTGTCCAGTGAGCCCGTCAAAATAAAAAAAAAAATCCCTTTCTTTTTTAGTGCTTTGCTCCATTTAAGCGGTTCAGTGACTAACTTTCTATTTAAACAATAACTGCACTCAGACACTCAATACAATGTTGCCGCGGCCAGGATTGAAGTATGGTGTGCTGAAAGGCCCAAGACACAGCAATGCGATTAACACGCGTTAAAATAATTAATCTCTAAAAACATTTACGCGTTAATCGTGATTAATTGACAGCCCTAATATATATATATATATATATATATATATATATATATATATATATATATATATATATTATTATACATACAGTACCTTGCAAAAGTATTCAGACCACTGACCAATTCTCTCATGTTACTGAATTACAAATGGTACATTGGAATTTCGTTCTGTTTGATATTTTATTTTAAAACACTGAAATTCAAAATCAATTATTGTAAGGTGACACTGGTTTTATGTTGGGAAATATTTTTAAGAAAAAAAATAAAAAACTGAAATATCTTGCTTGCATAAGTATTCAACCCCTGTGCTGTGGAAGCTCCCAGTTTACACCGATGAAAGAAATTGCCCTAACGAGGACACAATTACCTTACCTGTGAACCATTAAAGTTGCTGTCACATTTTCTGGATAAAAACCCCACTGTTGAAGGATCACTGGTCAGGCTGTGAATCTGAAGGAAAATGAAGACCAAAGAGCATTCTACAGAAGTTAGAGATAAAGTAATACAAATGCATAGATTAGGGAAAGGGTACAAAATAATATCCAAGTGTTTGGATATCCCAGTGAGCACAGTTGGATCAATAATCAGGAAGTGGAAGCTGCATCACACCACCCAGGCACTGCCAAGAAAAGGCCGTCCCTCGGCCTCTCAAACAAGAAGGAGACTTGTGAGAGAAGCCACAGAGAGGCCAACAAACACTTTTGAAGGAGCTACAGAGTTCAGTGGCTGGGAGTGGAGTAATGGAGCACCAGTCAACCATATCAAGAGCTCTGCATAACACTGGCCTGTATGGGAGGGTGGCAAGAAAGAAGCTGTTACTCAAAAGGTACCATCTGAAAGCACATCTGGAGTTTGCCAGAAAGCATGAGAGTGACCCAGCTGCGATGTGGGAAAAGGTTTTGTGGTCAGATGAGACCAAGATAGAGCTTTTTGGCCAAAACTCAAAGCGCTATGTGTGGCGCAAACCTAACACTGCCCATGCCTCAAGACACACCATCCCTACAGTGAAGTATGGTGGTGGCAACATCATGCTGTGGGGATGCTTCTCATCAGCAGGGACTGGGCATCTTGTTAAAATTGAAGGAAGAATGGATGGAGCAAAATACAGGGAAATACTGCAAGAGAACCTGCTTCAGTCCGCTAAAAAACTGAAGCTTGGGAGGAAATTCACCTTTCAGCAGGACAATGATCCCAAGCACAAGGCCAAAGCAACACTGGAGTGGCTCAAGAACAAAAAGGTGAATGTCCTACAGTGGCCCAGTCAAAGTCCTGATCTCAATCCCACTGAGAATCTGTGGCACTATTTGAAAATTGCGGTCCACAAGCGTCGTCCAACCAACCTGAACAACCTGGAGCAAATCTGCCTAGAAGAATGGGCCAAAATCACTCCGACACTGTGTGCAAAGCTGGTACATACTTACCCCAAAAGACTTAAAGCTGTTATTGCAGCGAAAGATGGCTCTACCAAATATTAATGTGTGGGGGTTGAATACTTATGCAAGCAAGATATTTCAGTTTTTTATTTTTCTTAAAAATATTTCCCAACATAAAACCAATGTCACCTTACAATAATTGATTAAACAGAAGAAATTTCAATGTACCATTTGCAGTTCAGTAATATGAGAGAATTGGTCAGGGGTCTGAATACTTTTGCAAGGCACTGTGTGTGTGATATATAATGTATATGTATATATATATATATATATATATATATATATATATATATATATATATATATATATATATATATATGTATATGTGTATGTATAATATATAATTACACAGTGCTGTTTAAAAGTATTTGCCCCCTGTCTGATTTTCTGCATTTTTGCATATTTTTGACACTGAATGTTATCAGATATTCAACCAAAACCTAATATTACATAAAAGGGACCCTGAGTGAACAAATAACACAAAACTTTGATACATATTTCATTTAATTTATTAAAGAAAGTTATGCAACACCCAATGGCCCCATGTGAAAAAGTAATCGCCCCCTTAGACTCAATAACTGGTTACGCCACCTTTAGCAGCAATAACTGCAACCAAACACTTCCTGTAGTTATTCTCTCACAGCGCCATGGAGGAATTTTAGCCCACTCCTCCATGCAGAACTGCTTCAACTCAGTGACATTTGTTGGTTTGAGCATGAACTGTTCGTTTCAGGTCCTGCCACAACATCTCAATGGGGTTTAGGTCTGGACTTTGACTAGGCCATTCCAAAACTTTAAATTTCTTGTTCTTCAACCATTCTGATGTAGACTTGCTTGTGTGTTTCGGATCATTGTCTTGCTGCATGACCCAGCTGTGCTTCAGCTTCAGCTCACAGACGGATGGCCTCCTGTAGAATTTTTTGATACAGAGCACAATTCATGGTTCTTTCAATGATGGCAAGGCGTCCAGGTCCTGATGCAGCAAAGCATCCCCAAACCATGACACTACCACCACCATGCTTGACCGTTGGTATGAGGTTCTTACTGTGGAATGCAGTGTTTGGTTTTTGCCAGACATAACGGGACCCATGTTGGCCAAAAAGTTCCACTTTTGACTCACCTGTCCTTAGAACATTGTTCCAGAACTCTTAAGAATCATCCAGGTGCTTTTTGGCAAACTTGAGACGAACATTCATGTTCTTCTTAGTGAGCAATGGTTTCCGCCTTGCTCCTCTGCCATGAATCCCATTTTTGCCCAGTGTCTTTCTGATGGTGGAGTCATGAACACTGATCTTAGCTGAGGCGAGAGAGGCCTGCAGATCCCTGGATGTTGTTCTAGGGTTCTTTGTGACTTCCTGGACGATTTTACGCCTTGCTCTTGGAGAGATTTTGGCAGGACGGCCATTCCTGGGAAGATTCACTATTGTCCCAAACTTTCTCCATTTGGACAATATGGCTTTGACTGGTTCGGTGGAGCCCCAGAGCCTTAGAAATGGCTTTGTAAACCTTTTCAGACTGATAGGCATCAACAACTTTTTTCCAGAGGTCTTCAGGGATTTCTTTTGTTCGTGGCATGATGTGCCTCTAGAACCTGTGTGCTGACAACTTCACTCTGATGGTAAGGGCCAAAGTTAGTCAGATTTATATTGGGCAGGGCTGGCCCAAATCAGGCCTGGTTGTTAGCCAAAGTACTCAAACAGCTGACCCTAATTATCCCTTTAATTGGGTTGAGTGAACTGGGGGGGGGGGCAATAACTTTTTCACACCTGAAGATTGCATGTTTGATTACCTTGCACACCAAACAAATGAAAGAAGCACCAAACTTTGGTGTCATTTTTTCTCTGACTCCCTCTATATACTACTACAACCCACAAAAAAATCTGACCAAATACAATGTGAAAAATGTGCAAAAATGCAGAAAATCAGACAGACGGCAAATACTTTTTCACAGCACTATATATATATATATATATATATATAATATATGGCTGTGCAAAAGTCTTAAACATGTTGCATTTTTCTAACTGATGCATTTATGAGTATCAACAATTTACTCAAAGCCTCCACTAGTGTTTTCTACTATTCTAACAACCTTGACTTACATAAAGAAGGAAAAACATTGAGTGAAATAGCTCGCATCACTCGATTTTCAAGGTGTGGTATCTTCAGCATAATCAACAAGTACTGAGAAACATCATCTGTAGTAGACAAACCCAAGACTGGAAGACCCAGAAAGCTGTCTAACAAGGATGAGCAATACTTGAAGATAATATCCTTAAGGAATAGAAAGAAGACAAGCGTTGAATTGACAACACAACTGGCAGAAGGCACTGGTGTCATTTTCCGTCTATCACCAGTCCAAAGCACCTTTTGACCATTGTTCCATAGTCCAATTTCTGTGTTCTTGTGCATATTTTAGCCTTTTAGTCTTGTTCCCCTTTCTTAACAGAGATATTCTTACTGCAACACATCCTTTAAGTCCTGATTTCAAGAGTGACCTTTGTAGTGTTGATTTGATGGACACCTGAGCCTTCTGCCAGTTCTGTTGTCAATTCAACGCTTGTCTTCTTTCTATTCCTTAAGGATATTATCTTCAAGTATTGCTCATCCTTGTTAGACAGCTTTCTTCCAGTCCTGGGTTTGTCAATTACAGATGATGTTTCTCAGTACTTGTTGATTTATGCTTTGTATACCACACCTTGAAAATTGAGTGATGCAAATTATTTCTTTATGCAAGTCAAGAGTGTTATAGTAGAAAACACTAGTGGAGGCTTTGAGTAAATTGATGCTCATAATGATGCAGAGTAGAACAATGCAACATGTTTAAGACTTCTGCACAGCAGTGTTTGTGTGTGTGTGTGTGTGTGTGTGTGTGTATATATATATATATATATATATATATATATATATATATATATATATATATATATATATATATATATATATATATATATATATAATATATATACAGTGCCTTGCATAAGTATTCACCCCCCTTGGACTTTTCCACATTTTGTAGTGTTACAACCTGGAATTAAAATGGTTTTAATTAGGATTTTTTGTCACTGATCTACACAAAATAGTCCATAATGTCGAAGTAGGGAAAAAAATCTACATATTTTTTCAAAATTATTTACGAATAAAAAACTGAAAAGTCTTGATTGCATAAGTATTCACCCCCTTTGCTGCGACACCCCTAAATAAGCTCTGGTGCAACCAAGAGTCCACCTGTGTGCAATTAAAGTGTCACATGATCTCAGATTAAATACACCTGTTTCTGGAAGGCCCCAGAGTTTGTTAGAGAGCATATCTAAACAAACAGCATCATGAAGACCAAGGAGCTATCAAAACAAGTCTGGGATAAAGTTCTGGAGAAGCACCAATCAGGGTTGGGTTATAAAAAAATATCCCAAACTTTGAACATACCCCGGAGCACCGTTAAATCCATTATTAAAAAATGGAAAGAATATGGCACAACCGCGACTCTGCCTAGAGAAGGACCAGGTACAGAGGGCATTAGTCAGAGAAGCAACCAAGAGGCCAATGGTAACTCTGAAGGAGCTGGAGAGATCCACAGCTGAGATGGGAGAAACAGTCCATGGAACAACTATAACCCGGACACTCCACAAAGCTGGGCTTTATGGAAGAGAGGCGAGAAGAAAGCCATTGCTGAAAAAAACCCATATCAAATCCCGTTTGTATTTTGCCGAAAGGCATGTGGGAGACCACAGCAAACATGTGGAAAAAGGTTCTCTGGTCTGATGAGACCAAAATTGAACTTTTTGGCCTTAACGCAAAACGCTATGTGTGGCGCAAAGCCAACACTGTTCATCACCCTGAGAACACCATCCCCACGGTGAAGCATGGTGGTGGCAGTATCATGTTATGGGGATGCTTTTCATCGACAGGGACTGGGAATCTGGTCAGGATTGAGGGCAAGATGGATGGAGCCAAATACAGGGAAATTCTAGAGGAAAACCTGTTTCAGTTTGCAAGAGACCTGGGACTGGGGCGGAGGTTCACCTTCCAGCAGGACAATGACCCTAAACACACAGCCAAAGCTACACTGGAGTGGTTTAAAAACAAGAACCTGAATGTCTTAGAATGGCCCAGTCAAAGCCCAGACCTCAATCCGATTGAGAATCTGTGGCAAGACTTGAAAATTGCTGTTCACCAACAGTCCCCATCCAACTTGACAGAGCTTGAGCAATTTTGCCACGAAGAATGGGCAAAAATTGCAGGATCCAGATGTGCAAAGCTGGTAGAGACTTACCCAAAAAGACTCACAGCTGTAATTGCTGCCAAATGTGCTTCTACCAAGTATTGACTCAGGGGCGTGAATACTTATGCAACCAACAAATGTCTTTTTTTTTGTTTAATTAACTTTTGTGTCACAATAAAAAATATTTTGCACCTTCAAAGTGTTATGTATGTTGTGTAAATCAAATGGTAAAAGTCCCAATTAAATCCATTTTAATTCCAGGTTGTAACACTACAAAATGTGGAAAAGTCCAAGTGGGGTGAATACTTATGCAAGGCACTGTAATATATATATATATATATATATATATATATATATATATATATGTATATATAATATATATATAATATATATATATATAAATGCTCTGCAATGAAGACTGCTGCTGCATCCCATGCTTGGTATATAGGGAGGTTACAAAATGTCTGTGCATTGTTTATTGGAACACTTTTATTGTCTACTGGCCATCTTGGCGGTGATTGATTTATGTTCTGCAACATTACTGAAAGCTTTACATGTCCAATAACTTTCCCTTGCACAATTACCAACAGAACAAATAGGGGGAGCCAAACATACAGAAATCTGCAACCAAACCGTTTTTGTTTTACTAAATATATTTTACGCACTCTACCAAATTGTGAGATCTTACATTACGACTGTATAAACTGCTGCACAGAAACAACAGGAAAATGTAGGTTCTGTAAGAACCACTCCTAGAACAATTTTCAGTCGTTATCTTTCTGCTTAAAACTACACAGTTCTCCAAGTGCATACATCATTTTTCAAGTGGTTTAAAATTAAGAAATAATATCAGAAATCCATAAGGTTTGCCTGTTTTAATGAGCCCCTTAGTTTGCTATGGAATATTTCATTGTATAACACACATAAAACAATTACAATTTCTGAAGGACATTTTTCAATGGGTGTACAAATACGTGTTCTTCTTTTTTTTGCATTTCTGTGCTGTATTGGTGGGTGTCTGGTATAGAAGTGCTGTCTTCTGTATTCACTGGCTGACTTTTTTTTAAAAAAAAATTTAAATTTACACCCTTGCAACAATTCACTTACTGGGGCTGGTTGGGGTAGAATGAGCTTGCAAAAGTATTTCTCTTACTAAAGCTGTTGTAAGGCATTTGTGTGATTTACATTTTTGTATTTTTAAATTTTGCATTCATTTTGTAGGTTTTCACATCACATGGTGCCAGGTCCTCCAGGGCCCCATGCAACTGGAATTCCTCACCCTGCCATTGTGAACCCTCAAGTCAAGCACGAACACCCACACGACAACGAACTAATGCACATGTAAGTGGCTTGCCATTCCTGGGGGGGTCGCACAATGGAGTTTGAAGCCAGAATATGTTAAGCCTCTTAGTCTCCCAGATATTACAACTAAGGCACACATATTTATTATTGTTATAACCTGCTGCGAAAGTGATATTATTATAAATCGCAGCATACTGAACTAGAGTGATTACATCAAAGCCATCAACAAATATTTTCTGTGAGGATGCACATTTATTTGGTGCCCACTGGAATAAGGAATTGCTCATCTTTTAAAGCCTCAAAAAAATAAGCGCTAGCATGGTAATAGCTATATGTGATTTATTCTGACATGGTTTACATACATTCCAACTAATCCCTTCTAAGCAGATTGGAGACCCGCTTTAAAAAGGCAGGCTTTGGGTGCTTTCATGGGACGTAGATGTGATTTTTTGGTACCTTAAATTAGTTTTCTCTGCTAAGCAATTTTGTTTATTCTGCAAGCTTAGGAGTGAAAAAGTGTTGTACAAGGTGCATTTTCTTCTCAGCTCAGTAAAACTATGACATGGGAAGAATCTAGCAGTTTATCTTAACAGTTGGAAAAAACACAAGCATATACTGGTATATTTACCAATTCCTAAAATACAGAATTCCTTTTTGGTAGATATTTGCACATCTCCATAATCGGTTTCTTTTTTCTTTAGAATGTAGACATGCAACAGCATTGCACGCTTCAGGCATGGTGTGCTCTGTAATGTGGATGCTGTATTTGTCCTGACATTATTATGTACTGCTTCTAGCTTCTCATGGGAATGAGACTTATGTATCAACAGGCTTCCAAGCAAAACAAATCAATAAGAAATGCACACTGAACCTGGGTAAATGTGTTGTATTTGTTCCATCCAAAATGACACAAATCAAATCTTAAACTGGAGGATATACTAGATTCCTTGGCTGACTATATCAACTGTGAGAATCAATCCAATAGGCACACCCAAATTAATTTAAACAAAAGAATTGGCTAATGCATTTCAGCTATTATATACCCAAATCAAACTAATAATAAAGGATACAATTGGAGTCTGATAGGTGTGCATTGTACTCATCTGCTCCTATTTTAACTTGATTTTCATTTGCACAATGCTCTCATCAGCTTGACACTGCCACCTATTTATTTATTTTTCTTGTTTTTGTTGCCTCCATGGGAACCAACATCTTTATCTGGCATGTGCTTTAATTCTTTTCTCTCTCCCCCCCCCCCCCCCCCCCCCCCTCCTCCTTTTTCTTTAGGAAACCTCAACATGAACAGAGAAAAGAGCAAGAGCCCAAAAGACCTCACATCAAGAAGCCTCTAAATGCTTTTATGTTGTACATGAAAGAAATGAGGGCAAATGTAGTAGCGGAGTGTACTCTGAAAGAAAGTGCAGCCATCAATCAGATCCTGGGGAGGAGGGTGGGTACAGCCAGGCTAATGCATATTGCCATTGCAGGAGTTCATGTTTCTAATTAGCATCTCTTTAGGAAACAATATCATGCATAACCCCTAGTACTTTCTGCCTGAATTTATTAGCCCAAAATATACTTTTAAAAGTAGACTCAATTAAAGAGCTAAAACTGACAATGAATACTATTCGATCAGTATAATTTATTATTGTAAACAAATAAACAAAATAAAAACTTAATGCAAACTTGATTTACAGAGCCGTATTGTACTTTTAAAAATAACTACAGCCGTAGCTATTAAAATTAGGCCTTTTGCCACAGCAGCATAGAGTTTCAGGCATGTAATTGCACAAAGGATTAAAGGATGTTAAATTGAAACCAGTGTTTTGATATCAAATCTGAATTTCAACTGCACGTGCTAACCTTTTCATCATGGGTGCATTTTGTAAACTCAATTTTGAAATTGAAACAGTTTACCCTAATGACACCACAAGTCTTTTGAACTTGAAAGTGCATGCAGATTGACTGACTGACTTTTTTTCTCTCTCTCTCTCTCTCTCTCTCTCTCTCTCTCTCTCTCTCTCTCTCTCTCTCTCTCTCTCTCTCTCTCTCTCTCTCTCTCTCTCTCTCTCTCTCTCTCTCTCCCCCCCGTCACTCGTTTTGTATGAAACAGTGGCATGCGCTATCTCGGGAAGAGCAAGCTAAATATTATGAATTGGCCCGGAAGGAAAGGCAGCTTCACATGCAGCTTTACCCAGGCTGGTCTGCAAGAGACAATTATGTAAGTACCAATACAGAGATAAAAAAAGAGAGATGAATGACTGAACATCTAAACTATAATTGAGTACAGTGTTGCATAAGAAGTCGCAACAACATGCAATATTTGTTTTTGAGCGTTGTTCTTTTTTCTGTTTTTCACAGATTTTTAGATTTTATTTTTGTTGTCCTAATTAACTTAGCATAGTGTTCTATTATTTTTAATAGAATACGGCTACTACCTGACTTTACAGCTAGGTCACCTTATTCCTTCCCGTAGATTCCACTACCTTTTTACGATTCATTGAAAACATTTTTGAAATACAATTCTCTTTTGGTGGGGAGTGTGTAATTCTAGATCATCCAGTTGTATATCTAGTTCTAAGATAGATAAACGGAATGATTTTTAAAGTGCGCTCGCCCACTGCTCAACACACTGTCAAGTAACAAAGCTCAAAAATAAATGTTTGTATTTGTCGAACCATTATTTTGGTTTGTATGTATGTAGAGTGTGCATGTGTGTGGGAATGTATGAGTGAAGTTGTCAAAAGTGTGGCTCCAGCACTCGTATTCACTACACCGTTTGCTTATGCTTGTGGTGTTTACCTGCCTCCTTTGGGTACCTTGGGCATTTTCCCCCTTTTTTCTTCACTTTCACCCCCACCCTGGTTTTGTTGCTGCAGTCGCATGTGTTGCTACGTGACAGTGTTGGCAGCGTCTGGTTTTAAAAGATGGGTTTGAATTTGCTGCACATTAGGAGGACTAGAGAGACTAAGCACTACAAGATCATGAAAAAAAAACTGAATTCATGCAGATTCATTAGCAGTCAGCAGTTTGTGTTATCAGAACACAGAAGCATTTACATTTTTATACAGTTTTTCATGCAATAACTAATACTAAGACTTATTTGTGAATATGCCTATAACAAATATGATTGTAGTTGAGTTCACCATTGATTTTTTTTCCCCCCGTCTCAGTGTAAAAGACATGTTCAGCTGCCTTCAAAACCATTTTGTCGATCACGTGGTTATTCCTCTTGTGTTAATTAGGGTTGAAGATGTTGATACTTTTGGCTAATTGTTTACCACTAGCCTTGTTTTAAATATCTTTTCTTCAGTGTGCTGCTTCATGGTTATCCATTCTATTTTTTTGACGTTTGCAACAGATATGACTGCCTAGCAACAAAAGGTGGAAGTAGTAGGGGTTTCAGGGGTGGTAAATATTCCTGAAAAAAAAATGGGGAGAAATATTACACATGTCCAGCTGGTGGTGGGTAAACATTGCAAACTTGAATTAAAAAGTGGTTTAGTGAGTATGAGTGCTGGAGCCACACCTCAAGTGTTCACCTGGATATTTTAAAGGGAAAGAAGAAGAAGAGGAAGAGAGAGAAGATCCAGGAAACCACATCAGGTAATTGCACTGCCTTCACTATATCCAGCTGTTCAAGCTTGCTGCACTGCTAGCTCAGTGTTTTCTAGTTCTTCGCTTGAGTGAAGAAAACAAAATATGAAAAAAAGAATTCCACAAATACAATATATTGCAATAATCCCTCATGTGAATTAGAAATAGTTTAGAATAAAAGTATGGGTAATGATTTTGGCTAATTTAGATGTGGAGTTTTATTGTGAATGGGTTCTTACCTGTGATTTTTATGAAACCTTTTATTATTATTATTATTTATTATTTCCCTCTTGTCTTGATTCCATGCAATTTCCCTCCATCCATCCAACCTCTTAGCAGCCAAAAGTTGTCTATCAATGTTTGGCCTTCATGGAATAAGTATGTGGTGCCCGCCTTGCAGGTACATTATGGGGACAGACGCTTGTGTGACTTGATTCACATCCAGCACCGTTGTACACCCTGCTGTTTTTTTATTATCTATCACCGTGTCTAACCACCCCACTGCTAACCACTCTCTACAACACCTCGACTTGCGGGATTCGTCTGTGAAGATGTTATCTTAAATGGTGTAACATTTTTATGAATTCCAAATGAATCCACTTTTAGTATCTGTTTGTGCTACTATACATACCTGTGAAATCTGAATTTTTACTATTCAGAAAAATGATATTATGGCTTACAAAGCCATTTGGTACAGAAGACCAATTAAAAGGTCTTTCATGGTTTAAAGTCCTCCTTTGCTTACAACCCTAGCTAAAAAAACAAAACAAACAAACAAAAAAAATAAAACATATACTCGGATGTCTTTCTGTATGCAAATAAAGTTGACGAGAAGTATTAAAGGACTGAATGTTCTGCAGGTACAGGCCAGAGAATGAAAACTGCGTACATCTGAACAATGGTAAGGAAATCTAAAATAGTTCTCCCTGACATGCTTTTACATGTTTCTTTTTTTGTATTGAATGCAAGAAAAGTCTTTTTAATCCTTTTTTTTAAATTGAGCTGAAACATACTCTAATAATTGACTGTGGATTTACACACTAATACTTAACGTCTAGCTTAAAAACATAATGATTGTATTTGTAGAACCTTACGTTTATTTTTTTATGCTTTATGGAGATATGAGGATAATATTTAAAAAATACATATTTTGTTTTAATTGGGAGGGGGAATGCATGATGTTTTTTCATTTACAGCCACTTTGACAAGTATCTTGCCTTAAGCAAGTCGTTTTTGTGCCTTGGACAGAAAAACATACCTGTTTTTATTTCTGTTTGGAGGGAAAGGGGTGGTATTGTACCTTAATTTGAACTTGGCATAGAGTAAGGAATAAGGTTAAGCAATACTCATCCTATCATTAGCAGTGCCTAGCAGAGAACAGATTGCCATCCAGTCTGATTCGTTGTGACATACTGAAACTAATATGCATAATTCCAAGAATACAACGAAACTCCAAATGCACTCAATTTATGCATATCCTAATAGCAGGATTGAAGCTGGCTTAGCAGACCTGCAGTAATATCACTAAATGAACACGTTTTTTGGATATTTTCTTTATCCTCGCTCTCGCTTTCAGTCTGTAGCATGGATTACATTAAATTGGTAGCTATTTTGTTGAACTTACGTTCTTGTGGTGGTTTTCAGTTCAAGTTCATTTCTTCCCAAATCTTGCATTTTTCAATGTGCATTTTACAAAAATACATGTAAAGGCAGTAATGGGCATCTTTATTGGCATTTTTTCCGTCATTCTTAAGATTAGAAAATGTAAATGGCTGATCTGCCCCCTTAAACTCTTAGTTACATTTCTTGCTGTTAGTGTAGCAGCATGGGGAGAAAAGTGGCTCCACAATGACTGTGAACTTAGTGTACAGATGGCTCTAAAGTTAATTTAATATGCCAACAAATAACCACCTGTGCAGCTTTTTAAAGTGTAACCAATCAAGACTATGCCAAAGGATACAAGGCTAATAGAACCTAAGCAATGTAACTTTATACATGTGCCACCCAAGTAAGTGAATGAAATGGTAATGATGGAGGAATTGGCAATGGGGAAAAAAAAAAATGTTGTGATTTCGTTCATCCGTCCAGCAAACCATTTTTATTTATTTATTTATTTATTTTATTTATTTTTTACTGCTTCATCAGATGTATTTTGAAATTGTAACATATAGGGCCAATTTTATTTTTCCCCCACCCACAATTGTGGTTCACCATTGTTAATTTCCTCCCTTTGACTGTGCCGTCTGGATGAAAGTCATCCAGGTAAGAGGGAGGAAGCAATGTCTGTTGGAAGTATATGTTTGGAGAGACTGCGGCTCCTATAGTGGATGCAGCCCAAGCTCCTTTTCCACCCTCCCCTCCCACCACTCTGCAGAATGCGACTCTCAGCACTTTCTTTGAAGCCTAACCGCAGCAGAAGGAGCAGTCACTGTGCTCTTTGATTGTGCCGATTTGGCCTGTGGATTGGGCCTCGCTGGGGCTTGCCTGGTTTGGCTAGACTACAGCTACGGCCCCCAGCAATGTCTCAGATGTGGGAAATTCCCAGTCTCTTCTGCACATGCCTGTGGTTTCTTGAGGGATCATGATGTGACCCTTTTTTTATATGTCTCTGATTCGTGAGAAGCTGGCTCGTCCCAATTGAGACTCAAAAGGATTCCATTTGGTGAACGTTAAGTGAAATATATTTTCTGTTCATTTTCAAATGAAGCTTTCAAAACACTTAAAATACAACACCTACATATTACATGCTCTTACAGTTTTACCTTGCCTGGCATATTTTTTCAGTTTAAAACAAATTTTCGATTTGTCTATGCTTAACTTTTTATACAGTATTTTTCCATATGAAACCTACTTCTCTTGTTTCCATTGCTGCATTAAATCAGCCTGAGAGTTTATTCTACTAGATGAGATTCTCTTTTGCCTACAATGCACTTTAAATGGCTGCCTATGGTCTAATAATTACTGTACTGTTAGGACGAACACTTACAGACTATTGGTTAAATGCTTTTGGCCTCTGGTAACCAAAGATTCAATGTGTCTTCTATTCTGTAATGCCTCCTACAAGATGAAGGGTTTCAAAGGCAGTTAGGAATGAATGTTTTAAAGATTACATCACCATAATCAGTTGCATGTAGTTTCCAAGTCTGCACAAACCATTCTCCAAAAGTAAAGGTTAGATATCAATAGTTCCTGTTCAAGTACGAAATGTAACCATTCCCATATGGGTATTTACCTCCTAAAGACCTGAAACCTGAATGTTTACCAAAGCTGCTCTTTGAGCCATTGACGCAGTCATAGCCTGCCCCAGAGGGCACAAAAACACTGACATCACAGATCTCAGATCTTCCTTTCAAGACTAACCTGACCAGAGCGTCTTGTTTAGATAAGTACATTGTTGCTTCTGTCTGTATATATTTTGCATTTATTGTGTGTTTACACATTTTTTATTTATTATTATTATTATTATTATTATTATTATTATTATTATTATTACACGAGAGTAGATGTTAAAACTTCATGCTGATTTGAACTCGGCTCTCGCCAAGATAAGCATCAACTAAGACGTAGCTTTACAGTAAACTAATGTGATCCATCTGTGTCTCCATCCATTTGCGTTTTCTTCCATATGATGATGTAGATATCCTTCTGCCTGGTGTTGAAGGCTGAAGTTTAATGCTGGCTCCAGAGATCAGCTTATTTTGCCTCCCTAGCGCATCAGCACACACAACGGCTATGATGCTGGCTCTGGGGATCAACCACAGTGCTGTCTCCCCAGCGCATCAGTATGACAACTGTTTGGATTGAGCTAAGTAAGGTACATCTCTGGGGTCTTCAAGTGGGCACCTTCCATCCTATGTTTCGTCGACTAGCCCCGACACCTCAAGAGGGCTCGACGGTGATTCTGGCGTCCCAGCATAACCCCCCTCAGTCCCCCACTCACCTCAGCCCATCTTACTTACCCTTACATCAAAGTTTCTTTCTTTCTATTGTGCTTGAGATTCCCAACCAGAATCTTTCCGTCTCAACCGCAGCCAGTTGCTGCTCCTCTCTACTGCTTCAGATAAGTTCTTAACTGTGCGACGCAACTCTTGGCCACTGAATCCGACGTCTCTGAGAAACCGGGTTGTAGAGTGTGCCACAAATCCTTGACAACCCACCTCCACTGGGTAAACCCGGACTCTCCATCTTCGCTGTTCTGTGTCAGCGGCTAGTTAAGCATACCGCAGTTTCTTCCTCTCATACGCCTCATCTGCAGCATCCTCCCATGGCACTGTTAACTACCAGATGAACAAGGCATGCTGATCCAGACCACAAGACAATATCTGGTCATTTCCAGCATTTTCCAGTTGCTAGCAGCATCCAGTTGTCCCGGGCGAGGCTTGGTTTTAACACCTTTTCTTGGTGGTTGCACTCCTGGGTGGAGGAATGTTGTCTTTTGTGTGTAATGTTTTGATGGAACTGGTGGCAACTTATTGGTCATGTTACGCTTGTCTTCCAATGCTAAGGCCAAACATCGCAGCACCTGGTCATGGCGACAAGTAAACCGTCCTTGGCTAAGAGCCACCTTACATCCTGTCAAAATGTGCCTTAATGTTGCAGGTGATGAACACAAAGGACATGAGGGATCCTCTCCTACCCAGAGGTTTAGGTTCTGTGGTGATGGGAGAACATCATATGTTGACCTGATGAGGAAACTGATCCTGCTCTGTTCCATTGACCATAGGTCTTGCCAGCCAATCTTGCATTGTTCCACACTCTCCCATCTCATCCATTCTCCCTGCTTGGCCTGGGAAACAGCCTTTACGCACCTCACCCTCTCCTCCTGCTTTTGCACCTCGTTGACTACCAGCTTCCTCCGTTGAGCTGGGGCTGCCTGGTGCCATGTAGGAGGAGCTGAACTGAGACCAAGACCCCCTCTTCCATGCTGAACTTGCCCCATGATATCACCAATTCGAAGGGCATTCTTTGCCGCCCACTTTCTTCCAGTTTTCAGCACAGGTGCTGCCCCCCTTCTCATTTGTCGCGTGACTCTACTAATGTAATTTCCAGTCGGACCTTGGTACACTTAAACTCCTTGGTTAGAGTGTAGCTGCAGTATTCCTTTACCATAAAGTCCCACTCTGCTGAGGCAGCGTGGAACTCCCAACCATTTCCTGATGTATGAACTGATTAAAGCTTCCAGCTTCTCTACTGTTGTCAAAGAAACCTCGTACACAGTCAGTGGCCACAGCAGCCTCGGCAGTAGACCAAACTGAAAGCACCAGAGTTTTAGTTTGCCTGGTAAAGTGCTGCTGTCTATACTCTTCAACCCTTCCACTGCTTGTTGTCTAACTTCTCCCACACAAACTGTGTCCTTTAGATCCCCGTCGTACCATCTCCCAAGACTTTTCACTGGCTTCTTAGACACTGTTGGTATTGCCTCACCATTAATGTAGAACATTTTATCTACTACTTTACCTTTAATTATAGAGGTGCTCCTTGATTTAGTGGGCTTGAATTGCATTCGTGCCCATTCAATGTTTTTGGTTAATTTGCCCAATAACCGATTAGTGCAGGCTACTGTTGCAGTCATGGTTGTCATATCATCCATGTATGCTCAAATTGGTGGTAGCCAAGCCAAGCACTCTCCTCCCACTACCCATTTTGATGCCCTAATGATTACTTCCATTGCCATGGTAAGAGCCAGTGGAGAAATGATGCATCCTGCCATTATTCCAATGTCTAGGCATTGTCATGTAGTGCTGAATTCTGAAGATGAAAAACAAAATTGCAAATCTCCAAAGTAGGCTTTCACTAAATTTGTTATTGTCATCGGTACACTGAAAAAATCAAATGCTGCCCAAAGAAGTTCATGTGGCACTGAACCATATGCATTAGCCAAATCCAGGAATGTCACATGGAGCTCCTTCCTCCCCTTTTTAGCTGATTTGAATTTGTTGCCAGATCACATTGATGTGTTCTAAGCATCCTGGGAAACCTGGAATGCCCGCTTTTTGTACTGAAGTGTCCATGAAGCAGTTCTTTTAATAGGTAAGTTGACAATCTCTGAGCAATAATGCTGAAGAAAATCTGGCCTTCTACGTTTAATAGGGAAATAGGGCGAAACTGACTGATGCTTGTAGAATCTTTTTCTTTAGGTATAAAGACTCCACCTGCTCGGCGCCATGCTCTTGGTACAACCTGTTTTTCCCATGCCACTTTCATCAATTTCCACAGGATTCATAGAACTCCTGAAGCACTCTTGTACACTCTGTACGGACCTCCATTAGGCCCTGGAGATGAAGCCCTTGCTTTTTTCACAGCTTGCTCAACCTCTTTCCACTTAGGTGCACAGTCCTCCATTTGGTATTCTGGTGGATTGATAGGTGGGATGTCTGAAGGAATTGACATAGGCCTTTTTGAATATCCTTTAGAGGAATTTACCGAACAATTCTAAACACATTGTATATTGGGTTAGGGAGTTCTATCGTAATTAAAAGCTTAATAAATATATAATGAAGTGTTACACACATGGTATACATGTATAATAACTAACAACTACAAACACCAATGCCACTTTAAACATATTTATATATAGCCTACAATCGACCATACTAAATTACATACATAGTGTGCAGTGGTTTGCTTCAGGCAAAGAACATCGAGATGCAAGAACATCGAGACCCGTCCTCTTGTAAAGCTCCCATAATGCATATAAAACAGCGTTATGAACAAAAACATACAGGGAGCGTAGCGTGTCAAAACTCTTCGTTATACTTGTCAGAGAAAGGTGGTGAGCGAGTGTTTTAAATACTGTAATTTCATAAATTACAAACTATGTGAATTTTCTTTATACATTTACCAATCACCTTATTAATGACATTTCATTCCGCAAGAGAAAAGCGGCGGATATTAAATTATATAAATATTGGGTCAGTCCATGTCAGATCAATCACCCTCATAACTGAAGCGAATGTTCATGGATGTTGATATAAGTATGTATTTATAAGTGAGCTACCCACAATTATTGTATTGTTTTACTGGGATTTTCACTTGTATGTATCTGTTATTGTTGACTCGTTTTCCCATTTCAGTTTAGTCAGCGAGTCGGGTTAATAAATGACATTTTTCTAAAAAATAATAAGCAAAAATGTTTCAAATTACTATTTCTTGTATTACGTTTCATGTAGTATTATTAAATGAAACGTAATACAAGTAAGAATGGCAACCTGAAACAAATTGCTATAAAAATAGTTTTTAGGTCGGACAGATAGGTTGGGGTCAGATCATGCAATGACTTGTACATTAGTAGAATCATTTTATAGTATTATATTTATTTCTTAGCAGACGCCCTTATCCAGGGTGACTTGCAA
The DNA here is from genome assembly GCF_902713425.1 of Acipenser ruthenus. Lineage (NCBI taxonomy): Eukaryota > Metazoa > Chordata > Actinopteri > Acipenseriformes > Acipenseridae > Acipenser > Acipenser ruthenus. The sequence continues at coordinate 73,212,962 of NC_081189.1, forward strand.
TTGTTACAAGTTATCACATTATTTTTCACATATAATTACATTATTTTTTGCACATTATTTTTACATACAATTACCCATTTATACAGTTGGTTTTTTTTTACTGGAGCAACCTAGTAAAAGTACCTTGCTCAAGGGTACAGCAGCAGTGTCCCCCACCTGGGACTGAACCCACGACCCTCCGGTCAAGAGTCCAGAGCCCTAACCACTACTCCACACTGCTGCCCTTATGGAAATTCACAGGGAGCCAGTGTAGAGACTTCAGAACGGGGGTGATGTGCTCAGTTGATTTTATCCTTGTAAGAACGCTGCAGAGTTTTGAAGCAGTTGAAGTTTTTTCAATAATTCATTCCTGACATGATGAATGCATGGACGAGCATTTCAACATCTCCTTGTGACAGCATTGGCTGAAGTATTGCTATATTTATAAGATGGTACAGTATTATTAATGTGCTTGTTTAAACTCAGGTCTCTCCCAGAAGATGCCAACTGGCACGATTTTGCCGTAGCAGCTACTATTTTGGAGGTTCTGCTACGGCACTACGTCGAAGGGGTATAATACAACGATTTTTATTAAATAAATAAATGATGGATACTCCCTGAACGTTTATGAAATATTATTTCAATACTATGTTTTCCTGTTTAATTTTTTTAACGAATTAATGGTTCTTAAATAATACTGTATTTCACTGACAGTTTATCGTGGCATTTTAACTGACATACTAAAAGCTCTGAGCCGGGTTGCTTAGTAACCAGTTTAGTGGTGCTTCAGAAACTGCTGCTCAAATGTCGCCTTGCTATCATTATCAATCACACGTTTATTTGGTTGCTTGTCAGTAAAGCTGTGATTAACTCATGGTGGACACGGATTCTGTGATTTTAGTAGAGAACATTGAACTTTACCAATACAACTTGAAATTCCACCTTAACCAACCCCCCCCCACCCCCCCCCAAAAAAAACCAAAAAAAACCCTGCTTTCACGGTTTAGCTAATTATGTTGAAGCTAATGAACTTTGCAATGTAGCTGTTCACGCTTTCAGTTTTTTTCAGCGCTGTCAGTTGATTTAAACAGACATGCAGGTGCAACTACTGCCTGATTTTGTCAACCTGCAGCTGCATTTTTCAATGCCTGTCAGGTCTTTGACCCAAATCAAGCGAAGTATCTCGGCATAGCTGAGAAAGCAGAGTTTTTGAGGCCATTCTACTGTTTGAAGACAACTGTTAGAACAACGTGAATACTGTGCTTACTACGAAATTGTCAGTGAAATGAAATGCGACATTTACCAGTTATGGAAAAACATGGAAACGAGATTCCCAGCTCTTGCTGTAATCATTTTCTGCATAAAAAAAATACTTTGGGATGACTGGCGCTCCAGAAAGGCATCAAACATATTGTATCAGAATAATATGTAAACAAACAAACAAACAAAAACGTAAAATAAGTGCAAACTGTACCACAGCAGAAGCAACAGATGCACTCAGTCTTTCAACTTCAAACTTTATTTTTTAAAGGTATGTAAAACCTACAGTTTTTGTTTGCGTCCTGTAAAAACCTCACTAAATGTTATGTACAACAAACATTTTTGTTTATTGTATATGCTGTGAAGCTTACCGGTTTTTACAGGATTAAAACTTGAACCTGATGTTGTGAAAACCATAATAAATATTTAGATTCATTTTCCCCTTATCCTACTTCTATAGACAGACCAATTTTATGTTTATTTAGGTGCTGTATATTGTACTTAATTTACTGTGACTGCTCTGATTTTGAGTACAAATTTCCGTGACAAAATCCCAGCCTTACTTATCAGTTATTAAAACAGGAATCACAAATCAAACTAAAAACGTCACTCTCCTCAATCAAAAAGATCGAGGCTGGCTTGTCAGAAATATCGAGAGGAATTTACCACAGAATCGTCATTCATTAAAAGGTGATGAGTGTCTCAATCCAACGTCTACTGTGAATACTGCCGGACAGACTTCTCTGTGAAACAAATGGGTTTTGAGGTTTAACTCGCTTTAAATAATGAATTAATTATTGGATACTAACAGCATTTTGTGTTTTCAATTGTCTTAAATAAAGTGGCTGGCTGGTTTTTCCCACTTCTAAGTATATTTGAGCAGTAGCAAGACCATTCTGTGTGGCAAGAGCTGAACGGTAGTTTGCAATATGCTGCTTCCAGATGTCAAAATGGATATTAAGAGGAGAGTCCCTATACCGACGCTTGAGCCTGCACCCTTCAGTTTCAGTTCATCAGTATACCAAGGGGACCTGTAGGCTCGGGTGATGTTACGTGAGTGCAAAGGGGCTACCTTGTGGATAATACTAGACAGGGTAGTGATATACTGATTGACGTAAGTGTCAGCTGAAGATGGGGGCAATGTGGAAAGCTAAGATCCGGTTAGAAACTCATGCCCGGGTTCTATCCCTGTGAGACATGCGAGGCCAGTCTGCCTGTTGAGGACAAGCACGGCAGATGCTCTTCCTGCCTGAGCCCAGAGCACGCCAAGGAGGCACTGGATAATCGCAGCATCTGCGAGGTTTGTGCCCCTTTTTCCAAGCGCATGCTTCAGAAGCGGCTGTACCTCGGCTCTAAGGAGCGCTCTGCGTCCCTTACTCCTGCTCAGTGCTCTTCCTCATCACTCTCATTCCTCTCGTAGAAAGGTGGCTGCGTCCTCACCCCAGGGCACTGTGCCAAGGGAGAGTGGACGACTCAAGCTCTGCCTTTCCTTCCCCTCCCCCGCAGAAGAGGAAGAACACTCTGAGCAGATGGAAAAGTTATGGGCAGCTGTTTCCCACCAAGGAACCGTTCTCGCTGAATTACTGCAGGAGCATTTGTCGCCTCCTGCCCTACCTGTCCACTTGGGGCCCCACAGGTCTGCGAGCGCAGATTGGCCACAGGAGGACATACTGTCCATTTTTGCCTCTGAGGAGGTGGGTGAACAGGATCTGGCCTTCCTGTCTGAGGACATGGAGTCCGACAGCACGTCCCTAGTGGTAAAGCTGCCTAATTTTAGCGCTCCATTCTAAGGATTCAGCCAGTGTGTTAGCCACATGGCTAGGCAATTATTATAACAGCATCCTGGTAACCTACAAGCCACACTTGCTGCGGTCCCTTTTTGGGAACCACAGGCCCTCGCCACAACAGCTAGATGAGCTGCGCCTTATTAACAAGAACCCACTCCGTAAAGCTAGGTAAAAACCTGTTTGCACTGGTAGCTGCACGTAGGCAGCTTTGGCTTTCCCAGGCACACGTGCCTGATGGTGACAAAGCACAGCTGTTGTATGCCGCAATCACTACAGGGCATACATTTGGTCCTGCAGTGGATGAGATGCTGCAGCGCTCTCATTGCATGCAGGAATCCACTAAGGAGATGGTTTCACCTGCTTTCCAAGCAACCACCTCCAGTACGTAAACCAGCAGTAAACTGGCCCCCCAGGCCCCAGCAGCCTCAAAGACCCGCTGCCAGAAGTGATGTTCGGAACCGGCCCGTGGCTGCTTGCTGTGGAGGCTTTAATAGGTTCCGCCGCCCTGCGCAGAGACAGAAGCCAAAGGCTCAGCAGCAGCCCTAAGAATTTGCTGCAGGCAGAGGCCCACATGGAACCTGTCACCGGCCACCTTTAACGGTTGGGGCCTTACGGTGAATAATGCAGAGATCCAGCTCACGCCTTCTCAGACAGCCTCCTATCTAGGAGCGTGCTTGGACCAGGCCCATGCTGTCCACTCTGTAGGACGGCAGAGTGCAGAGAATAGCTGCCTGTTTGGAGCTCTTTCAGCTAAACGGAGCGCTTACGGCAGTGACGTTCCAGAAACTTCTAGGCTTGATGGCAGCATCTTCCCAGATCCTTCCATTGGGTCTCCTGTGCATGTGCCCTCTGCATGCCTGGCTCAACAGCAGGATCTTTCAGCCTGCATTGAACCGCGACCGTCCATTGACAGTGTCCCACCACTGTCTAAAGGCACTCTCTTGGTGGAAACAGCCGGCCCGTCTATGCCTAGGCATAGCGGTGGGCAGTGTCACCATGGATGTGTCCAGCCTGGGCTGGGGCACTGTGTGGAATGGCCGGGGTGTGCATGGTGTGTGGAACCCCCTTGGTAGGGTCTCCACATCAATGTTTTGGAACTGCAGGCAGTTTTTACTTTGTTTTGCAGCAATTTTGAGGGAGGCATGTGCTTGTCCATATACGGACGTGCTCAAATTTGTTGGTACCCTTACAGCTCATTGAAATAATGCTTCATTCCTCCTGAAAAGTGATGAAATTAAAAGCTATTTTATCATGTATACTTGCATGCCTTTGGTATGTCATAGAATAAAGCAAAGAAGCTGTGAAAAGAGATGAATTATTGCTTATTCTACAAAGATATTCTAAAATGGCCTGGACACATTTGTTGGTACCCCTTAGAAAAGATAATAAATAATTGGATTATAGTGATTAAAGGCTACAAGACCATCTCCAAGCAGCTTGATGTTCCTGTGACAACAGTTGCAAATATTATTAAGAAGTTTAAGGTCCATGGAACTGTAGCCAACCTCCCTGGGCGCGGCCGCAAGAGGAAAATCGACCCCAGATTGAACAGAAGGATAGTGCGAATGGTAGAAAAAGAACCAAGGATAACTGCCAAAGAGATACAAGCTGAACTCCAAGGTGAAGGTACGTCAGTTTCTGATCGCACCATCCGTTGCTTTTTGAGCGAAAGTGGGCTCCATGGAAGAAGACCCAGTAGGCCTCCACTTTTGAAAGAAAAACATAAAGCCAGACTGGAATTTGCTAAAATGCATATTGACAAGCCACAATCCTTCTGGGAGAATGTCCTTTGGACAGATGAGTCAAAACTGGAGCTTTTTGGCAAGTCACATCAGCTCTATGTTCACAGACGAAAAAATGAAGCTTTCAAAGAAAAGAACACCATACCTACAGTGAAACATGGAGGAGGCTCTGTTATGTTTTGAGGCTGCTTTGCTGCGCCTGGCACAGGGTGCCTTGAATCTGTGCAGGGCACAATGAAATCTCAGGACTATCAAGGCATTCTGGAGTGAAATGTACTGCCCAGTGTCAGAAAGCTCTGTCTCAGTCGCAGGTCATGGGTCCTCCAACATGATAATGACCCAAAACACACAGCTAAAAGCACCCAAGAATGGATAAGAAAAAAACATTGGACTATTCTGAAGTGGCCTTCTATGAGTCCTGATCTGAATCCTATCGAACATCTATGGAAAGAGCTGAAACTTGCAGTCTGGAGAAGGCACCCATCAAACCTGAGACAGCTGGAGCAGTTTGCTCAGGAAGAGTGGGCCAAACTACCTGTTAACAGGTGCAGAAGTCTCATTGAGAGCTACAGAAAACGTTTGATTGCAGTGATTGCCTCTAAAGGTTGTGCAACAAAATATTCGGTTAGCGGTCCCATCATTTTTGTCCATGCCATTTTCATTTGTTTTCTTATTTACAATATTATGTTGAATAAAAAATCAAAAGCAAAGTCTGATTTCTATTAAATATGGAATAAACAATGGTGGATGCCAATTACTTTTGTCAGTTTCAAGTTATTTCAGAGAAAATTGTGCATTCTTCGTTTTTTGTGGAGGGGTACCAACAAATTTGAGCACGTCTGTAGATAACACAACAGTGGTGGCTTACATCAACCACCAGGGTGGCCCGGTGGTTGATTTAAATTGTTCTCGCTTAAAGCTGGTTTCTTGCTTACTATCACCTCTGCAAAGCGAGCAAGTGTGATGCAAGCATTCTCAATAGCGAAAGCCTGCTTCATTTTTTATAGAGGCCAGTCCTGCCTTTTTGCAGTAGACGATCTGGGCATTCCATTTCAGTCAGTCTGGAATTGGAGGCTTGTCTAACAGAGAGTGGCAGCTACATATGCTCTGCCTAGTGCGGGCCCTGGCGTATTACGTTGAAAGGACGAAAAGGGAGGCAGTCCGAAATAATAATTATATATATATATAATATATAATATATAATATATATAATCTGCTATGGGGCAAAGTCCCATGGTCAAGCCCTGTCTAAGCAGCGGCTGTCCAAGTGGACAGCAGACACGGTCAACTTGCCCCCTCCAGAAAAGCTCACTGCCTATTCCACCAGGGGCAACTTCGTGGGCTTTATTCCAGGGTGCATCTGTCAAGGACATATGCAATGCGACAGTGTGGGCTACTCCCCATACCTTCACTAGGTTCTACTGCTGAATGTTGTGGCTCCTCAAAACCCTGGTTTTGGAACTAGAGTGCTAAGGGCGGCTTCCCAGTCGACCCTTACAACATAGGCATAGAGGTGAGTTTCTTTCATTTATCCCTAGCTACTTGCTACTAGGGTTCCTAATGGTAACACACAAGGCAGCCTCTCCGCTTTAGCAACGGCTTTGGTACTCTCACCCATACGGTAATGATTACATTTCATACTCAAAAGGGAATGTTAGGTTATTGTCATAACCCTGGTTCCCTGAAATATAAATGTAACCATTAACCTTCAAGGTCGCTGTGTCCATGATTGCAGCAGGCTTGAAGGAAAAATTATGCCGAGATCTGTGAGTGCAGTCTTTTTGTGCCCGTGGGGGCGGGCCATGACTGTGTCACTGGCTCAGAGAACAGCTTTGGTATACAATATACAATATTCTTTAGGAGGTAAATACACATACGGTAATGGTTATATTTCTATTTCAGGGAACCAGGGTTATGATAATAACCTAACGTTTTCCTGTAAGCTGGTATTTTATACAAAATATGTAGCACACGCTCATAAAATATTTATGTGGGCACTTCTTTGATGTACTTTTTTCAGTACTCTGTTGAAAAAAAAAAATTTGAGACGGGAGTACCACAGCTGTTGCTCTTTGATTCATCTCAAGGGTAAAGGGCGCAATTGAGAAATGTGGAGCCGCTCTAGTTATCTTAACCGGCCTACTTCAAAGGTAGCCTGCTGCCCGACCAGGGGAAAACAGGCCTTAAACAAAAGAGAGTTTCATTTCCTCCTCGTCCTGAGTGCTATTGGGGAGTAGCTCTGAATCCCGGCGTTTTTGTGTCAAAGCGGCTGTGAAACTCTGGCCTGGTGCCCCAAGGCCTTTCCTCAACAGGAAGTCGAGTGTTTTCCTCGGAGGCAGAGAGGAAAACCTTCCCAGGAAGTGCGTGTCGTACTAAAGCTTTGAAATCCTGGGATGAAAAGGGGACGGGGTAAATTAAAAGCGGCAGGGTGCTCCCTCCAGCGTTGCCTGCCTGTTTGCTAAGCTCAGGGTCAGCTTTCCCTGGGAAAGGTACCTCTCCTACCTCTTTTGATCCACATGTGGTTAAGTAGTCTGGACACAGGAAAAAACTGAGGCTTTCGATGATTTTGGCTCAAAGGGTGGGGTGGTTGTATATCTCCCAAATAGTGTGTGTGTTTAACTTGCACACATACTCCTGTGAAAAAAGAAAATATTAGTACTTTGCTTTGAAAAATATTACCTTTGGATGCCTGGCCATCTAGATCAGGGACACATGGCCGTTTATTGTCTGACTGCAGCCTAATGTATTAATTCTGTTTCACTTTAATATATATTTTCAGATTTGTTGACTTGCTTTTTCTCATTTTTCACATAAAAAGCAGCACACTGTTTTTAATTTTATACTGCAGAGGGTAATTGATTCTCATCCACTTAAGTATCCAACTAATTTCACAAGTCTACCTTTCCTTTCCTTTCTCATATGCACAAACCCGCTGCATTGAAAGAACCCATTCCCATCATAGGAGGCTTGTTGCAAGAGAGGTGATGTCACTGTCCTGTGCCTTTTGTTGCATTGCTGCCTGCTACAACTGAACAACTCCTTGGCTAAAATAAAAACCACTTCAGCAAGTAGGGCAGCAGTGTGGAGTAGTGGTTAGGGCTCTGGATTCTTGACAGGTGGGGGACACTGCTGCTGTACCCTCCAGTAAAAACCCAACTGTATAAATGGGTAATTGTATGTAAAGATAAGTGATACCTTGTAACAATCGTAAATCGCCCTGGATAAGGGCGTCTGCTAAGAAATAAATAATAAAAGTAGATACTTGCTTTGTGTTATCATGCACTGCATGAGGGTATGGTAACAGTATGATATGAATGCTTTGTTTTTAATTTTGTATGTATTTTTTTGATGTGTCATGCAGTTAGAGAGGAAGTGGCAGCTTTTGATTGTTCATGTCTGATAGAAGTGCATCATTGAATACATGAATATTGACATTTTTATCAATTTGTCTTTTTATTTTTGTATGTTACCACAAGCACATACTGTACAGTAACCTTGGTGGAGGTCTTAAATTACTCATCATTGTGTAACAAGCAGATGAGTATTTATGCTACAAAGTGGCCTTTGTTACATGGGGGATGTCTGTTTTTTACCGTTACAATTCACGTTGACTTTGTTCACATCGTACCAGAACAGAATATTCCTCCCTAGACATTGTAAATGTTGCAGAATTTGGAGATCAATACACAGTAATGTGTGTCTGCAGACACTAATATTGTAATTAAGGGAAAATAAGTAGCAACACTCTACAGTACAATACAGGGCTATTGTGGGGTGTGCAACCCAGGTCTGAAGGATTGGAAGTCTGGTGGATTTTGAAATTCATTGCACGTTTCAGAAGATGGCAAATTATAAGATAAAGGCTGGGTTTTGTTTTGACTTTTAATCCTCAAAGGACATGTATTCAGTAATTAGCTGAATCGAAAAGTAAATGTAATGGAATTTTCTGGCAAATGTAGAAGTTAGGGTTTGAATAGTAATTTGAGTTTTAAATTGACAAAGAATGATATCTATTATAAGAATAGCTGGGTTAATCTGAAAGAAAATGCAAAGATCTGAAACCTGTTCACTCTGCACATACAACCTGAACTTATTTTATTGTACTTTTTTTTTTTTTTTTCCCCTCACAGATAAATATTATTGTATGGATACAATGTCTTTTGAATATACAGTTTTGCACAAACTCAGTACTGTTTAATCTGGACATGAGGGAGTCAATTGCAGCGTACCAAATGTAGTGCACTTGATGTCCTACATTTCCTGAAATAACTAGTACATGTGAACTTTATTCCGTACATTTCTTATGCCCGTCAGATCCGTGAGAATGAAGTCTTGCACAATATATATGCCCTACATTTAAATTACATTTTTAAATCCTGTACCTTTTTGATACCGTTTTAATGCAATAGAGTTTCAGTTAATATACTTTAACTATAAACTAATGATCCATTATCACGCAATTAACTGGTCTGTGCCTATGCAGCAGCGTTGGCAGCTTAAATGCAAGTATGATCTGCCAGTTTGAAATGTGCAAGAAAGACATGACATTTAATTTTACTTGAATGTGGTTGATGTAATAAAACTGTCTTTCTTTTTGTACAGAGATCCCTTTATTTATCTGGCACCGAATTCCACATATCATTAGTAAAGAAGGGTTTATACAGCGAAGGCCAAATGTTTTGCATCACCTAGAATTTTAGGATTCAGACAATTTAAAAAATAAATATGAACTATATGAACATAATTTAGATTTATTTAACATAATGTAATCAAAGAAACTACAAAATTATCTTGCAAAACTGTACCGGAAGCCATAATAGAAGTACAGTATTTCATGTTATATTTTGAAAAAAAAGTGTTAAGTATAAGAAACTACAAAGTGGTATATAATTTGATATATTAACATAACATTATTTAGCAGGTTTCATTCGACTTTATGAAGCACAATGTATTAATTCTATAGGGTGATGCAAAACTTCTGGCCCGAGCTGTGGGTTAGTCCCATTACACTATGTAACTCAATTTTTGTTCCTGGGTAGTAAGTGTTATTTCCTAATTGCTTATGCCTCAAAAGTATAGAAAATGGCTATATTCCCCACAAACTTTGCTTTTGTGACCAGGACAGTGATATTTTGAAATTTACCTATTTCCAATGAGAAAATTTGTGTCTTTTCGTTCACATAAAGTCAGAAAAAAACAACATATGAATCCAAATTAACATGTATTTATACTAAAGTAATACAAAAATGACTACAAAAGATTTAGAAGTGATTAGTTTTTCGAGATTTACGATTATACTGTAAATCACTTTCACAAATCAGCCCCCAAATGTAGTCTCCCATCATGTTCTAGTTACACTGTCCTTGGTAGCGGCGTTCAAAGTCCAGTATATCCTGGTGGAAGCGCTCGCCTTGCTCCTCCGAGTACGCTCCCATGTTCTCCTTGAATTTATCAAGATGAGCATCAAGGATATGGACTTTGAGGGACGTCCTCCAGCCCATTGTGCCGTAGTTCTTCACCAGAGTCTCAACCAGCTCCACATAGTTTTCGGCCTTGTGATTGCCCAGGAAGCCCCGAACCACTGCGACAAAGCTGTTCCAAGCCGCTTTCTCCTTACTAGTGAGCTTCTTGGGGAATTCATTGCACTCCAGGATCTTCTTTATCTGTGGTCCGACGAAGACACCGGCTTTGACCTTTGCCTCAGACAGCTTAGGGAAGAAGTCTTGAAGGTACTTGAAGGCTGCCGACTCCTTATCTAGAGCTCTGACAAATTGTTTCATAAGGCCCAATCTGATGTGCAGTGGTGGCATCGGCACCTTCCGGGGGTCCACCAGTGGCTCCCACTTGACGTTGTTCCTCCCCACAGAGAACTCGGTCCGCTGTGGCCAGTCCCGCCTGTGGTAGTGCGCCTTGGTGTCCCTGCTGTCCCAAAGGCAAAGATAGCAGGGAAACTTGGTAAAACCGCCTTGGAGACCCATCAGGAATGCCACCATTTTGAAGTCTCCTATGACCTCCCAGCCGTACTCATCATACTTCAAGGCGTCCAGCAAGGTCTTGTTGCTGTTGTAATCCTCTTTGAGGTGCACCGAGTGAGCCAGGGGAAGAGACGGGTACTTGTTACCATTATGGAGCAGCACAGCTTTGAGCTGTCAATGAAGAGGCTCAAAGTTCCACTGCTTGAGCCTAGACGTCAAAAGCTCGGCATTGGACTTGGTGAGACCAAGATCTCTAATCAAGTCGTTGAGGTCTTTTTGGTTGGGGTAGTATGGGTTTCTCTCCTCAGCTCCACCTCTGAAATTGTCATCTGGATCTACAACGTCTTCCTCGCTCACTGACTTGCTGCTCTCTTCTAAAGACAGCTGCTCTCTCTCCGGAGGAGTGGGTATGGGGAGCTCATGGCAGTGTGGCACCGAGGCGATGGATGAAGGAAGGTCCGGATACGTTATAGCAGGTGCATTCTTGCCAGTCCGACGTTTGGAAGGGTCCACCATGCAGAAGTAGCAGTTGCTTGAGTGGTCAGTGGGTTCCCGCCAAATTCTTGGGATAGTGAACTTCATTGCTCTCTTTTCCCCTCTGTACCATCCTACAAAAATACATTTATTTCACTCATGACTAATGTGTAAGAGATTCTTCATATATGATATATTTTTTCAATAACATTGAAAATTGTAAAACATTTTAAAATTAAAAACTTTTACAATTTTAAAAATTAACAAATTTTATAACATAAAATTCCGAGCAACAATTGTCCATCTTACCTTCCAGAGTTTTTTTTGCAGTGCTCGCAGGTGAAATGAGATGCCCAGGGTTTGTCTTGATCCCCGACAGGCATGCCGAAATATGCCTTGTAGGCCTCACACATCTTAGCAGATGCTTCCACTGAGTACTTTTTCGCTCTTGTCTTGATAAATCGGCCGCAGACAAAGCAAAATGCGTCTGCCGGATGCTTGCAGCCTCTTGATGCCATCTCAGAAAAATGCAGATATGTATCCACTTAAGCAGCTGGAACTAAACTGAACTGGTGGGCTTAAGGCCCCTGTATTTATACTACTATTTATATTACTGGAAATTTCTAGAAAGTTCTAGAAGTTACTCCAAGTTTACTCAGCACTGAATCTATCTGGAATGTTCTGGAAAATAGGTAAATTTCAAAATATCACTGTCCTGGTCACAAAAGCAGAGTTTGTGGGGAATAATAGCCATTTTCTATACTTTTGAGGCATAAGCAATTAGGAAATAACACTTACTACCCAGGAACCAAAAAAAAAAAAGAAAATTGTTACACGGGCGGTGTAACTTGTTCCACCTGTTCCAATCAGTTAAACCAATTATTGGGATCAACTGCTTGGTACGCTGCAATCAGGATTAAGTTACTACAAATTTGCAGGATTTTCTAGTCTGCATTTTAGTCCACTTGATGTGGACTAAATCACTGGTACGCTGCAATTCTCCCAAGGTGCTTGAATATCTTTCTAACTGTCTCTTCTTTCTTATTTGCCAGGAGGAAAAAGAAATGCATTCTCCATGTGCAAATCGAAGACAGCAGCTCTGGCTCCCCTTTTTAGAGATGGAAGCCTATTTGATTCAACTGCACAGTCGCCCCCAAAGGAAATCCATGCTTGACTTTGTTTGCACCCTGCAGTCACTGCTTTAGAGACACTGAACTGTTAAGACAATCACTGTCTGAACCACCCCCTTTCCTCAACCTTCACTGTCACCGATCCTCACTGTCACTGATGAATAAGCACACACCAGGTTTCTCCAATTATTGCCCGTGGGTTCTCCACTACCTTTTACAACGTTAATACCTACCCTTACTTTGCCACACACACCCACAAACCCCTCCCCCACCTGCACACTTGACATTGCTGTCCTTGCTAGACAAAGAAACCAACCCATGTTGGCTTCACACCCGGCACAGACTACACTGCCATGCAACACGTAAGGGGATATGAGTTGTTAAGGAAAACCTCTTATTTTAAAGAAGAAAAAAATGGTGCAAAAGGATCAATATTGATTTTTAGCTCTTTTTATCAATTTAAGTTGAATGCTTTTATATTTCTTTTTTTTTTTTTTTAGTTAAATCATGTTGTATATTTTTTAGTGGCTTTTTTTTGTTTTGTTTTGTTTTTACTATGATATTTGTCTTATTTTTATTTTTTTATAAAAATAAATAAGCTTTGGAGACAAGAAGGCCCAACATTTTTCTGCTTGAGTGTTTCACAGGAAAATGAGAGGATTTGATAACTATTTGTAACAAATAGTGACCTCTCAGTTTTTGTAAAGTGTACAACAGAGCTCAGTATGTGTACTTTTTTAAATTAAAGTTGTCGGGAGATGCAAGTTGCTGGTATTTTTGCAGGTGATTTCATAAAAACATGCTGCATAGTTACATAAGACATTTCTTTTTTTTACCACAAACAAATTGAAAAACACACCCCAGCACTTGGCAAGCTTTGCTTTCTTATTGTAACGTATTTCTCTTATGTTTCTGATAGCTTCTAGTGTCGTTTGCCATTTCTACTCAATGCAAGCATTCCTGTACCATTTTATCTTTTTTTTTTTTTTTTTTTTGTATTTAATGATACAAACTTTTGGTTTTGAAACACTGTCAACATGATGCAGCTGTTTGTGTCACATTTTAACATTTTAAATGTGCTGAATGTAAATGTTTCTCTTTTTTTAAAAATGAAAATTCAATAAAAAAGCCACATTGACTGAAAATTGAATTCCTGAAAACATTGAGAATACTTTTGGCAGCATATTAGATGAATGGAAATCGGTACTGGCATCTTGCCAGGCTTTCTCCATCATACTTCTGAAACTTTGCCTTGCACTACCACCTGCTGGAAGAGAACCATAGCGTATCACTGGTTTTGACTTGCATTAACAGGTAACGTCTACAGTAGGGGTTCCCAAACTTTTTTACCTGAGGCCCACCTGTTCAGCTGCATTAGGCACTGCAGCCCACTATTAGCACACCTTGGGAAAATGTCGAATTAAATACATTTAAACCTGTAACATTATAAATAAACCTAATATTCATTTGAATAAATATTGTGAAAGATGGAAATCACATAGAATATGCACTGATTGAAAATAACATTTTAAAAACACTTTAATTTTAGTAAATAAAATAAATTGCAAAAACTACAGACATTTTTATCAAACCTTTAAATTAGGTATCTTTGTATAATTGAAAATGTTAGAAATGCAGTTTTTTTTTCTTGGTCATCAAACAAGAAAGAAGTGCATGTCTCTTATTATTCCCATTCATAAATACCTTAACAGGAATCACTTCTGAGTAAAACCAATACTATTAAATCCTAATTTCTGAACATTGTGTAAAATGTCGCGCCGCTACTGTCATGCACAAACAAGACGAATGCACACAATACAGAAGGAAACGAGAGCCTTGCGTAAGTTACTTTTTTCGCCACTACTGTGTACAACCAAATACAACTTGCAAAATCACATTGAGTTGGCTTGCAGCTGCGCCGCTTAACCAAAAGAAAATTTTTGAAAATAAACCCATCTGCAATGATATTTGAATCGATAAAAAAAAAAAGTTTATTATTTATTATTATTATTATTATTATTATTATTATCCAACAAACCAGTCTAGCGTTATTTTAAGACGACTGAACGAGCCAGTAATCAATAAAATAGCAGTATATCCAAACATTTAAATAAATCAATTACCGGTATGTAACAAGATTTATCAGTTTGATTAATAACTTGATTAGGTTAATACTGAAACATACATCAAAGTACTCTATTTTAAATGTTAATAGCTAATTAGTCACAAAAACATATTCACCAGGCATCGATTTGAGTTTTTAACTGAATGTTATTAGGGAGTGGTTAACATGTAGAAAACAGAAAGTACTGATTAGACGAGAAACCTCAAAATGGAGCAAGGTAACCAGTGGTGTACCACAGGGATCAGTATTAGGTCCTCTGCTATTCCTAATCTACATTAATGATTTAGATCAGGGGTACCTAATCCTGGTCCTGGAGGGCCAATGTCCCTCCTGGCTTTTGTTGCAACTGTGCCCTAAATTACTTAATTGGACCAATCAAGCCCTTATTAGAAGCTTAATTGGTCCAATTAATCAATTTAGTGTACAGTTTGAACAAAAACCAGGAGGGCGTCGGCCCTCCGGGGCCAGGATTGGGCACCCCTGATTTAGATTCTGGTATAGTAAGCAAACTTGTTAAATTTGCAGACGACACAAAAATAGGAGGAGTGGCAAACACTGTTGCAGCAGCAAAGGTCATTCAAAATGATCTAGACAGCATTCAGAACTGGGCAGACACATGGCAAATTACATTTAATAGAGAAAAGTGTAAAGTACTGCATGCAGGCAATAAAAATGTGCATTATAAATATCATATGGGAGATACTGAAATTAAAGAAGGGAACTATGAAAAAGACCTAGGAGGTTTACATTGACTCAGAAATGTCTTCATCTAGACAATGTGGGGAAGCTATAAAAAAGGCCAACAAGATGCTCGGATATATTGTGAGAAGTGTTGAATTTAAATCAAGGGAAGTAATGTTAAAACTTTACAATGCATTAGTAAGACCTCACCTAGAATATTGTGTTCAGTTCTGGTCACCTCGTTACAAAAAGGATATTGCTGCTCTAGAAAGAGTGCAAAGAGCAACCAGAATTATCCTGGGTTTAAAAGGCATGTCGTATGCAGACAGGCTAAAAGAATTGAATCTATTCAGTCTTCAACAAAGAAGATTACGCGGCGATCTGATTCAAACATTCAAAATCCTAAAAGGTATAGACAATGTCGACCCAGGGGACTTTTTTGACCTAAAAAAAGAAACAAGGACCAGGGGTCACAAATGGAGATTAGATACATGGGCATTCAGAACAGAAAATAGGAGGCACTTTTTTACACACAGAATTGTGAGGGTCTGGAACCAACTCCCCAGTAATGTTGTTGAAGCCGACACCCTGGGATCCTTCAAGAAGCTGCTTGATGAGATTCTGGGATCAATAAGCTACTAACAACCAAACGAGCAAGATGGGTTGAATGGCCTCCCCTCGTTTGTAAACTTTCTTATGTTCTTAAGTACAACGTTTAGTATGAAAACGTTTCTACAAAAGAAAAGACCCATTCCAGCACCTCAAAACTGAGTCCATGGTACAAATGCATTCAAACTCCTGTAGCTGCCTTTTTTGTTCTTTATACTTTGCAAAACGTATTCTTTGAGTGCGGATTCGATATATCGTAATTTTATTAAAACTGAACACACTTTTTACATCTGCCAGCTTAGCAATCACATGACCTTAGCACTGCCCTATTGTCAGAGCTCTCGTTCTACATCCCGCCTACAGGAAGGCAATCCGTTAGCTCTGATTCGTGAATTTCTGCTTTGATTGACAGTCCGCCAATACTCCCTTGCTACACTTTATTTTTCTACAGTTACAGCTGCCGCCGGCTGCTCCTGCTTTTCACTATTAATAGAAAAAAATACATCAAATGTCATTGCTCCCACAGCCCACAGTTTGGGAACCCCTGCTGTAGAAAACATCCATGCTGCTTGAAAACTGGTAGTGATCCTACATTAAATACGCCAGTGCCTTCATCAAATGTTTGTTTATGTGACTTAGTGTCTGATTTAGTTCCATAACCCATTACCTTACAAGGTGTTTCTGAAGTTATAGATACATTTTACTTAGTATTATGTGTGAATAGATAACATGTTTTTTCTGAGTCCACCAGTAGATGAATAAAACTAAACACATTGGAATTAGTTATGTATTTTAAAAGAGTAACAAATAGCATATCACTTTGTATTAATTTTGCTTACTGTCTGCCACCCAGTCATAGGTTTGCATTCCTGTTATTTTCTTGAGGCTGATACAAAGCTTGGGATTGTATCCTTTTATACCATGCTGATGTTTATTATTTTAGATATTATGGCTCCCTCTTGAGACAACAAACTAAACTGCACCTCATTACCTATAAGAATTGCATACCATCTAAGAACGGAAAATATATTACTTTGGGGTAAGGCTAAATTAAAATAAAACAAGGTCGTTTGAATTGTATTACATTTAAAACAGAAAATGATGGGTTAAATGTTATAAATAAGGGCTTACAAACTGAATGAACAGCTTTTTATATCAAGTCAACTCATCTATTATACTGGAACTTATAAATGTCAAGGTATTTATGTTTTACAAAGTGTAATGCAGCAGGGCCTGTTTATGTCCACATTATTATTATTATTATTATTTATTTATTAGCAGACGCCCTTATCCAGGGCGACTTACAGTCGTAAACAAAAATACATTTCAAGAATCACAGTACAAGTAATAATACAATTAAGAGCAAGATAAAAATACAATGACTTTGGTTCTAGCAAGTACAAGTATAACAAAATACCATTCAATAACGGAGCAGATAACAGTGTCAGTGAAAGTTACATCAGGATATAAATACAAAATACTACAGATTAAATAACACTTGTGACAGATTACAGTACTCTAAAGTACATGATTAAATGCAGTAAAATAGGCGGCAGATAAGAGCAAGTAAAGCGCATTTAAGGAAGAGTGATAAAGTGTCCAGAGGGAAAAAACAAGAGGAGTTCTACAGGTGCTGTCTGAAGAGGTGAGTCTTGAGGAGGCGACGGAAGGTGGTCAGGGACTGGGCAGTCCTAACATCTGTAGGAAGGACATTCCACCACTGCGGAGCGAGGGTGGAGAAGGAGCGGGCTCCGAAGGCAGGGGAGCGTAGAGGGGGTAGAGCCAGTCTTCTAGTGCAGGAGGAGCGGAGAGGTCGAGTGGGGGTGTAGGAAGAGATGAGGGTCTGGAGGTAGCATGGTGCAGTCTGGTCAAGGCATCTGTATGCTAGTACAAGAGTCTTGAACTGGATGCGAGCGGTGATCGGGAACCAGTGGAGTGAGCGGAGCAGTGGAGTTGCGTGGGAGAAGCGAGGCAGAGAACACCAGGTGAGCAGCGGAGTTCTGGATGAGCTGGAGCGGACGGGTGGCGGACGCAGGGAGGCTAGCCAGGAGGGAGTTGCAGTAGTCTAGTCGGGAGAGTACCAGGGCCTGGACCAGGGTGGGCTGTGTGGCGTAGTTGGTGAACACACACACACTGGTAACTCAGACAAATATGCTAAATCTGAAGTGATAAGGGTATGGAGTGGGGAAGAGTCGGGTCACCTCACAAACAACCATGTGAGAAAATGGATCAGTCAAGTATAAACGTTTGAGCTCCAACTGAACTTTCTACAGCATTAGAGAAAGACTTCAAGTCCAAACATTTGTCATTTAAGTTTCTTTTAGATTTCTAGATTACACAATGGCTAAAATAAGGACCTAACACTGCCCGGTAGAAATGACTTGCCTGATATCACAATATCTCCTTAAATAATGTACTATAGTGTCATATGATGAATAAAGACAAGTGGAAGACAACATGCATTTCATTTTAAATTAACTTAACAAGCCAATATATTTGACTTGCAAAGTAGCTGGATTTCTTTACCAATTACAGTAATGACTAACACTGGTAAGCATGAACTGGTAACAAAAAAGCTGCAAGAAATAACAATTGCTTAATACAGAAGCTTCTGTATTAAATTGCTTATTCATTCTTGCAGGTTTCTGATGATTGAATTTGACAGCAACTCTTAAAAGAAGGAACAGACGAGCTGAAAAGATGGAAAGGAAAATAGCTAATTAGGATAGATTAAAATGGCACGGTAAAGGACACAGACAATACTGTGGCTACTACAGGGGTCACAGGAGTGAAGGCATGAAACTGAAGCAGGGTAGGTAGAAGAAAAAGGTGATCAGTACATATTTACCTTTTTGTGTCTCACCATTAGTACTCCTAGCATAAACTTGTGCTGAGCTACAACACAAAGGCTGGTTTTAAGCCAAAGTTATATGGATTTTTCTACTTTACTGCCAACGTGAATTCTCATTCAACTACTATATAGTGCAAAAAAAGTCAATGGACAATAGAAGTGTTTTAATGCATTTTTAATGTCACAGATGTGACTGTTATTCATTAGTACAAAGTTAAAGCTGGATCTTGCATTCAGATTTATGAAAAAAAGGCAAAGATGGTTTACCAGAACAAAACAACTGTTAGTGGTAAAAGAAGGCACAGGCGACGTCATGTTTAAACTGTACCCGATCTTGATAAGTGCTAAGTCAAAGCGGTCTTTGACAGGGTGTGCCACACACATTGCTAACATTCAAACACCATTTAAAACACAGCTCTTCTCATTAGCAGCAAAGCAGTATTCTCATTGTTTGCTTGTTACTTGTACTTATAAAAGCCTTGTCCTGTCTTTTTGCCCAGCTTCCCTTCCTCCACCAGTTTGTTCAGCATTGGACTGGGAGCAAACAGGGGGTTATCAGGATCCATTTTGTGCCAACCTAAGAGAACCCACAAACAGAAGATTAAGACAGGAAAAACAGAATTCCACAGGATTTCAGACTATTTGTTAGGGGTTTTTTTTGTAATGTATGTCAACATCCACCTACCTTTTTTTTTTTTTTTAGGTGAATTTGCAGCATTTCCAATTCATCTTTGTACACTTTTGCCTTGTTCAGCACTGAGTGTGCCAGAGATAAGGTCTCCACACACCAGGCGTGATGCGATTTTTTTAAATTGGGAAAAGGCACTTTCGCAGCGACATGACCACACACCAGAAGTGACAGAGGCGATGAGACAGGTTTGAAAACTGCCAGATCTATGCAACTATTCAAAATTGCTATTGACAAAACTACGATCAAGACTGGTACATATTTGTTAACAAGATGTATTGACGGTATTTCAACATATATGGCAATAAATCATACACACCAGGCTTATCCAGTTCCTTCGAAATGGACTCCCATATATTATCTTTCAAATCTGTATCTTTATAATTGTGATGCCCTTTGTCATAAAGCTCTGGGTATTTTTTCAGCAGCAAGTATTATTGTTTCCTCTTGTCATTTTGGATGTTGCTTCATCCTGCTGGACCATGTGCATTGAAGCTGTTCTCTGATTGCTCAATGCCCTAGTCAAATCGGAAAAAATAGGATCCAATCCTATTTATTTTGCGCCGGTCCTGCGTCGCCTGTGGTGTGAAAGATACTTATCAAAAAAGTATAGGTTCTATTCATTTTGTCGCATCACTGCATCGCGTCTGGTGGGTAGCAGCCTATAGGCGTGTTACAAAACTGTGCAGTGTCAGGAGCATTACATTCACATTCGTAACACAAAGACTGTAGAGCAGGTATTTGATCATTTATAAAAATCGATCTCTTCATGAAAAATGTAAAATTTGAATTTATGCAAAACAAGTGAACATCTGTTGGGGTTAATTGCACTGAAGGTGTTAAAGCAGCCTGCAAATAGGATTTTTAAGGAGATTTGTGTGTGTGAGTAACCGACTTGCACTGCCTTCTGTGGCTGTAAATACAAACCTAGAATGACCAGTAACAAAAGTACATCACATGGTCACGGTTTCATACAGCAATACCTATATCCATAGCAGTACTACTTGCTTCCAATAATTATTTCAAATCAATGAAATTATTCCCTACAATCCTGCTTTTCTGCCCCATTAACTTGTGCTTAAAATCTACTTGCCATCAATGATGAATTTACTGGTGTCCAATCCAACGTAATCAAGAAGCTCAAAGGGTCCCATGGGATACCCAGCACCCAACTTCATGGCCAGATCGATATCCTCCTTTGACCCATGACCTTTGGGGAAAAGAAAGAAAAAAAAAAAAAAAAAAAAAAAAAGAGAGATTGATATTTGACATTAGATGACGGTACATGCATTCTCCAGGAGTTAAGAGTTTTTGTAATGTTGATCACTTTTGATTATGAAAACAGATTTTTACCCATTCAAAACATGTCATGATGTGATAATTAAATTGTGAACCAGCGCCAGTAGATGACTAATTAATTCTTAAAGGCTCTGCACTTCATGATTAATACAGCAAATGCCTACATTTAAACTTGAAACAAATCTTACTGCTGACACTTCCTGGCATGTCAAAGTTTCTAAATGGCTCTGCATCTGACTGGTGACTTATTTAAGCTTGCATATTATTGGACGAAGTCCAATGTCATCTGGTAGTGTACCGTAAAACTTCAATTAAACGCCTCCAGCGTTTATTTACAATATTTGCCAGCAGACCCGGCGCGTATTGGAGACCGGTGATTATTTGAGACCGGCGTTTATATTAGATCTCTAGCTTCACATGCTTCATGCGGTCATTGAGAAGCCGCTAACACACAACCTTGTAGCAACGTCGTAACTCAATTTAAACATTCCAGCAACTTTGTTAAAAGGTTGTGTGTCAGTGGGAACTAAGTAAGAGAATAACACAATTACATTGTATTGTACAACCTCAAGTATAAAGCGAAAATATTATTAGTTTTTTTATATGCACTGCACTAACTTCTAAAATGTTTTTTAAAATGAACAATAAAAGCAATAAGTATCATTATCAAAAATTATTTATTGTTTAATCTCAAACTTGTACATTGCTAATACAATAGAACACGTTAAAATACACCAAGAGGTTTGTATCTGGCCTACTTTCAGCACGCTTAAAATGATCAAAACTCTTAATAACGTAATAACTGCTTTAAACAACTATGCATTACACGTAGGCCTACCTTAAATTACATTTTCTATTATTATTTATTAATCCTGATTAATCCTTTATTAATCCAGTCACTTTCATCGCTGTCACTTATTAGCAGTTCATTATGCTCAAGCTCCTCCTCCTCAGCTTCAATGGCAATGACAGAGACCTGGCGTTTATTTACAATATTTGCCAGCAGACCCAACGTTTATTGGAGACAGGTGATTATTTGAAGTTTTATGGTACATTGTTTATTATCTTAGTAAGTAAGCGTTGGACAGAATTTGTAAACTATTATTTACAGTATTAGGTTTGCTCTTATTACGATGGGTCGGTGGCCAGTGCGTGCAAAAGAAAACAGCAGCAGTGCCATACAGAGAAGCCAGTGTCATGCAGGATTTTCTTTTATATGTACGTGTTTGGAGGAGGGGGGGTGTGTCAAGTACCACAGACAAGAGGAAGGGGGCATGATCCAAAAAGTTTGAGAACCACTGATCTAATGTATATTTTTTCTTGCCAGTTGCTGGTATAAATCCCTGGCCAGTGTGATTTTCAAGGAAGGTCCAAAATTAGCTGACAATAAGTATCACAAGCAACTCTCTTACCTCTTTCATGTAGTCTTATGGCTTCCACCATATAGGGCACAAGCAGACGGTTTACAATAAATCCAGGGGTATCCTACAGGGGAAAAAAATGTAGGAATGTATGTGTGTGTATGTGTATAGATATAGAGATAGAGATATATTAGGGCTGTCAAGCGATTAAAAAGAATCTTAGCTAATCTTGGTTTTAATCGCATATTTCATTGAAACATTGACTGCATTTCTCTCATTCATTTGTTTTATTACTGATGCTCTTATTGTTTTAATGTTATTCTTATTATCTATAATTACATGGTCTTGGATCTTTGTTCAAGATCTGCTGGCCCCATATGTCCCTTGATGTTCCCTGAGATCGGAAAATGCTAATCTTCTGACTGTCTCTAAAATTCGTTTGATCTCTGTCGGAGCCGGGGCATTTAGTTATAATGCCCCTTGGCTTTGGAACTTGCTCCCGATTCCTATCAGGAATACTAACACAATTTAAACTGTTTAAATCCTGTTTGAAAACGTATTTGTTTGGGTCTGTTTATTTGTAGTTCGATTATATATCAGACACAGGCTTTTTAATATTTATTTTGTAAAGCGCCCTGGAATGCTTGCATGAAGTGAAATTTGCATTGTACTGTTGTCATTGTAGTATTATTATTATTACTCAAAAAACAACCCAGCATAAAAATACCTGTTGTCCTATTTCTGGATTAATAGTGTAGCCCCTTCTTTATAGTTTTATATTTATTTATTTATTTATTCCAGCATTTGCTGTTTAATTGTTTGAACCAACTGCTAAACCATAACGGAATCAGTTTAATACTCACCTTAATGCATTTCAAATTATACTGTGTATATATATTATATATATATATATATATATATATATATATATATATATATATATATATATGCATATACGCATATATATATATATATATATATATATATATATATATATATATATATATATATATATATATATGCATATACGCATATATATATATGCATGCATATACGCATATATATATATATATATATATATATATGCATATACGCATATATATATATGCATGCATATACGCATATATATACATATATGCATATATATATATATATATGTATATATATATATATTATATATATATATATATATATATATATATATGCATATATATATATATATACACACATATATATATATATACACACATACTACCGGTCCAAAGTTTTAGAACACCTCCATTTTTCCAGTTTTCATTGAAATTTACGCAGTTTAATGTCTCAGCGTACTCTGAAATTAAAGCATAGAACAAATAAACAATTGGAGATAAAAAAGAAATCATTGAATCGTTTTGTTTAACAAAATTTAATCTAAATTTTTGACTCATCAAAGTAGCCACCTTTTGCAGATATAACAGCCGAACACACTCGTGGCATTCTTTCTACAATGGAAATCAAATATTGTTCGGAAAGTTCTTCCCAACACTGTTGCAGAGGTTCCCACAAATGTGTTGCACTTGTAGGTTGCTTTGCTTTCACCCTTCTGTCCAGTTCATCCCAAACCAGCTCGATGGGGTTTAAATCTGGAGACTGTGCTGGCCATTCCATGATTTGAAGCCTACCGTCTTGTTATTTTCTTCTAAGGTAGTTCTGACATAGCCTGGAGGTATGTTTTGGGTCATTATCTTGCTGTAGGATGAACCCCTGACCAACTGGGCGTATACCAGAGGGTATTGCATGGCGCTGCAAAATGCTGTGGTAGCAGTTTTGGTTCAGGGTGCCACTCACTCTGTGCAAGTCGCCGACTCTGGATCCAGCAAAAGAGCCCCAGACCATCACGCTTCCTCCTCCATGTTTGACAGTTGGCGTCACACACCGAGGAACCATCCTTTCGCCTACTCGACGGCGTACAAAAACCCTGCGTGATGAACCGAAGATTTCAAATTTTGATTCATCGGTCCATAAGACCTTCTTCCAGTCTTCAGTAGTCCACTGGCGGTGCTTCATGGCCCAGGCAAGCCTCTTTTTCTTATTTTGCTATCTTAGCAATGGCTTTCTTACTGCCACTCAACCTGTCAAACCTGCAGCTCGAAGTCTTCTCTTCACAGTTGAAACTGAGACTTGCTTACTTCGACCGGTGTTAAGCTGTGCTTGAAGCTGTTGTCCTGTGAGCCGCCTATCACACAAGCTGTTGACTCTCAGAAACTTGTCTTCTGATTCTGTTGTGGCTTTGGGTCTGCCAGACCTCTTCCTGTCAGAGTTTCCTCCAGTTTCCAAGTGCCTTTTGATGGTGTAGGAAACTGTACTCACTGACACCTTGGCTTTCTTTGCAATTTCTCTAAAGGAAAGACCTACACTTTTAAGGGTTATAACGGTCTGTCTGTCCTCCTTTGTTAATTGCCTTTTTCTCGCCATTATGAGAGCAATATACTACTTCCTGCAGTACAATACTGTCCAAATAATGCTTAAGAGGGTGTAGTAACACAGTCTGTTCCAGCACTGCTTTTATACAGACAGAGGGTTTGTAAGTAATCAACAGAAGTTGGGACACCTGTAGGAATTGTTAGCATCAACTTTCAAGGCTTAATTTACTTCCATTGCTGCAGAACAGCTGTAAGTTGTTAACCCATTACTTGTTCCCTGAAAAAGGCATTTTTGTATAACTCTGAAATGTACATTATTTTTCAGTTTTTGGTAACCTAAACTTTTTTTTTTTAACCTCTGGCAGTTTACCGCTTACCTTTGTACCATTTCAGGTTATTCACTGGACTTGAACTGCTTAAATTTCAATAAAAACTCGAAAAATGGGGGTGTTCTAAAACTTTTGACCGGTAGTGTATATGCACATAAATATATATATATATATATATATATATATATATATATATATATATTTATATTTATAAGCATATATACTGTCAGCATTAATATACCAAAAATGTTTTTATTCACTGGATATGTAACATTTAGCTGAAAGTAACATTTTCACCATTAATTTACGTTTTATAATAACCATCCACAAATAATGCCTGAGGGGAAATATCGCGGCTCACATGAAAAGAAACAACTGCCTAAAATTAGTTGCTCTGTGCACTAATGAGTCAGACAATTGCTTACATCATCAATGGTGAAAGTTCAGATGACAAATATATATGTTTGACACTGCAAGAGCCTGTAACTCTAGCATTAAAATGTTCATTACAAAAAAATGCCTTTGTGCTACTTTGGATGCTACTTTAATATATTATTTCGTGTTGTGTTTTCACATCCTTTTGTCTTCTTTCAAAAAGTATAGCAGCACCATAACTGAAATGTAATCCTAGGGTTAGTTATTTTACTCTTTTTGAAAATGTAAGTTTCAGATTGTCTTTAACATGATAAACAGCTAAAACTTTTTTTTTTCTTGAGGATTTTTTTTCTTTCTTTCTTAAGTTACAAACAGAGCACTTCCTGACGAACAACATATTTTGAAAAATTCTACAGAAATGCTCTTGGCGGGGGACAAAAATTCATACCATCCTTTCTATGTACTGATCTCAATGCTACCTACTAGCACAGTTGTTAAGTTGTGCAATACAGCAAAACAGTATGTGATAATATTGTAAAACCCAGAGTGGTGCTGCTGCTGAATAATAACTGATTCTGTAACACACCCATTACAATTACTACTTTAGTTTGACAGCCTCATCGAGTGAGTAGAGTGGGGCACTGACTCTTCAGACTGCTGCCTCTGATCACTTAGAACCCAGGCATCTAGTCATTTCTGCCATAAAGATGGTATAAAAAAAGTATAAAGGAAGTTCTATTGATCTTACTTTGCAAGATACAGGATATTTCCCTAATGCTTTGCTGAAATCCAACAGAGCATCAAACGTTTTTTGACTTGTCATCGGTGTCTGAATGACCTAGAAATAGAAAAAAAAAGTTCAGAGTTGATGTATATATAAAAATATATATATATATTTAATAATAAAAAAAAATTAAAAAAGCAAGTAACAGGGAGGAGGCTGTAAGCACACCAGCAACTAAGTCACCACAACAGAGCATCCTAACCGCTATCCAGGCTCTTCTGCATGTGTAGTTTAAAGTGAATAAACCCATCTCACAGGCATGGGTCACAATTTGAAACTAGTGCATCACACTTTCAGTTTTTTTTTTTTTAATCTTATAATTTCCAAATCCATCGATTTACCTCCACCAGCTTCATTAAGGGAACTGGGTTGAAAAAGTGAAGGCCCCCAAATCTATCTTGTCTGGTTGTAGAATTTGCTATTTCTGTGATAGACAGTGAAGAGGTGTTGCTGGCAAATACAGTGTGCCTGGAAATGGAACAAAAAGAAACTATACTGAACAAAAATATAAACGCAACATGCAACAATTTCAAAGATTTTACTGAGTTACAGTTCATGTAAGGAAATCAGTCAATTGAAATAAATTCATTATGCCCTAATCTATGGATTTCACATGACTGGGAATACAGATATGCATATGTTGGTCACAGATACCTTAAAAAAAAAAAAGGTAGGGGCGTGGATCAGAAAACCAGTCAGTATCTGGTGTGACCACCATTTGCCTCATGCAGCGCGACACATCTCCTTCGCATAGAGTTGATCAGGCTGTTGATTGTGGCCTGTGGAATGTTGTCCCACTCCTCTTCAATGGCTGTGCGAAGTTGCTGGATATTGGCGGGAACGGGAACACGCTGTCGTACACGTCGATCCAGAGCATCCCAAACATGCTCAATGGGTGACATGTCTGGTGAGTATGCAGGCCATGGAAGAACTGGGATATTTTCAGCTTCCAGGAATTGTGTACAGATCCTTGCGACATGGGGCCGTGCATTATCATGCTGAAACATGAGGTGATGGCGGCGGATGAATGGCACGACAATGGGTCTCAGGATCTCCTCACGGTATCTGTGTGCATTCAAATTGCCATCGATAAAATGCAATTGTGTTCGTTGTCCGTAGCTTATGCCTGCCCATACCATAACCCCACCGCCACCATGGGGCACCCTGTTCACAACGTTGACATCAGCAAACCGCTTGCCCACATGACGCCATACACGCTGTCTGCCATCTGCCCGGTACAGTTGAAACCAGGATTCATCCATGAAGAGCACACTTCTCCAGCGTGCCAGTGGCTATCGAAGGTGAGCATTTGCCCACCGAACTGCAGTCAGGTCAAGACCCTGGTGAGGACGACGAGCACGCAGATGAGCTTCCCTGAGATGGTTTCTGACAGTTTGTGCATTCTTTGGTTGTGCAAACCCACAGTTTCATCAGCTGTCCGAGTGGCTGGTCTCAGACGATCCCGCAGGTGAAGAAGCCGGATGTGGAGGTCCTGGGCTGCCGTGGTTACACGTGGTCTGCGGTTGTGAGGCCGGTTTGACGTACTGCCAAATTCTCTAAAAAGATGTTGGAGGCGGCTTATGGTAGAGAAATGAACATTCAATTCTCTGGCAACAGCTCTGGTGGACATTCCTGCAGTTAGCCTCAAAACTTGAGACATCTGTGGCATTGTGTTGTGTGACAAAACTGCACATTTTTTAGTGGCCATTTATTGTCCCCAGCACAAGGTGAACCTGTGTAATGATCATGCTGTTTAATCAGCTTTTTGATATGCCACACCTGTCAGGTGGATGGATTATCTTGGCAAAGGAGAAATTCTCACTAACAGGGATGTAAACAAATTTGTGCACAAAATTTGAGAGAAATAAGCTTTTTGTGCGTATGGAAAATTTCTGAGATCTTTTATTTCAGCTCATGAAACATGGGACCAACACTTTACATGTTGCGTTTATATTTTTGTTCAGTGTAATTCACACCAGGGCGTTACGTGTCCTTTATCAAAACCTGAAAAAAGAATGAGATGCACAAAACCTTCATATATTCTGCAGGAACGGTGCATCAATCCAGTAAAAATAAATCAGAACCCAAAATAATAATTACTGTTAGGGAATAAACTGAGTCATCAGCTTAGTCCATCACACAATTCAGCACAGTGTGGCAATGGACACCTTTAGAGGCTAAGTTAAACAGGACACATTTGGCTCCCACGTTCTATTTATATTGCTCAGGTTCCAACTGCCATCAAATTGAGGAACCAACATTGCCCCTTTGTGGATATCACATCTTTATATGGCTGGTCCCTTTATTCTAATGTGCCGTTTCAGTACATGTGAAATGTTTTTGGACAGGTATATGAGATGGAGGGGTACTTACTCTGGGGCAAACTTGTCCAGAGTCTTGAAGAGTTCATGTTTAACCTGCAGGTTCTCCACAATAGCCTCCAGCACCAGGTCAGTACTGTGAACCACAGATGCAGCATCTGTGCTTGTTGTCAAGTTCTTCATGGTCTTCTGAATGAATGCTGCTCCAGCCTAGGATACCAAAACACATGCCAAAAAAGTGTCTTTATACCGCAGACTATGGAAACATCTCTGCTTCCCCAGCATATTGTTAATCACTTTGTATTCAAACAACTATGCTTTTAACCAAGATGCACTTTTTTTTTGTACAGAACACGTCTTGCACTCAAGAGTAAACATTTTAAAAGCTTTATAATGGTGGGACTTTTTACTTACACTTTGTAATTAGATAAAACCTACATTACCAGTTTTATTATTCCTTCTTTAAAAACATGGTGATTGTGAATTGGTGCTTATCAACAGTGAGAGATAATCGCACTACAGTCAGGCAAGCTGCCTTAAAGAGTAAATAGCGGGGTTCTGAAAAATCTAGTGTTACATGCCCCCACGTGCTACATCTGTTAACATGATGTACCTGTCATTTTTCTTTATTGTTCACAACTTTTTACACTTATAACTTTAAAATCTGTTTCAAAACTCTTTTCAAAATCTCCCCTCTAGTGCACTGACAGTGTAAGGATTATTGCCTGCATTGTCAAACAGGTAACAGCAATAACGATCCATGATGTGGTGCAGAACAGAAAAGCCAGAGCACTTAAGCTTTGCTTTTTTTTTTTTTTTTTTTTTTTTTTTAAAAATCGCTCTTCTTGGAGAGGTTTAGAGGATTGATCTCAAACCCCAGTGCACTAGAGCATACATTTTGAAAAGAGCTTTGAAACAGACTTGAATGTTACATGTGTACAAAGTTGTCTGGATATTAACAATGAAAAGAAAAATGACAGGTACGTTATTTAAACAGTTGTAGCAACACGTGAGGACGTATAACGCAGTATTTTCCGGAACCCCGCTACTTACACTTTTAAGCCTGACCAGTACACTCTCTGTAATTCTGGATCTGTCTCAAGCAGCAATGGACCGCTGTGCAGAACTATGTGTAGATGGTTTTGTAACATGGACCAATTTCCTCAGCTAGTTTTGAGCCCTGTGCTCAAAGTGTCTTTCTAAGTTTTTCCAAATGCTGTGAAATAATTTCTACATGCACACTTTCTTTTATGTATCAATAAACAGTTTAAGATTTTGATTTGTGAAAGATTAGTTGACAGTCATTTTTGAAAATACAACTGCATTGCATCACAAGTATTTTTTATTGGGGCCTACATTTTATTTTCCAAATGTTGCAGTGGGGCTTCTAGATATTGCAAATAAATCAGAAAGCTACACAAAACACAATAAGTTTTACTGTTCTCTATTTCCAAGACGTCACCTCAGGCTTGTCTGCAAACTTCTTCTTTGCAATTCGCTTCAGGCTGTCCTCGATTCCTTTGGCAGATTTCTTCAGTATGTCTTCTGCTTGGTCCACCAGCACCACCGTGTGGCCAGTTGAAGCTGCAACCTTGTAATTAAAAAAAATAAATAAATAAAAATAAAAATTAAAGGGACACAGCACTGAAAAGGTATCTTACCATTTTTTTAAACTATAAAAATAAAATAAAAGTATTTAAAAAGTTGCCAAAATCTAACATGTTTACTAGTATAGGTTAAGTATTAACAAGGCCATTTAAACGTTCATAAACATCCTGGCAAATAAATACGCTACATGTGTACAGCCATTTTCCTCAGATCGTAAAATTGCAAAACAAAACCCAGTACTGTGAGCAACATTTTATTGTGTATGGAACTGCAATACTTTGAATAATCACGCATACTGTAGACTTTATTATTATTATTATTATTATTTTAGCACTGCTTTGTACACGAGTTCGTAATGTGTTTGTTTAAAATGCACCTTGACCCAGTTTACCCCGCCTCCCTCTCCCCCGAAATAATGTTTTCCAAACATGGATGGTTTTAAGTACAATAAAATTGTAACTACAATTAACCAACTAAAATTAACACAGCTCAAAGCTTTAATTGGCCTGGAACTGCACCGTAAATCACAAATGTTAACTCTTCTTTCTTCTCCCCCAACAAAAAACGTATTTTTATTTGGCAATTTACCTGTGCGATTCCCGAGCCCATTAGCCCTCCTCCGATGACAGTAATATGTTTGATAGCTGCGTTTCTGGTGGCTGAGGACGACATAGCCCTCATAATTTGGTGAGTAACAAAAGCCATGTTGTTTGCAAAGTAGCGCAAAAGAGGAGTCAGCTCAGATTCGAAGGACCAAGAAAAGCGAGTGAGTCCTCACCCAGAGCCAGCCGAGCTGAGCAGCGAGTAGGAGGCGAAATGGGAAGGTCAAAGTGGGCCCGATCACATGTGCAACCACAGACATGTGCCGTTGCCACGACCTTTAGCACAATTATTACAGGTTACTAGGTGACAGCCTGTAGCCGCTTCTTGATGTTATTACAAGTTACAGACAAATGTTGTTTTTACTTTAAACAGAAACATCGTATCCCTAATTATGATACTGTATTTTAGGCACAGTATGATTATGATTATCAGTCCGCATACACCCATTATTGTTACTGCACATTAACATTATACTCTTTTTTTTATTCAGACACTTTCAAAAAACAAACAGGCATAATTCACATATGAAAAGAACATTTCTTTCAATAAACAGACTGAGCAACCTTGTACAAATAAAAAAAAAAGAAATAAAATAACAAAAAAAAAATACACAGGGTGGTCTATTCAGGAATCAAATTACAGAGATTATTATAAAAATCATGGGCTTGTTTGGGTTTAACCAATTTCAAAGATTGTTTATATAACTTTACCTTGTTTAAGAAAACAATAAACAGGGGTAGTTTAAAAAAAAAAACGACATTTGTGAATGAAATATTTTGCCATATTGATGAAGTTATTATACATACATTCAGCTTTCCTGTCCTCCATTAGAAAACCAAACCTGATATTATGAAATGTTAAAGTGGGTATGAATAGATCATTATATGTGATCCAGTACTGAAATGCATCCCAAAAGGTTTTAGTAGGTTGACATGTGAAAAATAGATGTTCTGCCATTTCAATATCTGAGTTTATTAACATTATAAATGACCGAATCCATCCTGAAATTTGTGGTGGTTTTCTTTGCTGTAGGGGCTTGCTTACAGTTCACTGCAGAGTAGCAGAGATACAAGTTTCAATGTGAATTTAGATCTTCAGATTTATTTTGGTAGTTTATAGTGATAAGGCTTCATTTTAGCATGGTACAGTGAAACATGTTACATGTAATGCTAAAACTGTAATATTTCTTTTGTGAGCACATTTACTATTGTTAACTTTTAATATGAACATGCGTATGTTCTTATGAAGCATTATTTACTTAAATTATTTTGTAATTACTAAATATTGCTGTTGTTGCAATGTACATTGTTTTAAATGGCATACAAAATAAAACCAATTTTCTTTCATAAGCAGGACTAGATGAAAAATATCCCTTGTTTATTATGTCTATTCCTTGTCAGTGTGCATTTCTCTTCTTTGTGGATTATATCTGATTAAATAATGCTATATTTCATGTGTGTTGAGGGTTTGGTGTTCTTGTCAATTGATTCTGAGTGATGCAGCCTGAGGAAAGAGTTAGGATGGGGTTATACCAGTGATTTTACACAAAGACATCTTATGACGACAGTTTCCTTTTCTATACCATCCTTTTCTTGGTTGCTGTAAGACAAAATTGTTTAACAATAAAGTCAAATATGAGTTGACAGCTGTAGATGTTACATGTGATTATTTGTTGTTGTTATGTATTTAATTTAATCCATTAGATCATCTGCATCAGCACACTAAACAAAATGAGATATTCCTACAAAAAGGCCACTGATGTAATATAATATGGGTCTAATAAGCAAAACTTCAAAATTATGAAAAAATACGACTTGCTTGAAAGTTTGATTTTATTTCAGCATTACAAAACATTTTCAATCAAGGCACAATGATGTTAAGGGTTTATTTTACAAAAATCGGTATTCATATAAGAAAACAAATGAAAATAATTTAATTACAGGTAGTGCAGTTGTTAGATTTAGCGAACATCATTTATCTACTCCCACCCACCCCGCAAAACATTTTTGAGATCCATTGTGTACAATACCTATTAAAAATGACCAAAAAGAGAGATACTGTGTTATAAACTGGAACTCCAATCACATCAGCAAACAAAAGATTAAAGGAACATACATACTGTTTTGTCTATTTATTTATTTTTTGTATAATTGTATTTAATTATTTACCATTTACATAAATTTGTACACACTACCAATGGAAATAAGGTAACAAAACAGTGTTATCATCATAGAGCTTTGCATTATCATATATAGAATGCTAGCCAAAAGTCATAAGGAACTCCCCCATTTCACATAATTTTAATGTTGGATTCAAACAAACATTGTGATCACTGTGTATACACTTATACTTTTTCAGAAGGTATAGGCCTAAAACAAATTTCACTTCTGATGGAGCTCACAGTACTACTTATAACTTAAGGGATCAAGCTGTCACAGAATGAGTGGCCCTGATTCACGTGGGCATGCAGAACTACAGATCCTTTGTGATGTTCAAAGGAGCACAGTAAGCATTATTTTGGGTCCCATAAAAGTGTTATCAAAATGTTAAGAACATTGAATTACCTTATAAGGAACACATGACATGATGCAGCAAACAAAGATGTTCTGCAGTCAGACACGGAATGATAAAAGAAGCAAACACAGGGATCTGAAGCAAATAGTTCACAGTACATTCAAATGTGTTCGGCAGCAGCACGCAAACAGTTTGTAACCCACTCATTTCAACAGTGTTAAATACTAAAAGGTTCCATATATTTGCGAACGATGTCTGAATAACCCTGTGCGATGCTCAATACTGTAATACAACTCTCCACATGAAAGTAAGTTTTCTGGCATTTTTCTGGTTGTAAGTGGCAAATCACAGTAGAACTGTAGCGATATTATATATATATATATATATATATATATATATATATATATATACATAATACATGGATGAAGGCTATTATTGGATCCTGAGGCATAATACCACAGTAGTGACATCAAAAAGTGATAATTTTTCTAAAGGAAAATATACTTGAACTTTGACCCATTCGACTCCTCGAGACCATCACTTTCAATTCAAACACAAAATGTTTTCAATCATTCGACAAAACCCACAGTACAGAAATGTCCATTAATGATCAACAAAATGAGAACATCTTAAAAAAAAAAAAAAAGATGTAAAGCTGGTACATTCTTATCTCAGAGAAACGGATAACGACATAGAGCGTCTATACAGGACTGAAACACTACGTTTTAAAAAAAAACGACTGTACTACTGAACCTCATCTTCTTTAATATTAGCATCACAAGGGTATCCGTGTATTATAAAAAAAATAATAGATGGGCCTCTTCAGTGAGTTACAGCAAAACAATTCCATCTCTGATTTCTGTGACAGTTTATAAATGACTCGACCTTCGGTCTCGTAATTTATGACGTCACAGAAACCCTCAATTAAATTATTTTCCTGTAACTCACTGAAGCCCATCTATTATTCTATATATAATATATAAGGCCCTTTACACTTGAATCAAATCAATATGCCTATAGATTGCAGCTACACAGTAGTTAGACAAACAAGATTCATTTCAATACCCCCCACAGTAAATGAAGCTAGCATAATAAAAATAAACTGACCTGCTCACAAAAGCATTTAATTTAAAGCAGCTTCAGATATTCGGGACCTCAACTAACATTTGATTTTCATTTAGCGTTTTGTATTTGGCTGTTTTAGTCAGTTTAGCACAGAGGCAACAGACTCAACTTGATTTTTTTTTTTTAACTCAAAAACTTCTAGCATCAGCTTTTCACTTCTTAGGATGCTTTTTTTTTTTAAGTTAGTTAGGTTTAAGTTAGTGTTTGCGTATATACACAGCCCTGGACATCTGAATACCCAGACTAAAGGGCTTTGCTCACTGGATCCGTTCTGTCACGCGTTTTTAACATGTATAATTCTGATGTGTCAATTAATTTAACAAGCATGTACATTCCCTGTTGCACCTTGCACACTGAGTCCGTAATTGTTGTACGGTGTATGTATGGTGATGCGTCAGTTATTTAATTGAAACAAGTTTGATTTTATCCTTTTTGACGTGCGTTAAAAATGACATTGACCAATGATAATCACTTTGGAAGACACATGGTTTCTTGCAGTTCCCTGAACAAAATGGAAAAACTAATTGTGTGTCGCCAAACACATACTTTATCCAACAAAGATTACAAAGACTCTGAAAAAAAGAAAACATATGGAAAGACATTGCCGCAGACAGGCATGAATGATATGTATTATAAAACATGAAATTATAAACTAATACCATGTATAAACATGTGGGTTTTGTGCAGTATAGGTTATAGCATGTATATACTTTTTATTTCAATTGTAGTCGAGGAAGTAATGAAACAATGGCCTAACCTGGAGACACATATCAGAGAAAGAAGTGTGACAGGGCAACCAAGAGCGGTCAGGGCTTAACAATCAGAAAAGAGGGGCATGAAGAGATGGAATTTCTGTTTCCATACCCAGAGAGTAGGCGGTAATTATGGTAAAGTATTTTTGGTAGCTCACTGCTAGCTTCCCAACACTTACCAGTGTTTGAAATAAAATATTGGTCGTATGGTTTCTGATGCTATGACAAACTGTATGCAGTTGTGTAATATCATTATGTATTATTATGTATTGCATTTTGAGTACGTTACAAGTATGATATTAACGCATCTAGTGTGCAATGGATTGACGCACAACTTTTTCGGATGAAGGATGATAAGTGACGGAACGGACAGAGTGAGGAACAGCCTTAAGTTTGCAGCTGCAGTTATTCTAACTGAGGGCTGTCAGAATCAAACAGATAAGTCATGTCATAACTTTTGATTTGTGTTACCATGCTAAAATTCTTAACGGATGTTAGTAAGAACCATCTAGTCTATATGCAGCAAAGTGTACAACGAGCTCCCGAAAATGCTGCTGGCTTAATGCTGAAATTACCAATGCTTTATTGTACAAATAAAATGTGGTTTCAGTTAAGGTTCAGTTTACTCTTTTGTCAGTATCGTAGGTTTGGAATTTTATGCAAATAACGGTTTCACAAGCATTGTATCCCTAGTTATCATGGAATATAGGCTACTTAAAATTACAGCTGGTGCTAACAGCTGCCCACTTCTGAGTTTTTATTTTCATTATTATTGCAATATATCAGATTAAGGTCCCTTATTCATTTTAAATAGTACAAGTGCCGTAGAAAGGTACTGTGCAAACAACATAATGTAGTTCTGTAACAATCATGTTTACAGTCAACATTCTTTGTACTTTACATTTAATGTCTAAAGTCCAAATTTTAGACTCACAACCGATTTAAGTAAATCCTGCCAGAGATTCTTTTATGTGTGGTTCTGATACAAAGTCTAGTTGTGTTCTGTTCAAATCTACCTAAGTAAAAAAATATTTGGTTCTTTACTCTCTACTAAGCTTATTGCTTTTCTATGGTTTCCAATTTGGGGCCTGTGTCCCACTGACAAGCTTCCCAGTCGCTATCTTGCATGTACAGTTTGAAGAACATAAAGAAAAGCCAGCATGCTTGTGGCAGGGGTGAGGCCCTGCCCGTGTGTATATCGTAGGGTTTGCATTCTGTTTTCTTTTTCTTTCGCTTGTTTTCATAGAAACAGCTGTGTGTTGACAGGGAATGGGATCCAGGTATGGGATGCCTGTGGATCTCTGACTGCCCGGTGGGCGTGTCTCGACAGAGTGTCTCACTATAAAACAAAGCCGTTGACACACCCTGAAGGCTGATGAGCCAGGACGTGATGGTCCGTGTTACGGAAAGCAACAAACCTGCGTTTACCTGTACAAGCCAATGACCACCGTGTGTGGAACCAATGTCATGGTTGCGACAAAATAAATAGTGTTTAGTTTGTGGGATATTTAATCCCACAAGCACTATACTTTCGGGTTTATAGGTTCAGCAGTGGGATCTCCCTTGTTTAGTGGGAACAGCGCTGAGCCAAACTGTGAGGCTAATATAGTTGTGTTTCTTTTTATTAATCTAAATAAATTCTGGGCACCAGTGCAGCATTTCAATGTCAATCCAGCAGATTCCCACACCCCTTTTACAATGCTATATTCTATTCTAGAGCCTGCAGAAAAGATTACGGGACTTTCAGTGGAGAGCTTTGCATACCATTGTGGATACTAATTATTTTTCATGTCTGTATTGTAAAAAGAGATAAACTGTATTTTACTGCTTCCTGTACTGTCCAAGACTTCAGCCTTTGTTTTGCATTCTTTTATTTATTTATTTATTTTTTTTTGTGTGTCCGGTTATAATTCCCCCTCCTGATTTTCCCCCAATTTGGAATACCAATCGCTTTTCTCCTCACCGCAGCAATTCCCCACATGGCTCAGGAGACCTGAAGATTCAGTGGGCATGACCAAGCCAGCTTCCTTTTTCACCCAGGAACTCGAGAGCTGATGTCAGCAAGCTACTGACCTCTGGAGGATAAAGGCCAGCCCTGCAGGTGTCTGCTCTCAGCTCACTGGGCGCCTGACCAGCAGAGTTTGCTGTAGAGCAGTGAGGAGAAACAGTCCCTGCTGGTTTTACCTCCCTAACCCACGGGAGCGCC
Organism: Acipenser ruthenus; assembly: GCF_902713425.1. Taxonomy (NCBI): domain Eukaryota; kingdom Metazoa; phylum Chordata; class Actinopteri; order Acipenseriformes; family Acipenseridae; genus Acipenser; species Acipenser ruthenus. The sequence continues at coordinate 73,249,942 of NC_081189.1, forward strand.
TGGGCAATTGCGAAGCTCCCTTCAGAGTCGCCAATGAAGACCAGCCTACTTCGCGCAGCCAGGACATGAACCTGCGCTGTACGACTCACCCTGCGCACCACGGGGCTGCGCTTCTACCAGGTGAGCCACTCGGGGACCCCTTGTTTTACATTCTTAAAGACATGTTCAATGGTCTGGAGATTGTATTTTCTGAAACTATTTATCTTTGGAATAAAATACTGCAAGCAGAGAAAGCACAAAGTGCAGCTGAGGAATTTCCTCCTAGGTCAGACCAAACTGGCAAAGTCGAAAAAACAGGGAGAGAGGTATTTTAAGTGGGGATGTGCTGCCTGTGTTTAAAGTATTTATTTATTTTTTTTCTACAGTTAGGCTGGAATTCTCTTATTACAGTCTAGTGCAGGAGCTGGAATTGTTCCAGATGGCGTGGGGGATCGGAGGGGTGGTGTGCTGTGTTGAGGAGAGTAGTTGTGTATGAAAATGTGAAATGTTATGTTTTTATCTATCTATCAATGTAAAAAAATATATTTTCCCATTGCCTTTTATTGCTTTTTGGAATTTTTAGTTTAATACATCTATTATCTTCAGCTCTTAATGTATCGTTTTAAATGTGTGAATGCTTTCTGAATGAGACCGCTCTACTTTGTAATGTCATTATCCACTTGCCCCTATATTTTTTAGTGTGGTTCACCACCTCCTCTGCCTCAACTATATAGCAGGCTAATCTGGGAAAGACAGTCACCGGAACAGCTGCTGCAAACTTTCAAGACGAGACACTAGGATTGGTGCTCCAAACAATGAGGCTGTGGGCCAAATGATTTTTGTTATGTTGTTAATTTTCCTTTAGCGTGGGTTTCTGCATAATACATTTACAAACTTTGGACCTGAACTAGTACATTTTCTTTTTGAAAAGACAGTAGACTTTGTGTTCGAGATCAGGTTCAGATCTGTGGACTACCTCAATACCTGATTTCAAAGTGCACCACTTGGTGAGCACAAGCACATGGGTTGCATAATCTCTGAAATTTGCAAACTCTTCAGTTCTGACATTCACTTGACATATAAAGCACTCTGATGTGTACAGCATGTAAACCGTGCTGTAAAGTACAGTGCCTTGCGAAAGTATTCGGCCCCCTTGAACTTTGCGACCTTTTGCCACATTTCAGGCTTCAAACATAAAGATATGAAACTGTAATTTTTTGTGAAGAATCAACAACAAGTGGGACACAATCGTGAAGTGGAACGAAATTTATTGGATATTTCAAACTTTTTTAACAAATAAAAAACTGAAAAATTGGGCGTGCAAAATTATTCAGCCCCTTTACTTTCAGTGCAGCAAACTCTCTCCAGAAGTTCAGTGAGGATCTCTGAATGATCCAATGTTGACCTAAATGACTAATGATGATAAATAGAATCCACCTGTGTGTAATCAAGTCTCCGTATAAATGCACCTGCACTGTGATAGTCTCAGAGGTCCGTTTAAAGCGCAGAGAGCATCATGAAGAACAAGGAACACACCAGGCAGGTCCGAGATACTGTTGTGGAGAAGTTTAAAGCCGGATTTGGATACAAAAAGATTTCCCAAGCTTTAAACATCCCAAGGAGCACTGTGCAAGCGATAATATTGAAATGAATGGAGTATCAGACCACTGCAAATCTACCAAGACCTGGCCGTCCCTCTAAACTTTCAGCTCATACAAGGAGAAGACTGATCAGAGATGCAGCCAAGAGGCCCATGATCACTCTGGATGAACTGCAGAGATCTACAGCTGAGGTGGGAGACTCTGTCCATAGGACAACAATCAGTCGTATACTGCACAAATCTGGCCTTTATGGAAGAGTGGCAAGAAGAAAGCCATTTCTTAAAGATATCCATAAAAAGTGTCGTTTACAGTTTGCCACAAGCCACCTGGGAGACACACCAAACATGTGGAAGAAGGTGCTCTGGTCAGATGAAACCAAAATCGAACTTTTTGGCAACAATGCAAAACGTTATGTTTGGCGTAAAAGCAACACAGCTCATCACCCTGAACACACCATCCCCACTGTCAAACATGGTGGTGGCAGCATCATGGTTTGGGCCTGCTTTTCTTCAGCAGGGACAGGGAAGATGGTTAAAATTGATGGGAAGATGGTTGGAGCCAAATACAGGACCATTCTGGAAGAAAACCTGATGGAGTCTGCAAAAGACCTGAGACTGGGACGGAGATTTGTCTTCCAACAAGACAATGATCCAAAACATAAAGCAACATCTACAATGGAATGGTTCACAAATAAACATATCCAGGTGTTAGAATGGCCAAGTCAAAGTCCAGACCTGAATCCAATCGAGAATCTGTGGAAAGAACTGAAAACTGCTGTTCACAAATGCTCTCCATCCAACCTCACTGAGCTCGAGCTGTTTTGCAAGGAGGAATGGGCAAAAATGTCAGTCTCTCGATGTGCAAAACTGATAGAGACATACCCCAAGCGACTTACAGCTGTAATCGCAGCAAAAGGTGGCGCTACAAAGTATTAACTTAAGGGGGCTGAATAATTTTGCACGCCCAATTATTCAGTTTTTTATTTGTTAAAAAAGTTTGAAATATCCAATAAATTTCGTTCCACTTCATGATTGTGTCCCACTTGTTGTTGATTCTTCACAAAAAATTACAGTTTCATATCTTTATGTTTGAAGCCTGAAATGTGGCAAAAGGTCGCAAAGTTCAAGGGGGCCGAATACTTTCGCAAGGCACTGTATGTGTTAGTAGGCAATGATGATATTTGAATTGTCCTGCAAGGCAATACATTCTCTGTAAAGTGAGAAAGACTCTCCAAACTGCTGATGCCAGTTATTTTAGATCAAATTCAGCCAGAAATCCAAGCACGGCCTAGTAATCTTTCAAGCAGTAATGCACTGAACCTACCTGAGAATACCAGATCTTGGTAAGATTGCAAAACAGTGGATTCAAGAATCTATTGTCACAGTGCTAAACACATCCAAACACCGTCTAAGTTACATGTCTTCTGTTTAATTAAGGTTATTTGTAGATTTCTTTAACGAAGACTAACACAGACATTGAAAGTATGTGGGGCCAGCGTCAGACCAAACCTTCCATCCATTGATGGTTTTGCAGAGCCTTCTGGAAGTTTGAAGATGAAAGACTTAATCAGATTTGCAAACATCAGGAAAAGCTCCATCTTGGCCAACTGCTCTCCCATGCAGACCCTGCGGCCTGGAGATATAACAGAAGGGAAAAGAATCAGTTGCAAGCATGCTATAATTACTGGAAATTACTATTTGCTTGACAATACTATTCAATTACTAGAACAAAAAAGCTACTGTGATTTAAGTGTAAGTGGGTATGTATGTGGATGTCTAATAAAAACAGATATGACACATATAACACGGTTTGCAAAAATGTACTTCATTAGGTTTTATGTGGAGAAACAATATGGAACTTCACATTCATACAAAGACCCAAAGGTTCATGCAAAGGGTCACAGAAATAGGGGAACCTAAAAACTCTGAAAATGTCTAAATAAACATGTCATTTATGAAAGCTGATCTCTTGAGATGTACAAATAACAAAATAAACTTCCTTTAAAAGGCTTCTAGTTGAAACAAATGTCAAAGAACTGTACTAGTTTATTTGAATATTTCTACATGTTATGAGTGTTTTATAGTTATGTGATCCAATGAGATGCAGCCAACTTGTTCATATGGGCATCCTGTCATGTAGCAGCACAAAAGTTAAAACACCAAGGTTACCTATCCCAAAGGGAATGAAGGCTTCTTTCTTCAGCATTTGTCTATTTTCATCCAGGAATCTGTAGGGGTTAAACTCGTCTGGGTTCTCCCACACAGAAGGATCTCTGTGTACTGACCACAGGTTTGGGACAATCAGAGTGCCTTTGGGAATGGTGTATCCCTGGAACACTGCATGGAACAGAACATTGATAGAACATAACACATAATTATTAAGTGATTGTATGTTTTTAAGACACATTAATAATTTGTGCTATGTGGCAAATACATGTAGCTGAAGTTCCATGCTCACCCAGTCTTTGCTATCTATACATCTCCTCACTGAGCACAAAAGAGCTTTTAATCACTGTCTAAATTAAAACTGAAAAGACATAAAACACTTAACTTTTTCTGTTTGTTTTCTTACCCATTCTCCCTTATTAATGAACTTTGCACAGCCAGGTACTGTAGCAACCCATGATGATTGTTGTGCAGCAGTATGGGCAGCTATTGTTGCATCAGCTGGATAACACATTACATAGCTAGTAAATAAAGAACTACTCTTTTACATCAACATAATAGATCAGATGTTTTTGTAATTTAGAGCCCCTCATTCCCACTGCTACACCACACCTAAATAGTACATTTAAAAAAAAATCTACACTAGGATAGAACTTGACAGTTTCTCCCCAGCACATTCTAAATTTCCTAAAATTAGCTTGTGTACAGAACTGCTAGAGGTAGTGACTGGATAAGACTCCAGTTTCAGAGCCCAACACACTACAGTATCTGCTATGCCAAACTAGCCAGGCTCCTTTTAGCAGATTTTAACAGCATTTTCCAAATGTGCCTTAATGTTATGATGTTATCAATCATTTTGAGTGGTTCTTGGTTATGTTGCTCTAATCCTGCAAATTCATACAGTCATACAGTTCTTATGAAGTGCGTAATTTGCCTGGAACTTGCCCAAAAAAATGAGGCCGCTGTCTGCTATAAGAGCTGGGCCCCATTTGCATAGCAGTTTGAGGTACTGGAGAGCTCATTACACTTACAGCATAGGCTGACTTCAGGAACATTTGCTCCATCCCTTAGAACCACTGTCTATTAAGTAAAAAATTGTTTTTATTTTCCCTATTGCTACTCACAGGTGGTTTCCGAAGCCATGTGTGGTATAGACAGAGGCACAACCACTGTCATTCTTTGGACCTCCATGATCGTCGCCTCTGTGAAGGGCATACTGGCTTTGTCAGTCAGTGACAGGGTTCTGTCAGGTCCTACCACCTGATCGATCTCAGCTTGAACCTTTTCTGCAGATAACAGAGGGGGAGAACAGATAATGGTGTTTTGTTGTTGCCATAAATGCATAACCTGTGGCAGATTATAATGTTAATGTCTCTTTACTACAACTGATCAACACTGAAAAAAATCAGTTTAAACTAAAATGAAAGGTCCTTGAATAAGCAGTGATCGCAGCAGCAGCCCAGCTTACCCTGCACGTCGGGGTTCAGACACATATACAGCAGGCTCCAGAGCAGGGTGTTGGTGGTGGTGTCAGTGCCGGCGATGAACAGGTCCCCGATGATGTAGAACAAGTAATCTTCACTGAAGCTGCTGTCTAGCTTCCCTTGCTGCTGCTGCCGGCTGGTCTCCAGGAGATACATGTCTATGAAATCCCGCGGATTGGCAGGATCCAGACTGTCCCTGTGCTGGGCAATAATACCCTTCAGGAAGGCTGTTATATCTGTCTCCACCTTCCTCAGCTCCTTAAAGGGATCAAATGGTAGGTAGTAAAGCCAGGAGCAGATGTTTATCAGTATGGCTTTGCTATTGACTGATATCTCAAGACCCCTGGACATAAGGCCCAGCAGAGTCTTGAACTCTTGGTCCTGGTAGTCGAATCGGCGTCCGAAGCTCATAGAGCAGATGATGTTGGAGACTGCGTTGCTGATGGTAAGGGAAGGGTCAAAGGCCCCCCCATTTCCTCCGCTGTGCTGCAGAAACTCCTTCTTAACAAACTGGAATTCCTCCAGGATGCAGGGCTGTAGGCTGAGCTTTCCAAGTCCAAAGTGTCGAAGGGTGGAGTGGGAGAACCGCCTCTGCTGTCTCCATACTTGGCCATAAGGTGCAAATACAATACCTTTAAAAACAATTAAGAAGTGAGCATCTGCACTTACCTGCCTCCCTCCCCTCAGAAAACACCAGAGAATAATGCATCACATTTGGAAACAAAATCATTATAAACCACTTTTTTTTATTTAAAAAATGTGGTCGGCGCCAATTTTTTACCCTGGTTTTCTCCCCCATTTGAAATGCCCAATTATTATTATTTCATGCAACCCCCCTGACGACTCAGGAAACGGAGGCTGGAACACGCGTCCTCCGAAACGTGCTCCTGCCAATCCGTCATTTTTAGCACTGCGGATCCACAGCGAGGCCACCAGACCTATAATGCCAGAGGACAACACAGATCTGGAGGCTCCACTGCAGAACCACAGGTGCCCTATCGGCCACAGGGGTCACTGGTGCGCAGTAAACCGTGGATTCCCCTGTCGACCTAAGCCCTTCCTACCCAGGAACCCCCGGTCACGGTCGGCAGTGACATAGCCTGGATTGGAACCTGCGATGTCCAGACTATAGGGTGCATCTTGCAATTATTATTATTATTATTATTCCATCATCCACCATCTCCTCCCGTATCTCTACCTGTCTGTCTGCTATTTCCTCCTGGATGCACTCGCATCACCTCAAACTCAACCTCTCTAAATCTGACCTCCTTTTCTTTCCCTCCTCCTCCCCCTCCTCTGATCTCTCCATCTCTGTTCCTCTGGAATCTACCACACTCTCTCCCTCTTCCTCAGCTAAGAACCTTGGAGTCACCCTGGACCCCTGCCTCTCTTATTCCCAGCACATCTCCACTCTGGCACGCACTTGCCGATTCTTCCTGAGCAACATCCGAAGAATCCGACCCTTCCTCACCAACTATGCTACCCAGCTCCTGGTCCAGGCCCTGGTACTCTCCCGCCTAGACTACTGCAACTCCCTCCTGGCTGGCCTCCCTGCGTCCGCCACCCGTCCGCTCCAGCTCATCCAGAACTCTGCTGCCCGCCTAGTGTTCTCTCTGCCTCGCTTCGCCCACGCTACTCCACTACTCCGCTCGCTCCACTGGCTCCCGATCACCGCTCGCATCCAGTTCAAGACTCTTGTACTAGCCTACAGATGCCTTGACCAGTCTGCACCCAGCTACCTCCAGACCCTCATCTCTCCCTACACCCCCACTCGACCTCTCCGCTCCACCTGCACTAGAAGACTAGCTCTACCACCGCTACGCTCCCCTGCCTCCAAAGCCCGCTCCTTCTCCACCCTTGCTCCACAGTGGTGGAATGACCTTCCTACAGATGTCAGGACTGCCCAGTCCCTGACCACATTCCGGCGCCTCCTTAAGACTCACCTCTTCAAAGAGCACCTGTAGAACTCCTCTGTTTGTATCCTGGGACACTATCACCTTTCATGTAAATGTGCTTTATTTTGCTCTTATCAGCCCCTATTTTACTGCATTTAATCCTGTACTTCAGAATACTGTAATCTGCCAAGTTTTTAACCTGTAGTACTTTGTATTTAATCACATCCTGATGTAACTATCACTATTTAATCATATCCTGATGTAACTATCACTATTACCTGCTGTATTATTGAATTGTGGTTTGTCAAACTTGCACTTTACTTGAACAAAAGTTATTGTATTTCTTGCTCTTATTGTATTACTTGTATTGTAACGCTTGAAATGTTTTTGCTTACGATTGTAAGTCGCCCTGGATAAGGGCGTCTGCTAAGAAATAAATAATAATAATAATAATAATTATTATTTATTTCTTAGCAGACGCCCTTATCCAGGGCGACTTACAATTGTTACAAGATATCACATTATTTTTACATACAATTACCCATTTATACAGTCGGGTTTTTACTGGAGCAATCTAGGTAAAGTACCTTGCTTAAGGGTACAGCAGCAGTGTCCCCTACCAGGGATTGAACCCACAACCCTCTGGTCAAGAGTCCAGAGCCCTAACCACTACTCGCAATCCAAGCAGCGCGCAATCCAAGCAGCGCGCAATCCAAGCAGCGCGCCTTTTACTGGATGCGCCAATCGGGAGCCCCTAAACCCTTTTATAATGACTGTATTAAATTAAGAACATAATGAGGTATTGGTAATGGAAATAATGAGGCACTAGTGATGGAAGTCTACAATAGGGTCTGTTCTCCAGAGATATGGTACGCCAAAGATAACACCTTAAGTTTCAAAATACGGTAACTTTCAATACACTAAATTGTATATTACAGAGTGTAAATTGAAGCTTAGCACTGTAAACAAAATAACTAAGTCATGCTAATTAGCCATGGTTTGAGATTGATTTTCCACTCCAATGCTGAAAATTGGTTGTGAATATATCATAAATGTTTCACTGACATTTTGCTGGGGGGGGGGGGGGGGGGGGCTATAGGGGCATTAAAACATATATTTCAGTTTATGAGACAAGGACAATTTTAACTATCAATTAGTTACTAAATTAAAGTAATGCCTTACTACAGTGTAAGTTCCACGTGCAAAATGTCACCAGGGTGTCATTGTTTCATTTACATAATATTGCCCGATTACGTTCTATTCTGTCTTTGTCTGATAATGAGAAGTTAGTACGTGCCTTTTGTCTTTTATAGACTTGATTACTGCAATGCTCTGTTTGCTGGTGTCTCTTAGAGGGTTTTCAACAGGCTGCAGTGTGTTCAGAACTGGCCTGCTGGGGTTTTAACAAAATCTAAATTTTGCATTAGCTGCCAGGATTGATTTTAAAATTCTGCTGATCTATAAAGACCTAAACGGACTGGCTCCCTGCTATATATAAAATATTTAGTACACAATTATATTCCTTCACTGGATTTGTGGTCAATGAATTCTAGTCTTTTAATTATTGCAAAAATAAGGCTACATTCAATCGGTGACAGGGCATTCTCCAGTTATGCACCAATATTGTGGAACGCTCTTCCTGGCGTGATCAAAGACTGCGACTGATTATTTTTAAATCACGTCTTTAAACGTACATTTATACACTAGCATTTCCTAATGTATATCTCTAAATTGTAATGTCGGCTATATCTTTTTTATATTAACAGTACAGTGCTTTGTGATGTTGGCGCTATATAAAATAGAGTATTATTATACAAAAGTGTCCCAATTTCACCAACTACATTATTTTAATATTTTTAAATAAAATACTATAAAATACAACACACATATGCTGAATAACTACCATGAAAACGGATACTTGCATCTCCTACTATAACTATATATGAAATACACATATGTAGTGTGTTTTTGTGTTCGGTGAGTCTGAGTAGGGACAGTGTTACGTCACCTTACCTTTCCTCTTTGTAATTATGGTAATTGTAGGAATGGTGGGTCTGTCAGAAAACTCTTCGGCATGATTGACAAGCGCATCCCGGACTGTTTCGTAGCCATTCAGGATAACCATAGGACGGTTTCCACAGAAGATACTATAGATGTTCCCATATATTTTGGCCAGGTCCGTAAGCATTACATGAGGAGAAAGTATAGCAGGTTGCTTCACTTTCTTCTTTGTAATTTCACCTTCGTCATCAGCATTGATCTTTCTTAACACCCAATCGGGGATCAGCAAAAATGCAAAGTTACCCACCACAGGCCACGGTTTTGGCCCAGGAGGAAAATTTGAGAATGCACCATAGTTCCTTTGAGTAAGTAAAAACAAGTAAACGGATACAAACACAACCGCGGCCACAACAGCAGTGCTAGCGTTGACAAAAAGCAACGAATGCATCGCATTTGACCAAAACAACTCTTCTTCTGTCTCTCCCATTATTGCTTTTTAAAACACCATTTAAAATTGTAGGGGTACTTCAGCAAGCGTTTCTGCTTGTATACAAAAGTTTCCGTGTTATGATCTGAGCTCTATACAGCAGACTGCCCAAAAAAACTGTCAAAACACACCGTCACATGCTGGAGGTTACTGTCGCAAAAGCGTGCTCGTTATTGGTTGGTTGCTTTGCGTTAGCCCGCCCCAAGAAATCTATTGGATGGTTTTTCATCAAAACAGGACAGCGAATTTTAGGGAAATGTACTACTTGCGCCTGTAAATAAGTAGACTTTAATTGGTTTTCTTAGAGCTGTTATTTGCACTATAAACATTTGTTTGTTTATTAAATGTACCCATTTACTAATTGCATTAGTGTATACGAAGCTGCCTTCTTTGTTTTCTGATTCTTTCTGCATCGCGTTATGTCTTCATTGCTATAGTTTGTTTAAAAATGTAATCAACATAATAAATAAATAAATAAATAAAAAAAAATACATAAAAAACTTTATAATGGTAAAAATCCATTATAAAGGTGTTTGCTCAAACCTAATTCTGAAGCATTATCCTGTGAAATACCACAATTCCCATGCTGATTGAATTAAATATCCTAGCCCTAAACTAAAACCGTTTGGCCGTACTGTGTGTGTGTCCTGTTGTGAGACACACACACACACACTTGTGGATGTTTGTAGCCTATGAAAATCAAGGTCCGGTCTAAACCCAACCGGGCACATGCATTAACAGAGGAAGTATATTTATACTACTATATTTATATCGTGATTCTACTAAAGGTAAGCATTCAAACAGATGCAGGTTTATGTGGCTTTATTAATGTACTTGTGGAATATCAAATAATAATGTATTGTATCATACGGAAGTAAAATTAAAATGTAACCCTCGAATTATGATGTGACTAAGCGCAGGAAGGATATACTGTGTATGTAGCTTTGTAAAATCTGTACAGTATCTCCTGAATTGAAATTAAAAAAAAAATACATTAATAAAACCAATCAAACAAGAGGAGAACCAAAAGATATTCATCGCAATAAAAAGTGGATCAGTAAGGTCACTCGGGTAATGCATGTATAACATATTGAACTGAGAGGAGAATCTTCAAGTCTTTGTTTCATAAAGTTAGCATTACCATTTTAAAACCACCAGAGGACTCCCTAAGGTTACATAACAAGGGTCAGGGTGTCCCATATACAAAAAATAATTGTCAGTTACAGGAACTACATTCATAGAACACAGAAAATGGTAAAAAAAAGAAAACGTAAGATAAAATACAATAATAATAATAATAATAATAATAATAATAATAATAATAATAATAACAGCTGGAACTTTATTGGTTTAAAGACAGACTACATTTTATTCTTAACAGGTTTGAAAATTGTTGATAGTGCTTTAATAAAATATTACATTGAAAGTGTTTATTTTATTTATATATATTTATATATTGTCACACAAATAACTTATAAATAGTCTCACTAGTGTAGTGTAGTCATCAGCCGTTAAACCCTTTAAGGCACAAAAAACATCAACATAAGTTTCCACAAAATTCAAAGCTGATGTACAGTTACATGTAGTTTTTTATATAAACATTTATAAATGAGCATATATAACTTTAAACATGTAGACTAAAAAAAACACTACAATTCATATTAACGATGATGATTGTTGCATATCCATATGGCTATGCCTTATAAATGATTAATTAAACATCTCCATTGACCTGTAAACTTTACATCTGTTTTCCATTAAAACAAGGGGGTCAAACAGACACTTAAATAAATTCAGTTTTTGGAAAATGCACAGGATAAACCAACTACAAATATGATCCAAAACTTGTGTCTTAATACTATAACTTCAGAAAAAAACAAAACAAAAAACAGTTTTTGCCTATAGTTTATGTGAAACATTTTAAATATATCTGCAAGTTGACTGTATTCCCTTCACAGAAAATAATGTTTTCTGTAGCTGTCTGTTGTTTGTGCATTGGTTTCAAGATAGAAGTGAAATGGACCTCAATGGACATACAGGATGTTATATGAGGACACTGTGATACAATATTACCTTGGCTGCACAGTTTAGTGATTAATACCAAATGACAAGAGACATACACAGCTGGTTTCAAAGATCCTGATAAGCACGAATACAGACTAGTAACATTCAGGGTCTCTAAAGCCAGCTGACAGGTGAGTATGAACTGACTTGATAAGAACTTTTCCAGAACTTACATTTTGCATACAAGATCTCCAGAGCCAAACTGCCATTCAAAGCAACACAAAACAATGAGGCAATGTGGCTCTGGAGTTGCAAAGCAATCCAAAAGACATATCTGGTTTCTGTTAGTAAACGCTTCCAATCACTAGAAACCAATGGGGTATAGATTAATGATATAAACAGAGAAGGATCCGAATGCTTCCTCAGGGTTGGTTTACAGACTGCAAGCAGTGGAAAGATGTACACGTGAGGGCAGGTTTCTCTGTTTAAGAACAGAAGTATTAAGATTTATCCCTGATAAGATCATTAAAAACAACCCCACTATGTTTAACTAGAAGGTACTGTGGTTTCGACAAGAGATATCACAAATATATATTCATATGGACACTGGTTACATGCTAGCTTATTTTCAAACTACAGAACATTCAATTTCTTGTCTTCATTTTTTATCATTATTCAAGTACCATTAAAATCAAACCAAACAATACATAATACATTTCATTCTGCATGTGTTTCAGGCTTGCTCTAGAAGTGGCATTTGAAGCAAAGTAAAATAACTATGCCTGCTAAATTAGAGATAGTATTATGGTTTTTGCCTGGTTTTAACACTCCATTCATCCTTGTTTGCATGTATTAAATCTGATGGAATTGCATAAAACTATTTTAAGCACTTGGGTGTAAAACCTTATTGATTGTTTACAAAACAAACAAACAAACCAAAAAAAAAAAAAGATAGGTAAATGCTTGCCCAGAAAATATTTTTCAAGTAGCCCACCGTAAACCTTTGCGCATCTAATTTTACTATAACGTTACAAAAAGCTGTCAAAAACAAATATGTTTTCTACAAAACAAGAGTTGCTACACAATAGACTACAACATAATTAAAATAATGTTTCTGCAGCTGCTTAAGAGGTGGCTTTGTTTTCCTATGTGGCTGTGGAATATGAGTTGTGTAATGTAACACAATTAACACTTTTGTCTCCATATACATGCTATAATTAAGGCGTTTCAGCAGTATCTAAGTGCAATGAAGATCATCTCCCAAATAAAAAGGAGGCAATGCTTTAAACTGGCTCTACCAAAATAAAGATCCCAGGATGAGCTGTATTTTCATTTATATATATATATATATATATATATATATATATATATATATATATATATATATATATAATACATTTTGGCACTTTTAAAACATATTTGCCTGGATTCTTAGGCTGTCTTGCAATCTAGAAACTCCTAAATTAACCCACTGCTTACTTCATGCCAAGCTCATCTTACGTGCCACAGAGATTTTTCATGTGATTACATGTCATATTAATTCAAATGGCGGCCACCAGAGGTAAAATAGTTTTGAACTTCAGATCTTATCGTTAAGGACACAACCAAGCAGTCATCTTATGCATATATTAAAGACAATCATAACATCAGACTCTTTGGTCTGTGATTTCTGACCCACTGCAAAGCTGCCGCCAGTCTTGGTCTTGGCTGTGTTAAGATTACAACTGTAAACATAAAATTTTCTGGTCAGTTCTGATTATTTATCAGCTCATATGTGTTTTTAATAGTTGTATCCTCCACTGAATTAAACAATAAGGGGTGGGGGGCTCTGAAAAGGAACTGAAGCTAAAAATAAAAGACATGGGAAATAGCTCTTGTAGTAATTTTAGCTAACAAAATAATTCCAGCCATTTTCCACATCCATCACTATATAGACCTTAAATGTGTAGTTTTGCGAGAAATACATTTTTTTTTTTAGCAAACATGTATTTTCATTATAGAAAATATACCTGGAACTACACTAGGTAAAAGCAGATTGCAGGCCTTCCTTTCTGATGGTCTCACACTTGTAATGTCACCTGGAGAGTGAAATTGTAGGACTGTCTTTCCTAGTAAACAACCAGCTGCCTCCCATAATGTCCTTCATGCTTTGCAGCCAGTAAGATGAAGATAATTCTGAGGGAAAATTACCAAGAAAGTGCAAGTGTCCTGGTAGGGAAGACTTTTATCTATTGCAGGGGTGTCCAAAGTGGAATGGCCCTTCAGGACTGTGACTGCACACCCTTTGCATTACCATGTTTCAAAATGGAAATAATGTACATATTTGTGATATAATGTTTAGTTCAAACAGCACAATTGAGGCCTCTATAGATCGGTATTTTAGATTACTACCTATATAGCAAAGTATATATTTCTTTAGGTACAACCACTTAAACTTATTTAACAAATAGTTCACCTTAAAGATACATATAAATGTCAAGTTTATATTTTCAAGTTTAACCTTTTGCCTGTTTTGTCTTTAAAATATGTAACATTATGGAACATAGTTTAACAGAAAATCATATTCTTTAAGTTTTACAGACACCCACTGACTCACTCAATCTCACACACATTCTCAAGCACTTGGTCACAGAAATTCTGATATAAATAGATTTTTTTTGTTTCTGTAGACAGTTTGTAATATATAAAAAAAAAAAAAGTAAATGCGTTTAAAACCTGCCAGAAAAATACTCTTATTTAGCAGGTTCATTTGTATATCGTCCTATTGGCTAATATATTATCAGCACTTCTTTGTTGTCTTTGGCATGAACTGCTAGTGTTTTGGTCTCTATTATCTTTCAAAGTGTTCATGACATTGTGAAAAAAAAGGCGTTCCATGCCATAGCGCTGTATGGTTGTGTGTGTGTGTGTGTGTGTGTGTGTGTGTGTGTGTGTGTGTGTGTGTGTGTGTGTGTGTGTGTGTGTATGTGTGTGTGCACACGTGCTTCACTGTCTCCTGGTGCTCTGAACCATGGAGTAGTTTTTACAGGAGGACTTGAAGCAGCTGGGAGGCAAGGCGATTGGCCAAGAGAAGGAGCAAGGCACCTGGGTCTGCACGTTCTTCTCAAAGAACCGGAACACTGGGTTCCACCAGCTCCGAGACAGGTAGTTTTGAGGAGAGGACCTCAGTGTCTGGAAACAAACAAACAAATACTTTATTTAAATAAGACAGGAGACGGGTCGTATGCACATACTAATACATTACTATTTAAAACCTTTGCAACCACAGTTAGCCCCAAGCGGGACTTGAATGTTTTATGATGTATGCATAGTCCCGGTCAAGATGGCAGCGTTAATGGACTTTTCAGATTTAAAACTGCTCTCCACGCCTGCACAAAGTTCACGAGAATTATGGGAAATGTAGTCTTGTCATTGTAAAAGTGATTAACTACACTGATCTTTTATCAAAAAACTGTTGCACATCAAGTCTTTGCATCAAGTCTTTGCGCATCTTTTTTAAAAGTTTAAGAAAACAGGTTAAAATCTTAAAATTAAAACAGCAAAAGGCAAGGCACCTGTAATCAGGAAGAGAGACTCAGGCAGAGAATGCAGGTTTGTAAACACTGGTGCGCACGTTTAATTATAAACAAACAAAAATAACACGGACAGAAACTCTAAACAAAACACATTTAACAAAACAAAAGGGCCAAAGCAAAAGGCCAACACTCACAAACATAAACAAACATGGACACGGACGTAAATACAGCACAGCATAGAACACAAAACACATACCTTCACCAACACTAATTCTCACCATCACTAACTATTTCACCACCCGTGATCACCTTATTTATTCAGTTGACAGCTCCAGCCACACTCCCACGTGTGTTTGCAGGGAGGATTTTAACTGCCTCCCTGTCACCCACTATTCCCCACCCACACTCACACATCCCGTGCAACAATACATATAAATACAAAATAACACAAAACATGAAATACGCACAGGGGCAGGGAGTACCCCGTCACAACACTGGAAGCGGTAATGCTGGACAGCGGAGTGAGGTCCTCCTCCAGTGGAACGGCTGACAGCGGTAATGCTGGACAGCAGAGCGAGGTCCTCCTCCAGTGGCACTGCTGACAGCGGTAATGCTGGACAGCGGAGCGAGGTCCTCCTCCAGTGGCACTGCTAACAGCGGAAATACTGACAGCTGGACAAAGTCCTCCTCCTGTGGCACCAGTGGCAATGCTGGCAGCAGAAAGGCTGACAGCGGTGGGGCATACTCTGCCAGCGGCCAGGCCACAGCAAATCTCCGGGGGTCAGCAGCAAATGACCCCCAGATAGTGACGAACAGGCATCCCCGGGAAATGCCAGTGGCGATGGCAGCAGTAAGGCTGCCCTCAGCGCGGGACACCCCGGCAGTGGCAGAGGTGCTGGGCACTCTGGCAGTGCAATTACTGTGGGTGGAGGAGGTCTCCTCACCTCTTCCCCCTTCTATGTTGCCGCCGGTTCCCTTTTCTTGGGCTCCGGCCCCAGAATTTCCAGCACCGCAACTGCTGCGGATGGAGGTCTCCTCACCTCTCCCCCGTTCTCTGTAGCTGACGGTTCCTTTTTTTTAGGCTCCGGACCCAGTTAGCTATAACAAAGCCCCGAGAGATGATGAGCAGGCGTCCCCGGGCATTGACATGCAGGCGTCCCCGGGCAGAGACGTGTAGGCGTCCCTGGGGCGGAGACGTGCAGGAGTTTATCCTTGGGAGATGGCGGGAGCAACAGGTAGTCTCCCCTCTTGCAATGGAGGCGGGAGCAACAGGTAGTCTCCCTCTAGCGGTGGAGGCGGGAGCAGCAGGTAGTCTCCTTCTAGCGGTGGAGGCGGGAGCAGCAGGTAGTCTCCCTCTAGCGGTGGAGGCGGGAGCAGCAGGTAGTCTCCCTCTAGCGGTGGAGGCGGGAGCAGCAGGTAGTCTCCCTCTAGCGGTGGAGGCGGGAGCAGCAGGTAGTCTCCCTCTAGCGGTGGAGGCGGGAGCAGCAGGTAGTCTCCTATCTCTGGAGACTGGTGCGGTTCTCCCTCGGTCACTGGAGACCATGCCAGTAGTTTAATTTACCCCACTTTCATTTTTCTTTGCAGCTCGTCACAGGCCTTTTTCCGTGCCTCACCTTCTGGGTATTTCACTGCAAATGCAGCATGTTTTGTCATGAGATATCACTGTATATTCAATTTTATGTTTGAAGCTGCATATGAGACCAAGTGGAAATCCTGACTTCTCCACAAAAGTGTACATATCAGTGCATTCCGGCTGAAAAGAACGGTATTCATCATCCGTTTTGCCATTTTTTAAATTAAACTAAACAGCTCTAAACTACACAGACTACAGATTGTGATTAGTGTGCATATTGCTTGTTGACAGATCCCTCGACCAATCAAAACACGATGAAACAGACTTCTGGAATACAAACACCAATAAGAGCAACGGGTAGGTGGATGTAAAAATAAATATTTATAGATGTTAGATGATGCTAATAGTACGTTTAATTATTATTTTTTTATTTGTGTGTGTGTGTGTATGTGTGTGTGTGTGTGTATGTGTGACTGACTTAGAGACTCGAGAGCCATATTTGGTTACTTGAAGAGCCACTGGTTGCTGACCCCTGCCCTAAGGAATGACAGGCTAACATTTAATGACAGTTAATCTCCCCAGTGATATCCATTCTGCTGGACTGCTTCAACACACGGGTGACCAATAACCCCTTTTTGGAACCATTCAGAGTGGTTCTTATTGCACATACTAAAATATGTGTTTATTTTGTGGTGGGATGCTTTTACTAAGAGTTTAGGAGCTGCTCTTCAGATCTGGATGTCTGAGGCAGACATATGCAATGTAGGTAGGGCTTCTAATTTTCTTCTACTCTCCTTTCAAAATTCAATTGATACCTGTTAAGCCATTCATGTATCTCAAATCACAACTGAGAAACGTGTTAATAGTAAAATTGATTTAACGATATTGCAACATGTTAATAAGCGACTAATCTTTATTAAAGCTATAATGAAAAATAAATTATTTTATGCTGCACACACTTTATTACAATCGTTCTGCGTGACTGTATTTACATTAATAAAGAGGAGACGCTTCTGCTTTGAAATGAAAAAGTAAGACTTACGATTTAAAAGCCCATTTTGCGGTTTCATAGAAAAAACCCGTAAATTAAAAGCAATTTGACTATTAACACATTTCTCAGTTCTGATTGAGATACACGAAAGGCTTAACTGTTATCAATTGAATTTTTAAAAGGAGTAGAAAAGTCGGCAGAAAACACCGAAAATCAGAAGCCCTAAATGTAGGCTAAATCAGTGTCTTTCTATTAGTAAGCTACATATTGCTAGCTGTTACTTCTATAGAGGACAATTTGGCTGATCTAGTCTATCACATAATCTATGGCAGGCAACTCAAACTGATGAGAAATAATAAATACAGTATTTCATTATTTGCAATTAAAAACACTCTGAATGATTGCAATCATAAAATCAAAGAAAACGACAAAAAAAATAAAACCCTTTCACATATAAATCACAAATAAAGGCTTGTATTATTTATGAGGCTTTTTAATTTTTGTACTAGGAATTTCAAATCCTAGTTTTTATCCAAGTTTATATCAGACAATTACATAGACAATTCTAGGTCGGGGGAAAACTGCATTTGCATCAAGAGCACTTCCCTCCACAGACCACATGCTGTAGATTTTACTGATTCTGCATTATTTTCCTTTACAATTTACATCATTCACATCCCCAAGAAGGTATTTCACAGGGGAGATCTGTGCTGGCTGTCGGGCGCATGCGTGAGCTGCGTGGGGGGATGGGGGAGGAGGTGTCAGAAAACCCTGTAGGCTCAACTTGTCAATCATGGTGTTGAGGCAGAGGCCAGGTGGAGGTGCGTCGGCTGGTGCTCTGTGATTGGTTGGGGAGTGGAGCTGTGCGGGATTGAGAGCCGATTACAGAGTCACTGTTCTGTGTCCTTCTGTCTCGACAGGAGTGTGCCCGGATGATTGCTGAATTTTGACGGCGTGCAGCGGAGCTTTGTACACTGGGGCAGAGCAAGCTGAGAGTACACGAGAGATCTGTTATGCACCAAAGGGAAAGTGGCTTGGAGATAGAAGGAATAAAGAAATGGTTTACCTGGAGTCTGTCCGGTACTGCCCGAGCAGGCAACAGGTAAAAAATGAATATTAGATAGAGGGAATCATAAATGTCCCACAGTGAGCTAGATAGGGAAATAGAACAGTGACTCTTAGGTCAGGGCTTCCAGCGTTAGGGGAAGCACTGACCAGCGGTTTATTTCCACACCTTTATTTTGTAGTTTTATTTTCTCTTTTGTTTTGGATATTATTTTCCAGCACCTGTGCGTGCTAAAAAAAAACAGGGTTCATTTATACAATTTTTGGTAAAAACACTGGGGACTGTATTACCAAAATTACTGTTGTCTGTATTACAGCTATGGCACAAGGGCAGCCTCTTGTGCCCACAATAAATCTGTCAGACACCTGTGTTTATGTGAATCACCCACTCCCTCCCACAATCCCCATGAAGGCAATTTATTTGTATGTGGTAAAATCAAACTTTAAATGAATACTCTCTCGCTCTTAAAGAAATCAGATCTGTAATATGGTCCGATGGGTATCTCACGAGGCTCCACTTATTTTGAAATGAGCCCCCATATACATATACGTATGTAGTTTACAGGAGCCGGGAAGAAGGAACCACTATTTAATCTGCAGTTAATGATTCTGGCTGCTGTGAAAATCATATTGGGTGGTATAGCCTGTCTCATTGCATTGGGGAAGAATATTAAATCTTTTACATGTGGTGCAACAAAACAATTCCATATCAGTGACTGGAAAATCATTTTATAGAGAATTTAATCCAACAGACTAATTTTTTGCCTCACCTGTATATTGGCCATGGTGTGGTACCACCAGAAGAGTCTGGTGGTGATGTAGTATGCAATGACCACATCCACTGTGTAATGCTCGTGTCCCACCAGGATGCACACCACTCCCACAGCACTCAGCAGCCAGCACAGCAAGTGGTACCACCAGAAGCGACGGGGTGAGTCTGCAGGAGCAAAAACACACTGTGTGAGCCAGAGCAGTAGTCTATTGTTACGCAGGAATAAACACAGGAAATATGATAAAACACAGCAGACAAGTCAGCTGAAACACACATGTACAATTGTGCCCTTGAAGGCTTAGAATTGTTAGTTGAGGTACCAGTTAACTTCTATAGCAGGGCTGAAAACTGTAAAGAAGAACTAGCAACTTAGAAACCTACCAACCTTTAATTCTGCCTGGCTTATGGAGCAGGCAGCTTTAGCTTGTTAAGCATCAAGGCAATCTAATACTTCAATTAGTTAAAGGGGTAAAAACGAAATACTGAAGCTAATGAAATAAAGGAAAACATGGATTTATAAAATTATTGCAAGTACACCTTTAGGACTACCAGAGATTTTTGTGTGAGTTCTTGACAGTGGGTCTACACTCATTTTCTAATGAAAGCACCCATTATTCTGAAGACAGGCTCTGTTCCAGAAGCCTGAAGGATAGGTTATCATATCTTAACAATTTTCTTCCAAAGAGAAATATGAATTACAATCTCTGCAGTCTTCAAAACTACAGGGCTTTTTGGCATTTGCTACCCTTGGCTGATTTGTGTAGTGATGCATACTGTACCTGTTAGTAATGTTGCACTGACACTGACTACTCAGGTTTTTACAATTGAAAAAGACAGGTATAACATTTGTGGTCCCACTGTGCATATATATATAGCGCCTGCACTTAAACTCAAAATACTTTTTATATCAAAGACATAAATCTGTGTGAGTGCCTCAGATTAAACCAAAAGCTTTTATTCAATCAACGCTAATGTACACATTGCAATGTGATTAGTAGCTCATTATAAATATCTGTCATGCTATTGTTGCTTCTTGTGGTGGACTTGCTGGAAGTGAAATATTAATCTTATCCCATGTGAATAGCTCACGCAAAGTGTGCTTGAAGGTTGAGTTGGAATTGATTTCAAACAATGTGAACTATAATAAATACTCCCAGGCGAGCTTAAAAAGTGCCCTTTCTAACCCATAGAGGAAACACATTGAGGAAGGGTTGAAATATTGCAAATTATACTATAAAAACTCACATGTGAAATCTGGTTGTTGTTTTGAACTAGTGCAATCCACTAAGATTTTAAACTAGTGCAATACAAAATCCACTGGCTGAAAAAAAAAAAAGAAGTCCAGACCATCAAAGAGCTAAGAAAGCCAAATTCTGGGTGAGCTAAGGATTTGGCTTATTGAACTAATATAAATATTAGTGAAAAGAGACAAGATAAAATGAAATAAACCAAAAATATTTTATTCCAACTCTCCCCTATACTAATCAACACATTTGTATACCAAGAGTAATAACATACTGCAGTTTGATAAAGAAAAAAAAAATTCAGGTCACTCACTTGAGATTTCAAGGGCAACACTCAACAAATTCACCAGTGCTACACCAGCAATGATTAAAGTGTAAAACAAAGAGACCTAGAGATATACACAGTTAATAATTTGGCAACAGAGGTAATGGTAACAAACAACTATAAATGTTGTAACTCCTTAACATAAAGGATTAAAGGAGTTAAACTACAGTTTAGTTGACTGAAAATGTGTAAACGTGGCAACAAGACATGGATCTGGTGCTGCATGGAGAAGTCTTCCTTATTCTGTTTATATTACCCTCCTTCAGGGGAAATGTCATGCAATACTTACATTCCTTGATGAACAAGTAGGTCAGTGTGAGCATGACAGTGTGCCCGCTGTAGAGGAAGTCACCACACAAGATGTGTGAGCCTGTGATGGACAGGCCGCCGCCCGAAATCAATCTCAGGATCCTCTGCAGCTTGGCTTGGGAGTCTCCGTGTAGCTGTGGGGAAAAGGATGGGGAGAGTACCATGCTGTTATTTATAACATACAGAGCAGCAAGTTCATTTCCAGACATCAATCTTCCCTTTCAGAAAACCTTTGGCTTGGAAGCAAGGACATGACGTTCTGAGGACTTCCCTCCATAACACAGCCTTCTTGTGAATATCTTTATTTCATACAGAAATAATGTCACATTAGAAATCTGTATTGTTCTTTTTAAATCGCTGCCACTCTGCTCGTAACAGGTTGGTTATATACATCATGTACACCTGGGCTCTGGCCAACAAGAGAGAATGTAAGTAAAATGAGAAAATCCACAAGACTACAATGTTTGCAGATGTATTTGTTGAGGCAAATTGATGTAATCTACTTGACCGAATAAGCTATGTGGGAGTGTACAACCAGTCAGCAGAAATGATTAGAAAACAGAAGGATCTATGTGACAAGGGGTATTATAGTGGGTGCCCATGTATCCCTCAACGCAGTGGCTGCATTGACAAATGTGTTCAACGAGACACCTGGGTGTTCCTGGAATGGCAACATTAGCAGAAAATCACTACCAGAAATATAGTGCAACTCTGGCTGAAGTGGGTCATGACTGATCAAGTCTGCAGACATGTGACAAGCGACAGACGTGATTCAGTGGCACAAATAACAGAAACCTCCACCACTGGAAATGAAGATATTTTGAAACCAACATAGAAAGTGCTTGCTCATAAGCCAAACACATAAAATAAATCATGAATGTGTTGGACATTTGTATCTATAAAGTGTGCTCTTGCTGTATTTAAGTAACATGGTGTGTGCATCTACTCTTTGTGGAACTGCTTGTTGAATGAGACGTGAGACTGGAGGCCAACCTCAACTCACTAGCACAGTACATGCACACATTTATTCTAGTTGATCATAGTGCTTGTTTTAGTTCAAAACTAAGATTGTAACCAAGGTTTGTTTTTCTTTTTTGAACTGTGGATATGTTTTATTGATTGGTGTTGTGTGACTCAATCACGTTGAGGAATGTTGAATCGAATTTACGCATATCGCAAACAGCCAATCGGAGGACCTGATCTCTCTCAGCAAAGATCAAAATATGGCAGCCTTTAAAGCTGTCTCTTTTCTTCTGCAACTACCTCATGGAAAACTCCACAGGGTTTAGTTTGATTGAAATGTTGGTAATATAAAATCTACTGGTTATCTATCTATCTATCTATCTATCTATATTTTGCCTTTTTTCTGCCTGTTGGTAGTTACCATATGGCACTGACCCAGAGACACCTGACACAAAACACAAAAAACAGTATTCTGATAGACAATAGGGCACTGTACTGTCATCATTTTTAATACGGTAGTGTGACAGGGCAAGCGAACTCTGTTCGTGAAAATGTCCACCTCCCACAGCAGGAGGAGTTTGGGGAACTGACCATCCTTCAGGCTCTGGCGACTACAGGGTTAACATTCCATAGGCATTAACCTGATAGAAGGCAGGTGAGAGGTAATTGTTTGCACCTGTCCCTGAGCTCTCCCATTAGAGAGGAAGATTGCAGAGGCAGGGTTAAGGCACATATAGGGGCAGCTGCTTTACCTGTCGGGTCAGTTCTTTTGTTTTTACAGAATGAAACTCAAGCTAGAAGCTCCAGAAGAACCAGAGACCGGTCCCTGCTTAACCTGAGAGATGTCTTTCTTTTCCTCTGGCGTCTTAGCAGACAGAGCTCACTCCGTAGGCTGTCTACAGGTAGTAAAAGCAGTGTTGCAGAAGTGGCTTAATCACGGTATCTGCTTAGAATTGTCAAACTGATCATTTTGTTGCAAATTGACTTCAATCCATCAGTTCTTGTCACTTCCCTTTGTCGAATTGAAAAAGGTTTTAAAACGGCCATAGGACAATATAAAGAATCCGAGAAGGTTACAGTAATTGAAGCAAAAATATATTGTTTATGTTTTAGTTTTTTTTACTAACTCTAGGACTGTTTTAAGCACACCTACTGTAAATACAAAATATATAAAAAGATCAAGTAAAAAAAAAAACATTTGAACAGTCCTTAAATGCACTTGGATAAATTCCTAAATTTTCACTGGAAATGCACATCTGCCAGCACTATTTTAGGATGGCCCAGGCCTTGCAATCCTGGCATGTCTTCCATGACTAACTTCAAGTGAACAGGCATTTCAACCCGTTAACGTTTTTAGCAGCCCAAGAAACCATGTATTTTAAATAAGAAAGTGTACACTGAAACTTTACATAGAATACATTATACAACATACTGTCCAGTCCCCACTAGAGACAAATATACCTTTGGAGCACATTTCATGTGCATACCGGGCACAGGTAACGTTGTAACATACATGGTCATGCACCTGTACAGGTAAAGGGTTCCCATTATGAAGAAAAACCTTCTTGCTGCTATTGACCTGAAAAACAACAACAAAAAAAAACACATCAATATTCTGTACAAACACCACTGCACAGGCCAACTCTACATTTTAAAGCACTCACATTTTACCATGGCCAGCTTGCTGTATTGTTGTTTCATTTCAATATTAAACCTGTATTAACAGCCACCTGCTTACAGGTGTTTTAGTTTGTTGCATCACAGATACTAAATCATTGCTGACTATTACTGCTGCTTTGTGGAATTCTGATTTCAGTTTTGTAACTGCTGAACCCCAGATTTTTAAAGGATTTGTGTATAACCTGTCAAGTTTCTCTGCATCTTGTACTGTTTATCTACCAAAATGCACGCAATATTTACAGTAGGCTCCATCAAATTCTGCAAAGGCAAAATATGTTTGTTTTTTTAAATTATTTTATTTATTTCTATTATATACTTAAAAAAACAAAAAAACAGTACAACATTTTACTGCTATTTTTCCTCATCTAATATCTTGTCCGATGATGGCTAACTGGAACACTACTGCAGCAGGGTGATCCTGGTTTCATACCCTGATGGCTTTTTTTTTTTTTGAGGAAGGACAACATTCTTTCTCTGCACTACTCTCACTGAAAAATAAATACATGAATGAATTAATACATAAACTCATTGACATGAGATTTACAGTCTATTTTATTTTAAAATAATAATACAATATTGTACAGATAATCTCACATATAAGCATTTCATTTCTATCATTATAAACACGACAATCTTCATGTTTTAATAGTTTCACAAATCGATGAATTGTGCATGTCCAATAAATAACTAATATTGCTTCTGTGCAAATCTAGTAAAAAAAAAAAAAAATAGTTTTTTTTTTTTTTAATACAGCGTTTAAATCTGTAAAATATAAATATGGTAAATAGCAAACTAATTTAGCAACACTAAAATCGAAAGAAAAAAAAATCATTATATTTTGCCAGGGAAAGTTTGTCTTGGGTTTCTTTGTAACCAATAGAAGATCAGCTTTTCTGAAGTGATAGGGGTGGGAGTGTAAACACTTTTTAAAATGTTTGTGTGTAAGTGCTAGACTTCCGCAATTCAGTTTTCAGAAACTTGCGTGGCTCTAAAAAATACCAGGAGTGTCTTTCTAGCAACAGAACAAACATAGGACAAATAAATAAATAAAAACTACTTGTCCAACAGACAAAGTACAATGGAAAACCTTGTTGTCCCTCGCACATATCTTGTTGCCCCAGGCGTCGGGCGATATGAATTGCACACCAGTGCTCCTGTACTGTACTGTCCCTGCAATATCTTTTGTGTGATATTTGCATGCCTTTAGCTAACAGTCACAAAGGCATGCAGCTTACTGCTAGAGCTTGCCAGGGGAGTCTTTGAGCTGGGTTTCATCTGCTAGGTGGTGTATTCTAATAATAAGCCATGAACACATGGTGTTGCTGGTTTTCTGTTTATTATCAAGACACCACTGGAGTATGTTGATAAAAATAATATTTCAGTGACACTTACCTACTAAACACACCACGAGTCATGCAACCATATTTTAAAATATAAAAATAGCACTTTCTTAATAAATTGAGAAAAAAAAAAGTTAGCAAAAAAAGCTGCACTGCATTTTTCTTCCCATTTGAAATATGCCAGAAAATACCGATTGAACAGCAGGTTGTAGTCAATGGGATGCCCCTTTTTGCCAAAAACAATATATTTCAATAATCTCAAAGTCTTTAAATAGGGTTTACCCTTGTAGCTTTGGAACACCCCTTCATTCTCATTTTATTTCCATGAAACTCCTAAAAATGGAATACTGTATGTAAAGGAAAGAACTATAGCAAACATCCAAAAAAAGTGAAGAACTTACAGCTCTACTTATAAACTACAGGCCCTAATAAACATCACTGGTATACTGCTGTGTGGGAAAAAGATTAGAAAAGTACTAACACAAACTATTTTAAAATATAGTAAATTGCCATTTGTTGTTATTGTGCAAACAGTTGTGCAGTTGTGACACTGTGGTCTAAAGAAGAGAAGGAATTGCTAAGTTAACTGTAGGGGTTCTATACTGAACACCTGCTGAAACTGACACGGATTGTCAAATCATTGCTTAACATTTTACCCAACAAGTTCCAAGCCACTGAATATCTAAGTGGTAAGTTTTTGGCCTGACATTTAGCCCCTGCTAAATAGCCACCTGCAAAAAAAGACCCTCTTCATTGATTTACACCTGGATTTAAGCCTTCTTTCCAATTTATTAACCGACCATCCAAATGACTGACATTCTTTGCTGCCAGTGACATGATTTGATGATGTGAAATGACCTAAGAAATGAAACAGTAACCAACTACCTAAAAATAATGCATGTAATGTTACTTTAACCCAGTATGTTTGCTATAGCGTGTATTTTGTGCACATACATGGAGCATATTATATATATATATATATATATATATATATATATATATATATATATATATATATATATATATATATATATATATATATATATATATATATATATTCACTCCTATGCAGCAGTGTGGAGTAGTGGTTAGGGCTCTGGACTCTTGACCGGAGGGTCGTGGGTTCAATCCCAGGTGGGGGACACTGCTGCTGTACCCTTGAGCAAGGTACTTTACCTAGATTGTTCCAGTAAAAACCCAACTGTATAAATGGGTAATTGTATGTAAAAATAATGTGCTATCTTGTAACAATTGTAAGTCGCCCTGGATAAGGGCATCTGCTAAGCAATAAATAATAATAATAATCTACATAAGGAATAGAAGTGTACAGCAGGTAAAATGTAGGGGATTATTCATTGCCTTTAACCCTTTTAATACAAAAGTAAATTAAAATGTGACATTTGTATTGCAAAGTACTACAAAACGAACCATTGCTACCCTAGATATATATACTTGCATATATAAATCACATGATAATTAGTTTTCCTCCCCCTATATCTCAAAAAGTGTGTACTTCTTTCCTCATTCAGACTTTATTATTTAGACCCATACCTAATTGGTATTAAACATATCTGAATACAAAACTAAACTGGACACTTACTTGTATCGAAGGAACAGCCACTGGCAGCACCACAGTCCTACTAAAATCATCCCATTTATTTCTGATATAGAAAAAGCCCATTCAACTCGACCAACGTAATCAAAAAACTTATCGGGCAGGGGTGGGCTGGTCTCTTTTGCCGGGACCCTCTCATGCACCACAGTGATCATGACCGTGGTTAGTACCAGGTTGAAGAGGGCGTAGACAAAGGCAATGCCTGTTTTCCACCATTCCAGTGGCAGACGGTTCTTTGGTTCAGGCACAGAGATCTTAATGTAGTCCTGGTGCTTCCTGCCGCTTTTCCTCAGGCCGTTGGGTAAAGTGCTTTGCTTGGGCTGACTTTGGCTTCCTTCATCGTTGCCGGACGGGCTGCTACTTTGGAATCCATTCGAGAGGTCACTGGCATGCTCTTCCATATGCACATCTAGTTGCGTATCCACAGAATCTACTTCGCGCAGGAGCTGTGGTGAAGCCATATATCCTCTTTAGGTTTAGGTGGTCGTTCAATTTTTGTGTGAGGTATAAAAGATGGGCGCTTCAAATTGTAAGACCTGTCCAGTTCTTTACAGGTACAAGACAGCTACCCACAGTATAATTAGGTTAATGGAGTCTTAACTGAAGGGAGGGTTCTGCAATATTGTCAGGTCTTCCAGAGCCTTGTTCTTCCCAAGAAACAGGAATGATAAAAACCCTGAAACGTAATTAAAATAACAGTGAGAGCCTTATAAAACCAGGGAAATACATACTGAACAAATCATTTTTTTGCTGTCCAATGTTCAATATAATGGTATTTCTAGATTATGAGTGAAGATACATAGATCTAGATTATGGGTGAAGATTTTATAAAGCTGTAATAGGGATATTAAGCGTGCTATATTATTTGTAAAGGACTATTTGCTCTAAGCATTTTTAAGGTCTTAAAAAAAGAATAATCTTAGGTATAAATATTGTTTCACTTCCAGAACTGGTGGTAATAGCCCACTACTGGTTCAGGGAGTATTTACTGATGCTTGTCTCAATGTGTACTCATATGTACTTATGTTACTTTGACACACTCCAATACCTTCAAAACAGACCTACAGCTACATACTCCCTTCTGAGGGGATACTTAATTTAAAAAGAAAAAGGAGCATCTCTGCTTTTGTGCAAATTTCCAAAGACGCAGGATTTAGTTCAGGAAAAAGAGCAATTCTGCAAAAGACAGCATTTAAATGCAATGCCAATAATCAGAAGCCAGCAATAAAAAGAAACTCTAAATTGGTCATCTGTTTCTATTTTAATCCACACTCACTCCAGGCAAGGTTGTGCTATTTGTGTATTTAAGTAATGGATTTGTTATTGAAAAGGAGCACTGATGCTGAACTGTTAAGGCCATAAGTGTGCACAGCTACTGTATTCACATTTGAATATCCCATTGAATATCTTTGGTAGCACTAGCCACTTGTAAAATTTGGTTTCAAAATAAAGGACAATGGCTGGGTTTCCTCGCAGTTTAGAAACTCGAAATTCTCTCTCCACTGTCATGAGTTACATAATGTAGCATGCATATATCATGCACATTCCTCAAGCTATAGGAAGTGTGCGTCTAAAATACTGTACAACTTTAAAAGGGTGATTAAATTGCCTTGTGTCTGAAAGCCTTACCTTATGCTCACAAGACTTCAGTGAAATTCCTGTTTGTGACATAACCTCAAACAACTTTCTACTATAACTAAAGGCCATATCAAGCAATCCTTTATTATCCGAGATCTGCTAGAAGCATCCCTGGCAAGCTTCTTTGACCAAATAGGAAAACATAAGCATACAGTGCAAGGGGTTTAGATACCTCTTCATTCAGTATTTGTTTTTATGTGACACCATTTATTTAACATTTCAAATTATTGCCATTTGACTCATAACATTCTAGTGCTTTATAGTTTAGTTGTTTTATAAAGCAAGGTTATACAAAATATAGACGCTACTGCAAATATTTTTAAAAAATGCAGCCCTTTGCAATAAATAACGAAGTATCCTTTATGATTTTGTTAGCTTCGTGTTTGATTATCAGAGAGAGGGCATCGAGATTATTTATTTATTTTAGCTGATTTAGAAGACAAGAAATAAATGTTCTACCTTGAGGAATGATGCGATTTGGAAAATTGAAATGTCCCAGGAGTGAAAGAAGGTTCCATTTAGAAATGGAATGGTTGATCTCAAAAGGATTGAATGAGAGAGCGAATGCTTTCCAGTTTATCAGAAGGCAGTCGGGATTCGAATCGGAGAGTATCCAATGTCATTCCTAGGAACTCAAGGGAGTGGACTGGACCGATGGTTTTCTCTCTGACAGGGGGATGCCAACTGCTGAGAAGAGAGACCTGAGTTCTAAGAATGCTTCAGCTGGAGGGGCTGATGAATGAGAATAAGGAGAAAGTCGTCCAATAACTGCAGCAGAAAGGGGATGCGATTAATATTGAGTAAAGTCGAGCAGGGAGCTTCGGAGAGGGTCTCAAAGATCTTAGGGCTGCTGCGGCATCCAAAAGTTAGTTTAGTAGCGAAGTAAAATTGCCCCCTCCAGCAGATAACAAAAAGATGACGGAGAGAAAGGAGTATAGGCATGACTTTGAAAGCGTCGGAAATGTCTGCTTAGCTAACCAGGAACCCCTTCCAGATATTTTGATGGAATGGATAGCAGATATGGTGATGAAATGAAGAGTAAACTGATCTGAGGGAATGAGAGAATTAATGCTGCTGATAGAAGAGCCATGAGGGGCAGAGTGGTCAAAGAGGTAATTTCCCTTGTAGCTACTCCAATAGGATTGATACAGAATTGAGGGAAGGGAGGGGCTGGAAATGGCCCCTACATGAATCCCTTTGAGATCTCGGAATTGATGAGAGAGTCCACAACATCCGGTTCTTTTATAACAGATTGGAGGTTTTTTATAGACTATAGAGGAAGAAAGGATGGCTTTTAAACTAGTAGAAACACCATTAGTAAGGCCTGAAATGAGATAATTAATTTTAAAAAAAAACCCATCAGGGTGATATTGAAGAGCATGGGATGTTGATAGGGTGTGACAGGTTGGCTTTGTGGTGACATCAGACCAGGAAGGATAACGACAACAGTTTAGGTGAGTGAATGAGCTGTTTAATAATAAATAAACAAAACAGTTTGAACAAAACACACAAACACTGGCGCAAAACAAAATGGCACTATGGCCAAAACAGACAAAACACAGCGAACACTAAACACAAGTATCGCGCTGAGCTATGTCAGTACAAGTAGCAATTGCTTTAGTTTTTAGACTGATCTTACTTCTCCTTCTCTCTCCCGTTCTTTCGCCCTGAACACACCAACAGCGTGTGCGTTAAACAGTGACTGTTATGCAGCTGTACAGAGACTCAATTGCCAATCAATCATTAAATTGAATCTCAGCACAATCTGCAAGTGAACTACTTTGTGCACTCCCCATGCCCAAATATTAATACACATTTTATCTGCATGTGAAGTGATTGTGCAATCCCCGTGTCTAAATAGAACTATATATTTTAAATCACCTCTGCTACATGCCCCATTTATACCCCATGCACCAATAATATATTATACACATACAACATAAGACACATAATACACACAGGGGTGGGGTACCCGGCCACATGTGGGTAGAGGCGATTAGTAATGACGAATGTCATTTTGATGAAAGAGGGCAGATGGAACGTGAATGAGCATCGTCACAGAAACTGCACATATGTAAATAACGGCATTCTTTGTACGATCAGAATGAGGAATTGAAATTATTGCACAGCTGTCTGCCACCGGAATATTTGATGGGTCTGTGTGGCGCAGTGTCCTGCCCCTTTGTATTATTATTATTATTATGATTTATTGTATTATTATTGTTGCGGCGCGGACGAAAGCCACCACCATTATGTGTTATTGTTTTTTGTGTTTTTAGAACCTCGTGAAGATGCGCGACTGTCAGCTAATTAAATACTCAGTAGCTGATCAGTCACACATCTTTATTATCATTATTAAACTTGTGCAGACTCTGGATAAGATAATAACAACTAGCTAGTTAACCCCTTGGCCAGAATATAAAAGACCTGCAGACTGGCTGCACGGCGAAGAGAGTGTTCAGGGAGTAATGAACGGGAGTTAAGGAGAGGAGAAATAAAAAGGTAAAAGAAACTGGCAGCACAATATTTGTTAGTATAATTGTTTGTTTGTTTTGTTTGGCCAACGTTCCCTTTTGTTTTGTGTCTTTTGTTTTGTATAAATCTTTTATTTTTCGTTTGTTTAATAAAACACTGAGCGCCATTGCGCCTCAGTTTCACCTGCCAGTACTGCCTGTCTGCGTGTTCCTTTCAGGTCTGACATCACCACCAAAGCCATCTTGTCACAGTCTTCCATAAGAATCTATGCGTAATGAAAAAGCAGGCGGAGCTGAAGAATAAATAGGGGAAACTGCAGGCACACAATTCCTGAAGAAAGTAGTGATGTTGAGACCAGGGGAAGAATAAGTTGAGGCTGATAAGGAGGCTAAAAGATGAGGCTACTTTTGGACACAGACAGATAGAATGGGTGGTGGAAGCACAAACTCCGCAAGCGTTAGCCTGGCGACCACTGAAGAATCTATTCAAATCAGATCAGGATCGGGATGAGACCAGTCTATTGGTGTATTGTTCTATGCTAAACAAGAAGCTGCTTTGGTTAAAAAAGATTTATGATACTAATAAAAAAGGTACCGCCATATCTTGCAGAGAGATCAACAATGTTAAATAAATAGGAGTCCAGTTCCTGTCGTCTGTAAGCATAAAGTCAACTACCCTGTGATCCAGAAATTCTGAGGTTGCAATAAGTATTGAGACCAAATTGACATCTTTATCTTAGATAATATTGCGTCTGAGTTTAGGAGAGTGGCAATGAACTGCAGAAGAGGATCCAAAACTAGGAGGCGGTTGATAGAGTGAAGATTGGCAGCTCGAGAGCAGGTGTGGGCGTGGCTGAAGTGGTGGGAGTGACAAGTGCTGCTGCTGGAGACACTGGTGAGTAAGTAATGGCTGCCGGTTCCAAGCTAGTGATCCTGCTACCTAGTGCATCCAGGTGATCAGATGAGGATGAATGAGTTGCTTGACATTGTTAAAAATCTCATATCGCAAATCATAGGAAGGATCAGATGAAATTGAAGCCTGAGGAGTTGTAGTTGCGGGATCTGAAGCGAGTGAAGCTTGCACAGCAGGGGCGGAGAGTGAGCTGGCAAGTTTGGATCTCTGCTGTGACATTTTAGGGGGAAAACACAGTCGGTCAATATGGAATTGCAATATGAAACAAATAAAGCAGCATGATCACTCCCTGCTGTAATGGGCAATCCTTTTTTGAAAAGAGCTTTCAGGAGTTTGTCGATGGGCCAATCCTTGTAAAAAAATTGTACTGGAGAATCATGATGAGGTTTAATGCATTTAGAGTGGCGAGGAGGAATGGGAACTTCTTGAGCTTGGGGTGCTGAGACAGCAAGACCAGGCACAGCTGTATGAGCAGAGGCTGAAGCAGCAGGACTGGCAGTGGTTTGATGGAAATCTTTGGCAGCATTGTCAGATGGAGGAGAAGAAGAACTGGAGAATTTCTTTGAAAATTTTTTCAGTGGATTGTTTGTTAAAGTAAGACAGCCAGAAAAAAACTTAAATCGGAGTCAGATGAAAACGAAAGCTGCCTTGGGTGAGTAGTCATTTTAGACGGATTGAAAATAAAGTTTTCGGTTTTAAATTTGAGCCTGCAAATCTGCGAGGTAAACGCAAACTGAAAGGCAAGGCAAGAATTAGGGAGTTGGCTGGAGTTTAAATAGGGTGACTGACAGGCATTTGTAGGGTGACTGACAGGTAATTTTAGTGGGAAGACACAAAGGTAGGAGCCCCAGCTCCTGCCCCCCGAAATACTCAAAGGTTCTATTAACAAAAAAATAGAAAAAGAAAAAAAAGGCGAGAGCTTTGCACTGTCCGTGCGAATCATCTGCAATCATTAACCTAAAGTGCTGGTATTTTACATATATAATGTTTATAATATACATATATGCAGTCAAAAAATGTTTAGCAAATAATACAAGGATAATACACAGCGCTTTCTTATGGAATGTGTTCGCGTTTCGCGTTTTTTGTTTTGTTTCCCGTACTTTTTTTAATTAAATTATTTGGCGGTCAAATGAGGCAGGCTGCACTTGCTGTGCTTCAACACAAACAAAAAATGTTGTGGAAACCCAGTTTAAGAACTGGGTTTAAAAGGTTAAGAGCTGCACAATATCAACAGTCATGCAAGGCCAAATTGGAACTCAGACAGAAACATTTAAATAAACCCACCTGTATTTTAATATTAATTAGGTTATTTCCATTTGGAAGGAGAATTTCTCTGGCTAAAAGAAAACTACATGGAAAGCCACACTACCCGAATTGTACTACCAAAATAGCGTCAGAAAAAGGTGAGAGTTGGTTATCTTTTTCCACAGAAACCCGGCCCATGTCATACATTCACCGGCAGGCTACGGCCGATACCTCTTGTGGTATGCTGTGTGTCATTTGCATTGATTTGGATACCAAAGTATATAGACCAGAGCAGTTCAAATCATTTTTGTTAAAAGAAAAAGAAAGTTGGATTAAAACTGGACAACCAGTCACTAAAGAGGCTGAGCATTTGAGCTAACAAAATAATTCCAATAAAACTTAACTAATATAGTGTGGAGGAGTGGTTAGGGCTCTGGACTCTTGACCGGAGGGTCGTGGGTTCAATCCCAGGTGGGGGACACTGCTGCTGTACCCTTGAGCAAGGTACTTTACCTAGATTGCTCCAACTGTATAAATGGGTAATTGTATGTAAAAATAATGTGTAAAAAAATAAGTAAAATAAATAATGTAATTGTATGTAAACAATAATGTGATATCTTGTAACAATTGTAAGTCGCCCTGGATAAGGGTGTCTGCTAAGAAATAAATAATAATAATAAATTACCATCTCACTTTTCCTATATGAAAGATGCAAAACTTATGATGTATTTTTTCAAAGAAATTAAGAGAACAAAAAACTGTACAAAAAGCCATTCTTCAGTCCAGCACTCCTGAGAGGTCACAGAAAAAGCAGCCATTTGTTACTGAGAGGAGAACCAAAGTGTGAGGTGTTGCAATGGCTTCTGGAGGCTTTCAAAAGAAAGACATGACCATTTAGAATGTTACTTCAAAAGAATGAGACAAACAATAAACATACATATCTCTTCATGTGCATGAAGAAGACTGACAGGTACTTTCTTGTTTACTAATTGCCACACAAAAAAGAACCAATTAAAAAATTAAATTCCATCATGTGTGCTCCTTTCATCCAGAAAAGTATGAGACTTACAGAGTTAATGTAATACAGTATATATTGTGCAAGGTTTATTTTGTTGTCTTTTAATAACAAAATAAATAAATAAATAAATAAACTGCAGTTGACTGGTCAAGAAAGCTGCACAGTACATATAGGTTTTACTGCTTGGTGTATGCTTGAGCTCTGGGCATTCATATGATGCTGTTAAATTACTTCTGTGCACAAAATGGATATCCATACCTACTTTTTAATCTGTCGGTGAAGCACCAGCAGTAATGTAATTACAAGCACCACGTGTTGAAATGTGTACAAAGGAAGGTTATATATTTACGTGGACAAGCAGATAGCTACTTATTTAAATGGAGGAAATGCAAACAGAATGAGACTGTTACACTTAAACCATATACAAATAATAACCAAGGTTTATCTTTACAATCACTACAGCTAACAAATTCAAACATTTAAATTGTATATCGGCCATGTTTTGATATGTTGCCTACAGAATGCATTTGGAATTGTACAGTATACTGTATACTGTATAGGGGACATCAATATCACATGTTACAGTGTTTCAAGATAGCAGCCTTTAGTCGTTCCCACCAGTCAGGTTTTACATTATTTAAACAGGATATAGAGCTTGTCATGAAACCGAAACTGTAAAGGCAACAAATATGCACTTAAACTTGTGGAAATAATTTTAGGACATCAGACTGATGGTGTCCCCAAATACTTTTCAACCTACTGAATTATTTCCTTTTCCTTGTAGCTCAAAGGCCAGTCAGAAAATGACACCCAGCTAAACAGACTAGTTCAAATTGAAAGGGTTTTCACATGTAGAGTAGTCACTGCTGTTGAAACCTGAATCCTGCTTTATGTGTGTACTTCAGCAGTTAGTGTTTGACTTAAAATCTCCTTGATCCTTTATTATAAAACTGCAAACATATCTGTGAAAGAACAACATTACAGTTTATTTTTTGGAGTGGCTTTCTTTTATTTCAAAGCTATATATATATATATATATATATATATATATATATATATATATATATATACAGTACTGTGCAAAAGTTTTAGGCAGGTGTGAAAAAATGCTGTAAAGTAAGAATGCTTTCAAAAATAGACATGTTAATAGATTATATTTATCAATTAACTAAATGCAAAGTGAGTGAACAGAAGAAAAATCTACATCAAATCCATATTTGGTGTGACCACCCTTTGCCTTCAAAACAGCATCAATTCTTCTAGGTACACTTGCACAAAGTCAGGGATTTTGTAGGCATATAGTCAGGTGTATGATTAAACAATTATACCAAACAGGTGCTAATGATCATCAATTCAATATGTAGGTTGAAACACAATCATCAACTGAAACAGAAACAGCTGTGTAGGAGGAATAAAACTGGGTGAGGAACAGCCAAACTCAGCTAACAAGGTGAGGTTTCTGAAGACAGTTTACTGTCAAAAGTCATACACCATGGCAAGACTGAGCACAGCAACAAGACACAAGGTAGTTACACTGCATCAGCAAGGTCTCTCCCAGGCAGAAATTTCAAGGCAGACAGGGGTTTCCAGATGTGCTGTCCAAGCTCTTTTGAAGAAGCACAAAGAAACGGGCAACGTTGAGGACCGTAGACGCAGTCGTCGGCCAAGGAAACTTACTGCAGCAGATGAAAGACACATCATGCATACTTCCCTTCGCAATCGGAAGATATCCAGCAGTGCCATCAGCTCAGAATTGGCAGAAAACAGTGGGACCCTGGTACACCCATCTACTGTCCGGAGAAGTCTGGTCAGAAGTGGCCTTCACGGAAGACTTGCGGCCAAAAAGCCATACCTCCGACGTGGAAACAAGGCCAAGCGACTCAACTATGCACGAAAACACAGGAACTGGGGTGCAGAAAAATGGCAGCAGGTGCTCTGGACTGATGAGTCAAAATTTGAAATATTTGGCTGTAGCAGAAGGCAGTTTGTTCGCCGAAGGTTGGAGAGCGGTACACGAATGAGTGTCTGCAGGCAACAGTGAAGCATGGTAGAGGTTCCTTGCAAGTTTGGGGCTGCATTTCTGCAGATGGAGTTGGGGATTTGGTCAGAATTAATGGTCTCCTCAATGCTGAGAAGTACAAGCAGATACTTATCCATCATGCAATACCATCAGGGAGGCATCTGATTGGCCCCAAATTTATTCTGCAACATGACAACGACCCCAAACATACAGCGAAAGTCATTAAGAACTATCTTCAGCGTAAAGAAGAACAAGGAGTGATGGTATGGCCCCCACAAAGCCCTGATCTCAACATCATCGAGTCTGTCTGGGATTACATGAAGAGAGAGAAGCAACTGAGGCTGCCTAAATCCACAGAAGAACTGTAGTTAGTTCTCCAAGATGTCTGGGCCAACCTACCTGCCGAGTTCCTTCAAAAACTGTGTGCAAGTGTACCTAGAAGAATTGATGCTGTTTTGAAGGCAAAGGGTGGTCACACCAAATATTGATTTGATGTAGATTTTTCTTCTGTTCACTCACTTTGCATTTTGTTAATTGATAAATATAAACTATTAACATGTCTATTTTTGAAAGCATTCTTACTTTACAGCATTTTTTCACACCTGCCTAAAACTTTTGCACCGTACTGTATATAATATATATATATATATATATATATATATATATATATATATATATATATATATATATATATATATATATATATATATATATATATATTTATTTGAAATATGTTATCTCC
The DNA here is from genome assembly GCF_902713425.1 of Acipenser ruthenus. Lineage (NCBI taxonomy): Eukaryota > Metazoa > Chordata > Actinopteri > Acipenseriformes > Acipenseridae > Acipenser > Acipenser ruthenus. The sequence continues at coordinate 73,287,003 of NC_081189.1, forward strand.
CCACATTCATTATTTTCAATTGTATATTAAACATTCAATGCACTCTTAATTATCACAAAGCCTGGGTAAAATCAAAACCATGGTGCTATCTTAACAATTAAAAAGTATATCTATTGCTCTATAATAAAATTATTTAATGCAGGCCATTATTATATTTTACATTCCCCCCTAGCTGTGGGAAGCTTTTAAAGTAGCATTTAAAATACTACATTTATATTGTCTCATACTGCCTGTTTCCTTCTGAAGCAGGATCTATTGCCGGAGCAACTAAATGAGGTTGCCATGGCAATTTCCCACCTAACCAAACAATAGAAGAGTCCTCTCCCTCCCATAATCAGTGGCTGTAGTCTGAGAGAAAGTCAGATCGTATTTATTTCAGAGGGCTAGGCACAGTTCTATTGCCTGGGGATTGGAACTATGACCTTGTGACTAAAACATATTTTTGTTAAATAATAATAATAATAATAATAATAATAATAATAATAATAATAATAATAATAATAATAATAATAATAATAATACACACACACACACACTATTCCCCTGACATGACTGCAAATTCAAAATCACTAGTTCACAAATCAGGACAAACAGACCTTCTTTCACCATGTGTGAAAAGAAAAGAAAAAAAAGTAAGCATGACTAATCAGAATTCTTCTGAAAAAAATAAATACCAAATAGAATATTACTCATTCTCAGATGTGGGAAGTGTGATTTACTTAATGTTTTATTCCATCACCAAAATGTCTTCAGACAAACCTTGCAATACAGTATTGCTAAATCCCTATACCACAGTTAATACAGTCTGTTGTATAAAGCTTAAAACACGTATTATTTAAGATATCATACAACATCTCATCATACAATATACAGTGTATCAAGTGGGTTTGTTAGGCTGTGTTGGTCTTTTTATTAGTTACTCCTACCTTAATATATTCATGAATGAGATAAAAATCAGCACATTACCATGATATCTTGGATTCGAATTAAAGTTGCCAGCGAGTTTCCATCAATGGCTTGTACTTTGTTTATTTCCCCTCGTGCGACTAACTCTTTTTCCTTGTTTAAGGTTTTGCAGACTGTCTTGGTTACCAGTAGTGTTTCAGCAAACCTGTCACCCGATTACAAAACTGCTTGTTTGAACCAAGGCTCTGTACTCGACTAAGCAAACACCACAACCAAGAACCAATCTGCCAAACACTAGTCTCTGCCTATGAAGATAGGTGAAGTTGAACAACAAATGACCAAGGGATTTAGTTTTGTTATTTATACAGGTCAGTAACAAGTTGGACATGCCAAGTCTAACTACATGTGCAAATAACTGCTTTTCTTTCCAACAAAACAGAGACTTTTAAAAAGCACATAATTTGCATCAGTAACCTTTTTGCAATACTGTACCATGCACTTAACATTGTATTGCTAAAAGCATTTTTTGCAGTAAGGACCAGACCCTGTTCAGATTTGTGATTTGTTTGGAGTCCTGATTCAAAATCAATCATGCTAAAAATTCCTGGTCTATTATTATTATTATTATTATTATTATTATTATTATTATTATTATTAGTTTACTTAGCAGACGCCTTTATCCAAGGTGACTTACAGAGACTAGGGTGTGTGAACTATGCATCAGCTGCAGAGTCACTTACAATTACGTCTCACCTGAAAGATGGAGCACAAGGAGGTTAAGTGACTTGCTCAGGGTCACACAAGGAGTCCGTGGCTGAGGTGGGATTTGAACCGGGGACCTCCTGGTTACAAGCCCTCATCTTTAACCACACTGGACCACACAGCCTCTATAATTTTGGTTTGTTATTTTTTATTTGGTTTGTTATTTTTTATGTTAGAATATATTGTTTTATATTTAACCAACAATCAGCAATAACCCTAATAAAATGTATTTCTTCAAGGTACTACAATAGAATTACAGGCATACGGCAGGTGAAGACCTTTCCATACATACTGTTTGATGGCAATCTGTGCACCACTCTAAATATTCAGAAAATTAACACTCTTTGAGCCCCTATGAACTGCAGTGGCAAATGGAAGTCTGGTATCTGTTTGCACAACTATGAAAGCCAGTGCCTTGTTTCCTGCATCATGAAACAATATTTCAGTTTCCAAACCAATTAACTATATTTTATTTTTTTCCCACAGCTTCAAAATGATTTCTCAGTCATTGAGCATTCATTTTCAATTCTATACCCCTTTGTGGTATTGAGACTCGTTTATAAAGTATTCTACCACCCCATTAGAAAGAAAACATGCAATCTAAATGTATGATTTTTCTTTTTTTAACCCAGTGGAGCTTCTCAGTGCATTGTACAAAGATCAAGGAGGTAGTGCTTTTACAAGGTGAAAGTGACTGCAGCTGGACACAGCAGCAGCCATAATGCGCTCAGAGGACCACCTAGATTACTACAAAACTGTTTCTCTGAACAGTTTATTTTAGTATATTCTGTATTTGCTAACTAAATGGCAAACACTGTTTTAGCAGTGTAGTTTTCATTGGACAAGTTGCTACGTAGATGTGCTTCTTTGTGAACTTAGCATCACCAACAATCTTTTTGAACACATTTCAGTTTAGTTAACTGCAGTTAATGTTTACAAATGGAAGCCCAATGTCAAAACTTCATTTACTCAATTGCCGTGAAAGCAATTAGAAATCAAACTCATTCGTTTTCATCAGCAGCATATTATTATCATTTATTTATTAGCAGACGTATTTCTCAGCACATTGAGATAAAAATCGATTTAGATTGGGACTCAGCCCCAGGAATGTGGGCTGGAATAACTTGATCTCTTGCGCTGATGGTGGAAGTTAATATGTGTAAAACGAAGGGTTTGAGAGATACTGCATGTTATGGTTTAACTTTTAAGCAATGCTTCTGTCTTTGTGACATACATTTTCTTACGATTTACATGTAGCTCTTACAGTACATATTTCGTCTACACTGAAACTGATTGGTGAAGTTTCAAAATCTAGCAATAAAACCTAATTGGTTTTGAAAGCCTATGAGCATACACCCTGAACAGACAGTAAATTTGGACATAAAAATATGCATTTAGCTCTTGATCAAAATAACAAACTTAATAAGCGTGTTTGCTTAAATTCTTTTTAAGTAAAAAAATAATAATAATTAAACAACTCCCTCAAACCTTTAAATAAAGTAACAGAAGCCATGCCTATACTGTTGTTATTTTTGGTCTGCTTTTAGAGTTGTCAAAGGTCATTCCCTAAAACAATTATACACAAAGCTTGCCAGTCTGTAGACAAGTACAGTACACCAAATTGAGCTTAGATATACAGCACACTGCATACCATGCATATTTGCTAGTGTTAAGAAATACAAACTGCAGATTCCAAAAAAAAAAATAATAATAATAATTTGTACATTGAAATTTAATTCCTACATATCTGTATGCAGTATCATGCATAGTTCAGTGTTCTTTTTCAGAAAGCAGAGCTTGTGGGCCAGTTATCTGTACATCAACATACCCTCCTAAAGTCCAACTTCCACTGCCTCAAAGTGGCAGGAGGGTGACAATGGGTTCTCAGGACGAAGTACATCGGGGTCCCCTGACTCTGTCAGGTTCAACCATGCTGTGAAAGCTTGAGTAACATACTCGGCCAAAGAGGAAGGGGCACTCACCAACCCGCCTGGCCAGCGTGGTGAGTTATGGCCACAGACCACTGATCCTGGCCACGTACAACTGCTGATCTCTTTCAGGTGAAGCAAGACTTCAAGAGTTGGAAGAAGAACTTGGAAGAATCAAGTGGGACACCGTAGGACTAAGCGAAGTACGACGAAAAGACAAAGACTACTAGAACTCAAGAGTGGACATCTTCTCTTCTACCGAGGCACTACAGATGGATGAACAGGAGGCGTTGGATTCATTGTCCACAAGAGAATCAAGAATAACGTAGTAGAGACTGACAGCGTGTCAGAGAGGTCCGCAAGACTGATGGTGAAAGTTTCAAGGTAGTATGAACTTCAGGTCATCCAAGTATATGCCCCAACAACAAGCTATTCGGACGAAGAAGTCGAAGATTTGTATGAAGAAGTAGAAGAACTACACGAAAATGGGAAGAACCAGTCGAATTTGCAGAGAACAAGAACTTATTCATCATGAAAAACCTTCCAGAAGAAACCCATCAGGAAATGGACATGGAGAAGACCCAATGGAGTGAAGAATGAAATTGACTACATACTCACCAACAAGAAGCACACCATACAAGATGTCTTGATAACGCTTTATATTGCGTGGCATAAATTAATTTTAAATAGATATGCAATTGCATATTAAATTAATGTTAAATTAATATTTAATAAATATGCAAAAGCTGGTTTCTTACTACATGTTAACCAAATGTCGATTGAAAATGTAACTGCATATCACGTCCTTTTACATTGTTTTGTTACCCTTGAAAATATGTAATAATTTCCCATTGTTTACATGTTTTTAATTGAAAATACAGTTAATCTGACTTAAATGTTAATGGAAAGTAACAAGGAATAATTGAACGTAAATTTAATATCAATTGCATATCTATTAAATATTAATTTAACACTAATTTAATATGCAATTGCATATCTATTTAATATTAATTTATGCCACACAATATAAAGCGTTATCAAGACATCTTGTATTGTTTTGCATATTAAATTAGTGTTAAATTCATATTTAATAGATATGCAATTGATATTAAATTTACGTTCAATTATTCCTTGTTACTTTCCATTAACATTTAAATCAGATTATTATTATTATTATTTATTTCTTAGCAGACGCCCTTATCCAGGGCGACTTACAGTCGTAAACAAAAATACATTTCAAGAACCACAGTACAAGTATTAATACAATTAAGAGGAAGATAAAATACAATGACTTCAGTTCTAGTAAGTACAAGTATATGACAAAATACGACTCAATAACAGAGCAGATAAGTGTCAGTGATAGTTACATCAGGATATAATTAAATACAAAATACTCCAGATTAAGTACAGATTACAGTACTCTAAAGTACAGGATTAAATCTAGTAAAATAGGGAGCAGATAAGAGCAAGTAAAGAGCATTTAAGGAAGAGTGATAAGTGTCCAGAGGGAAAAGAGGAGCTCTACAGGTGCTGTCTGAAGAGGCGAGTCTTGAGGAGGCGCCGGAAGGTGGTCAGGGACTGGGCAGTCCTGACATCTGTAGGAAGGTCATTCCACCACTGCGGGGCGAGGGTGGAGAAGGAGCGGGCTCTGGAGGCAGGGGAGCGTAGAGGAGTCTTCTAGTGCAGGAAGAGCGGAGATGTGGGCATGTAGGGAGAGATGAGGGTCTGGAGGTAGCTGGGTGCAGTCTGGTCAAGGCATCTGTAGGCGAGTACAAGAGTCTTGAACTGGATGTGAGCAGTGATCGGGAGCCAGTGGAGTGAGCGGAGCAGTGGAGTTGCGTGGGAGAAGCGAGGCAGAGAGAACACCAGGCGAGCAGCGGAGTTCTGGATGAGCTGGAGTGGACGGGTGGCGGACGCAGGGAGGCCAGCCAGGAGTTGCAGTAGTCTAGGCGGGAGAGTACCAGGGCCTGGACCAGGAGCTGGGTGGCGTAGTTGGTGAGGAAGGGTCGGATTCTTCGTATGTTGCTCAGGAAGAATCGGTGTGCCAGAGTGGAGATGTGCTGGGAATAAGAGAGGCAGGGGTCCAGGGTGACTCCGAGGTTCTCAGCTGAGGAGGAGGTAGATAGTATGGTAGATTCCAGAGGAATGGAGATAGAGAGATCAGAGGAGGGGAGGAGAAGGAGGGAAAGAAAAGGAGGTCAGATTTAGAGAGGTTGAGTTTGAGGTGATGAGAGTGCATCCAGGAGGAGATAGCAGACAGACAGGTATTTTCAAATAAAAACATGTAAACAATGGGAAATTATTACATATTTTCAAGGGTAACAAAACAACGTAAATGGTTTTGTTACGTGATATGCAATTACATTTTCAATCGACATTTGGTTAACATTTAGCAAGAAACCAGCTATTGCATATTTATTAAATAGTAATTTAACATTAATTTAATATGCAATTGCATATCTATTTAATATTAATTTATGCCACGCAATATAAAGTGTTACTGATGTCTCAGTACTAAACAATTTCAACACAGGAAGTGACCACAGACTTGTAAGATACAAAATACACCTAAACACAGCACTGGAGAGAGCGAAACTCGTGATGACGAAATCCAAAACAATCAACGTAGAAATGCTCCAGAGGCAAGTGTTTGAATTCAAACTGAAGAATAGATTCAGCACTCTTCAACATCTGCAAAAGGATGAAGTAACTGAGGTAAACAAAGTATACTTTTACATAAGAAAGGAGATAAAGAAGACCTCAAGAACTACAGACCTATTAGCTTACTTTGTATAATCTACAACATTTTTACCAAGATACTCAATAACAGACTTCAAGATAAATTTGACTCTGCACAATCAAAAGAGCAAGCAGGATTCAGAAGTGGATTTAGCACAATGGATCATCTTCAAGTTGTACGGCAAGTGATTCAAACCAGCAACAAGTACGAACTACCACTTTGCTTGGGATTCATCAACTATGAAAAAGCCTTTGACTCTGTTTACACAAGATCTGCATTAAGCTCTCTGAAAAAACATGTAATTGAGAACACGTACAGAGACTTGATCAGCACCATATACAAGAATGCAACATCCACAGTAAGACTCCATAAAAACAGCAACAAAATGAAGATTAAAAAAGGAGTTTGTCAACGAGATGCAATTTCCCCAAAGCTCTTCACGGCCACCCTAGAAGACAGGGTTCGACATTAAACATGGCCCGGCGGCCCGGGGCCGGTATAGATCACAGTTTGGCCGGTAGTTATGAAGCACCACAGGCCCGACTGGGCCGGTTACATTTAACTAGTATAATATATACAGTGTACATGACTTCCGTTTCATAAATATAGGAAAATGGGCCAGTGTGCCAAAAAGCTGAAAACAAATTTACAAACCATTTTTAAAAAAAATATAACTATGAACTAATCCTAACTTTCTGAGACTACGTACCGAAGTGCTGTGTTGGTACTCATTCCTGTGACATATCAAATCTTTTACAAATAGGGTTTTCTGCAATTAATCAACCAATAAGCCAAAAAGGAAAGTGCTGACATCAGTAAATCATAAAGAAAGTAATTATGAAAAAAAATGAAGACGAACATTTAGAGTGGAGTGCAAAACAATGTCCAAAGCGAGATTTCTTCGTTCAATACCCTATTTCCTTAGGCGCAAGTTTTTCCTTTTGTTTACTGAATTAAAATACAGAACTCAATGAGCAGCAACGTCACAGCGCATATCTCTTCCAATTAAAGCAACAGTAGCACAATATTGCGCAAACCACCAAATAATAATTTTTTACTGTAGTGTATTCAGAATAAAAAAAAACACCTATCATATAGCAACCAAAATATTCTACATCTGTTTAATTCTAACAAATAATATTTATAAAATAAGTGTAAATATTGTAACCTGGCCAAACAATAGAAAATACATTCCAACATTACAATAGTTTAACATTACTAATTACAACTAGCCATCAAGTACTGACGTCAGATGAATCTAAGTCAAGTTACTTTGTTTTTTCAATAACCTGTACATAATTCAAAACAAGGATACCTGGTTGTACTTTTAATGGCCAGTGCAAATGTCGACGTTACTCCATCCATTCACAGGAAGTAAAAAGTAGATGTTTTACATTGAACTGCAGTCCAGAGTTAAAAAATAACTCCTTTCCAACTCTTCCAAAAGTATCTTGCCTTAGTTACTGCGTTCTGCTTAACATTTAGTGTATAGTCTTTATATTTATCATAACGTTAAATTACCTTTCTAATTTCAATGTTACCCAAGTTTGGATTACTTCTTTTAGCACTTGCTATACACATTATTTTATTTCAGTTCACACATTCAAAGTTCACCGGTGCCATGCTCCCAGAAGCTGTTTCATGACTGGCTAGCAACCGCTGCAGAAGCTGCTATGCACAGTCATTACAGAGGAACTCAAGCAGGGATCTGTTAACATTAGCTAAAAACAAGGCAATACAATTGGCAACAATTTCAAACAGAATATGATTACTGTAGAATGTTGCTATTACAAGCATTGCATAATTAATTAGGGTCCTTATGTTTTAATAACAGTAGCAAATAACAACAGGTTTAAGACTGACATAACACTTAGGTGTCAGCATTAAAAAATAAATAAAAGAAAGAAGGATTTGCTTCTACTAGTAGCTAATGTATAAAGCTTTTTTGTGTACTTGAATATGTAATATGCTATTCGAATGTTTTTTTTATTTACGTGTAATCGACTACACTGACCCATCCCTAATTAGGATTATTATAATTCAGTTTTAGTGTTGCTGTGACCATATGGTAACATCTTGGTTGCATGTTTGCTTGTGAAAAAATGAGTATCATTTGTACACATCCATTTTCAAATCTTAATAGTATTTTCATTTTCTGACAAGCACACAAACGTGTCCATGTTAAATGGCTGAAGTAACATATATTGAAAGGCTTCATTTAGCCACTTTCTTTTGAGACGTGAGCTCTCTTTGGTTACCATACACAGTTAGAAACATACTGAAAATAAAAACCATCATGAAAAAATATATAAATATACTGGGCCAGATAAAATCGTATCGGGGCCAGTAAAAACAGTAGCTCGGTGGCCCAAGGGGCCAGCAGTTAAAAATCTAAACGTAGAGCTCTGGAAGACATTTTCAAAACACTGGATTGGGAAAATAAGGGGCTGAAGATCAATGGAGCCTACTTGAATCACCTACAATTTGCTGATGACATCCTCATATTTACAACGTGCCCAGAAGAATTACAAACAAGAATACAAGAACTACACGAGGCTAGCATCAGAGCGGGTTTAATAATGAACCTGTAGAAGACTCAGGTCTTGTTCAATAAATATACCACTCCACAGGCAACTGAATCAATGGGATCAAGCTTGAAGAAGTCAATAACTACGTATATTTAGGACAGTTAGTTTCGGTAACGGAGAACCAAATGTGCAAAATCAACAGAAGAGTAAAAATGGGCTGGATTGCCTTTGGAAGATTAAGTATGGTTCTGAAAGGGAAACTACCCTTATGCCTCAAGAGGAAAGCATTTGACCAATGCATGCTGCCAGTGCTAACTTACGAATGCGAGACCTGGACCCTCAATGCAAAAATGACAAACGACTCAACGGAGTATAGAAAGATGCATGCTGGGAATAACAAGAAGAGACAGGAAAAGGAAGGAATGGATATGAGCGCAAACAGAAGTATGCAATGTTATTATAAGAGCGAAAAACACTGAAATGGCAGTGGGCCGGACATGTAGCAAGAAGAAAATACCATTGCTGGACTAAGGAGATACTAGACTGGATCCCAACAGATATAAAGCGACCAAGAAGAAGACCTCCAGGAAGATGGCAAGATGAAATTAGGAAACACACTGGAACAACATAGATGAGGGACGCAGCAGACAGGACTTTGTGGAAGAATCTTGGGGAGGGGGGCTCCCGAGTGGCGCATCCAGTAAAGGCGCTCCGCGCGGAGTGCAGGATGTGCCCTATAGCCTGGGGTTGCGAGTGGTGAGCTGAGGATATAGATAATAACTGGGAATACTAAATTAGGGAGACAACCGGTGTAATAAATTGGCGACAACTACATTTATAAAAAAAAAAAAAAAAAGAATCTTGGGGAGGCCTTCAACTAGTAGTGGATTGAAAAAGGCAGAAGATGATGGTGATAATGACATCAACATAAATAAAGCTAATACATTCTATTGTAACACATATAAAGCAAAACATTTCAACATTGGCTGCTGAGCCTTCAAAAATACTGACTGTATTACTGGTGTAACTAGAATTATTTGCTTGAGTAAGGTAATGGGTGGTTCAATTATCTATATTTCATCTAAACATGGTATAAAATGTTACTTTGATGACATGAAAACCATTACATGAGATGCCAATTTTCTAATCTATGCTCGAAAAACAGTTGTTCCTTGATAAAGTAACATCTTTATTGTTTTCAAGTGCATTACTAAGGCAGTGTCCAAGCATTTTGCAAATCCATTTGTAATGCACTTTAAAATGTTGTTTACTCTTTGAAATGAGAGAGAGAGAGAGCACTCTGAGGAAATAGAACGATAGTCATGTCTCAAATGATATTTCCTTCTGAAAGCATATTAATACACATGGCAAACCATTGTAAATGGCTATGGTTCAAATATACCATGGTAAACTTTTATAAGAGACACTACATTATTTATGAAGTACTGAATTATGCAGCCTCACTCACTGTAACAGATTGATCTTAAAACAAATGTATATATCATAAACCTCAGGGATCATCTCAGCTAATCAGGTTCCCAGTAAAGCACTCATTATCCCACAGGTAGATAGATGCCCTCTAAAGCTAACAGGACTTGCTTCAAATGGTGACAGAAATTTAAAGTAGCCAAAATGATTCTGACCGAACTATAACCTTATAACACATTTAAAAAATGTTTTCATACACAAAAAACCATCGGTTCATTGAAAAAAACAAACAAACATACATAGCATGAATATCCTCTGCAGCGGTCCTCACCTGTAGATAGATAACTGACCTTGTTTTCTTAAAGTGACCTTGCCTTCGGTTCAGCACACCTAACTGCAACAGTCAATAATAGTTAAATGTAAGGTAACTATGTAATGCAAAAGAACAACTGGAAAATGGCTATGGTACTGTATATTTCAAATAAACTTTTGGCATTAAAAAAAGTTCCAACAAGCATGTATTATAAAGCAACAGCATGTCGAAACATATTACAATCCTCTAAATGCTGTCTACTATAAGTACAGACAGAGGGCATGCAATAAAGAATATTACAGTACTGTATTTACTGTGGTTTACTAGCAGTGCACTATGTTTAAACTGACCATATCACTCTGTGTTCAGCTGGACAGTTTGGGACAGTTCAGGCTTTTCAACTCATAACCCAATGCATTCTGGTACGTTTTACCTGTCTCGGGTACCATTCTTGCCTTTAAGAGAAGCAGGACTACGTTTACCAGAGTGCATTGGGTTCTGAGTTGAAAAGCCTGTACTGTCCCAAACTGTCCCGCTGAACACAGAGTCATATGGTCACCTTAACTATGTTAAATATATTTATGTCTGTACATAATTTGTGGCTCTTGCTTGTCTTGTAATTTGTAATCTGCTGATTTCTTGCCACAGTGCAAATTTTCTATATTCAGCCATAAACACTGGCTTCTCGTGATCGTATTGGAGTCTGATCACTGCCATCAGGGTCTACTACTGCAGCAATAAACCATTCAGAATCAGAGATCAGCTATAAAAACAGAGCTTATGGTATCTACAATGTAATAAGCTATATTCAAAACAAGTCTCTCGTGTGAATCTTTCTGGGTTTTTGCATGTGAACTACAAATGTTTTCTATGTTAAAAACAAAACAGTTGTAAAACACAAATAACAGGATGTACTGGCAATATACATATAGTCAACATTTTGTGTGCAAGCAACTGAAAATACTTTACCATAGTTAAATTAACATAGCCTTTTGCTGCCTGTGTGTGAAGCCAGATATTTACTTTCACTCTTTGCATTTCCTTGTTGTCCATGTCTAATTTATTGTTGTGTGGTAAAGTGTGGCCAAGTACTTCCAATGCATTTGCTACACTGTACTTTCCACATCTAAGCACCAAAGGCTGCCTTGCAGGCTCCCTGTCCTGCTTACCTGGAAGCGTACTCTGCCCGTTTTCAAGTGTCACTTATTTTATTGAGCAATTTGGGTGTGTAGGTGCCTGGGGATATAAATCTTTATAGTAAAAAGTTTTAAGATTGGTAAAGTATATTCCAAGAGTATGTTTTATTGTGTTTAACTATATAGTGTTTAATAAACAATTAAAATGTTATTCTGTTACTGATTCTAATATACAGAATATCTTCAAAACCATGTTAATATATAGTAAAGGAATTTGTTTTTTTAAAAGGGATAGAAATTTGGCTAAACTGGTTGCTGATCATGACGGCTGGCACATGATTTCAAAATGCAACCTGTAAAAAGGTGATATGAAATTGGGTTGGTCATTTTACCGTGTTAGAATTGTGGTGATTAAATTACAATTTGGCCAATTTGTGGAGAACATCAAGTCAGATTAAACATTGCTATCTTCTAGCCTGCCTGCGAAAAAGGTAAGAGCTTTAGTTTTTAGATCATCTCGGGACGCATGCAACATACTGTCTAAACATAAAGCACTTTGACTCTAAGTTATCATGGTCTTTACAAAGTGGAATTTGCACCACATTCAATTGTGAAAGGAAATAAAAACTGTAAACATTACAAACTAGTGACTGAAAAGGTACATTTAAGTGTTCAAGGAAGTGCTGTCTGGTACTAGTTGTGTAAGATTGTAACATTTTTATTATCGTGTTCGGTGTGACTCCTGCAGTGAAGGGAATTTGTTTGCACTGCACTCTTTTAAATTGAATTTTCCTTTTATCAAAAAAATGACATGATGCAAACTGCGCTTTTGCTTTAAATATTATACTAAACATATACACAGACATAATTTTCCTGACAAACACCAGCCTCCTGTCAAATTACAATCAATATGAAAGAAAAGAGAAAACAAATAACATATTTACAGCAAATGTTCAAATTAAATTAAAGTGTGTGTTTCAGTTGTGTAAAATATAAGTGGGCTTTTAGTGCACATTTAAATCCACTGAGACAGCTCCATCAGGCTTTAAATGAGTTCTAGGTGCATGTGCCTTCAGACATTTTCCATTTAAACTATAAAGAATATAAGGACTCACATAAAGTAAACAATCCTTTGTGTCGACACAAAAACTCTGGTGTGCTTCACTCTTAGAAAATCATAATCTCATGAGGAAAGTGGTTTCTTGTTCGAGAAAAAAAAATCTCAAATATTATTAAAGAAAAAAAAATCTTACCTGGCTCCAAATAAAGAATGGTCTTTGCTTTTAGAGCCAGGGAACAAATTATTTATTGTTTTAAAAAAAATGAGGACAAAAATTTACAAAAAAAGCATTTTTGGCAGTGTGTTCATGTCTGAATGAAACAGAGATTTTACATATTATAGACTTTACCAAATGATCTCAAAGGAAGAGGCATTACCAAAGCAATGTACTGTACAGTACTGTACTCAGTAATAAGGGGCAATGGTATCATAAGGGCTGCTACAATGACATGACCCACAGTGATATTCATATTTACCATGGTATGCATTCTCCAATATAAAGCATTGTAATGCATTTCAGTACCAGTGACATTAGTACCGCTGTTGTGTTTTATAAGGCCCACTGTGGAATATTTGTTCCAAATTCATGGAGTTTCTGTTGCTGGCCGTGCTGTGGCCTGACAGTGGTTTCTTCAAGGTGAAATTGTATAATAATGGTCCCCCCCCCTTTTTTTTCAAACCTTTCTGTTAGAGTCATTTTCTTTTCTATTCTACTTTCATGGACTGATGTGGTTCAGTTCAGATTCAATGTCACAAACACACTAAAGGACACACTGACTGGTGCAATTATTCTAAAGAAAGGTTATTTAAAGAAAACCCACCCAAAAGTTTTGAAGGTCTTTTTAAAAAAAAAAAAAAAAAGTTCCAAAAACATCCACACCTTTGTTCTTCTGCCAAAATAGCAATGCCACTTTAAAATAAAATACAGGCTACAGAACTACTGTAGTCCAGCCTTTGTAAACAAACCTTTTTTTAAATGAGCCTAAGCCCCTATAACAAGCTTATATCTTGTTTCCCATTAGCAAACAAAACTTGCTAGCCTTTGAAACATTTTTAATTCCTATATCTTTTGTTTTATGTCCGATTTTCACAATTAATGTTTAATTATGCTACATTAGAACATGTTTCAGTTCCATGAGCCAATCAGCTTCCAGCTCTAGCAGGCTTCTATAACTTAAAATCAATCCGCACAAGTGCCAGCTTTTTCATTTTGTCTTGCCATAATTAAAACTCATTTCACATCTATTGGACAGCAAATACAACACAAAGACACAATTGGTCCAAATGTATTTTATTATTAGCCACAAAAAACAGTCAAGGAAGACTTTGCACCGATGAAAGCAACCAGCCCTGTACCCGCTACTGCCTAGTCAGCCAATCACAGCCTGTCAGCTCGACTGTAGATCAACCACAACAACAAACCGAGACACAGACAGTTCAGGTATATTGCTCCATTCAGGTATCTGGCACTGATAGACCAGATAAACTAGAAGTATGTCTGAAAAGTAAGAAGTTATTTGTTGTTTTTTTTCCTCTAATGTATGTGATCCTTTATGAACATTTTAAGGACTATTTTCCTAAAACTTTCCTCAACGGAAGGGTACATGATGAATCATTGTAAGTTCAAGGCAAATCTAGGTTTTAAAGTGTTTATTTAAAGAAAATAGTGACAATTGTTTTTTTTTTTTTTTTTTCTAATAGCCATTGTGCCCTCTCGATGTAGGCTCTACTGACGGGCACTATCGCTTAAATTGAGCATAGCACAGCGTAAGGCAGTTAATAAGGGTGAAATGATACTTCCTTATCGTGACATAGAGGTTTTGTGATGATACATAACCAAAAGCACAGCACAACAATTATTCTTCGGAGATAAAGAAAATGTAATTCATAGTTGTTATAAATAGGTTTCACCATATCTTATTAAATGCATTTTCACACAATAGGTCATTATTAACTAATTTGATCTTACCTTCATCAGGAACACAAGATGTATAACGACACCAAAAGTATAGACAACACTTACATGCTGCATATATGGCTCACAGCAGTGTGGAGTAGTGGTTAGGGCTGTGGACTCTTGACCGGAGGGTTGTGGGTTCAATCCCCAGTGGGGGGCACTGTTGTTGTACCCTTGAGCAAGGTACTTTACCTAGATTGCTCCAGTAAAAACCCAACTGTATAAATGGGTAATTGTATGTAAAAATAATGTGATATCTGAATAATGTATAATGTGATATGTTGTAACAATTGTAAGTCGCCCTGGATAAGGGCGTCTGCTAAGAAATAAATAATAATAATAATGATATTAAGTCTTTTAAACATCCAAAATGACGGACTGCTAGTGCAGTATAGAAACAACTACTGGAGTAAAGCTCTTAACTGATGAAGGCACAGGCTGAAACATATGTCTACTTGACACTCAGTAAAATAATAATAATAATAAAAAAGGTTTGCATCTTCCTGTGGGTATAAAACAAGCACCTCTTTGAAGAGGACCACGTCTTTTCATTATCAAATCATATTTAAATAAATGTCAATTTAAAACGCAAGCCAAAGTATAATTATCTCCAGCATAGATTTAAGACCAGGATGAAACTGCACTGCCACACCCTGGAAAACCACACTGGCACTACTATCCCTTCAAGTAGGGAGCAGCACATCACCATTATTACAGAGCAGGCAGGCATCATGGGTGGGCACTGTTCTCAGATTAAAAGTCTTGATTACATTCACCCTACTCTCTCATGGTCATCAAAACAAACCCTGCCACATAACACGCTTCACATCTTGCTAATGCTAGGCTTTACTAAAACCTTTCTGTCGTGGTTTTAATGCTATCAAGTGGCACTGGAACATGTTCCCTGAAGATGAAAGCTGTTTTGCCCAGCACTTTCTGAGCCCCCAGCTGGCAGTTTGTTTTTTGCAGTAGGTACACTTCAAGACTGATTACAAAGCTCAGTGCAGTTTAATAAGAAGCCCCTCCTCTTTTAGTTCTATTAGGAATCAGAGGAGACAGTTTTCTATCCATTAATATTTGCTTATAAAAACTTTGAACGGGTAGTGCCCCTTTAAAAAAACAAAGTAAGACACACACACTGCTGTGAAGCGAAACTCTAGGTTCTCTTATGTCCTGTAAAATCACAATCACAGCATACTGGTACCGCAATATAAAATTATGAAGCTTCTGTTACAAATAGAAATGAAAGAGTTTTATAGTACACCAAGGGCAGAGTTTGTACTACAAATAGAATTCTATGTGCTGCATTGATTTCTCTCAAAGTATTTATTTATCCAAACTTCTTCAGGGTTTCATTATCTCCTTGAATGGATATGATAAGAAATATCTATTTATGTTAATACTAAACACTGAGGTCAAAATCAGGAAGATTTGTCGATGACACACATGCCATTGTCTTCATAAATTACTAACGTGCATGTATCACAAACAAAGGTCTTTGTGAAATACGTGGTTCAGCAATTAACATTGTTTTGTTACAAATCAAACTTAGGCCTAGTAGCCATACTTATCATACATACTGTATATGCCAAATTGTATTTCCAGTAACACACAAGTATACCGTATAGTATGATTCAAAAATGAATTCTCAATATCATGAGTTTCCTTTTAAAGGTGTAGTGTCCCACAAGGCTAAATGTATACTGCATTTGAGATGGCTGTTACTGTATGAGTGAATTTACAGCACAATGTAATTATAAAGCATAGCATCCTGTGGTTTAAACTAAATCTAAAAAATGCTTTCTGATGAAGTTATGGGCACAGGAGGCTAAACCATATAGGACAAATTTCACTCACTTTCCAGCTGTGACTCCCAATCCTCGTATCTTTTAGCCCTGGGATTAGTCTGGCCGCTCTTTATGTAGATATACAATATTTCACATCCGCATCAGTTTTACTACTCTATTGTTCAGGTTGCACTCTAAACACAAAATTAAAATTGTGTCACTATTTTAAATGTTATAATACATTTGCTGAAATGCCTTGGGCCAGGTATGTAATTAGTCAAACTGGTTTATTCATAAATAAGCAAACAGCACCTGTCACAGCTGGTAATATCTGCCTTGACATCATAGGGATTGATTAAAAACCAGATTACAAATTAATATTACACTTAAATGTGTGTATCTGTACCCCCTTGGTTACTGAGCAAGAATTAAACACTTTCCACATTACAATTGTTGGACCAGTGTCAAAGTCCTTGGTCTCCTTGCTTCTGCCATGAAACCCTGACATATAAATCAAGGTGATAAAACTTGGTTTTGGTTTCCATCAAAAATACACTATGTTGGGAATGGCACAGCTGCTAACATGTACTCTATGGTATGGTGTTTGTGTCCCTGGTGGAACAATCGTAAAGCCTTTTCTCATCTCCACCCTTCGTAAGACCATTCATTTCCAGCATCTGGATCAAGATCACAGCGAGATAAATTAGTAATTCCCCCAGAAGACAAAGTTTTACTAACTACGCGCTGCACATAGTGGAAATGAATGGTCCTGCAAAATGAAGTTTTGTTACAGTACTAGTTCTAAAAACTACCCAGACAAAGCACAAGCATAGCAGTGCATAAGCAAACATAAACAGGAACATAAGTATGTTACTGGGGTGCTAAACAAGGTTTTAAAAGATTCTTACTGCTTATTAGTACTAGCAATATTATCAAAGAACCCCTTTTTATTGATGGTTCTTTGCCTTTTTAACTTAAACTTGGTGTAGGCTGATATTCCAAAGACTCTCCGGTAGTTTAAAAGTAGCTGCTGCTTCCTGGTACAAAATCACTTCATGAGCTGTCATTCAATCTCACTCCAATGATCATCTGCAGTAAGACTGTGTGAACTACAGCAAAGGACTCATCAGTAAAGTTCTATTTTAAATATTTGCATATCCTGAATCAACAACAACAACAAAAAGTTTCTCTGCAATTGAATGAAAACATGTTTTACAAGAATTTATTCTGCATACTGTTAAGATCACATCTTTGACAACTAACTGGCTGAGGTATTGACCCTTTGTAACCACTTATGAGATACATGGTCATTTTTTATTGATAAGCTATTCTGCATGATGTGGATATAAGTCATTTTTAATGTTCATGAAATATGATTTTGATATCCTTGGAGGCAAATACTTATGGGACTGACATACCGTGATTTGAAAAGCATTTAAGTATTCTGCCTATGTATATTGGACTTCCAACTGCAAAGAGATGGTTACTTCAAAAGTCCCAGTCCCGCCCAAAAACGTGTTGGAACAGAATATATCTCAGAGAGGTCAAAAAGCAACTGAACCACTAAAAATACATTTTAGTACAAAATATATTAAGTACCTTGCTGAATATATATTACATTTCACAAAACTACCCGTGCAGGTGAAGCTAACAAAAATGATTTAAAAAGGCTCCTCTGTCACAAAGATGCAACATTTATCTGAATTAAATCAGACAAAAATAATCTGCACATTTTTAGCAGCACAATAGAGAATGTATTTTGACAAGAACCTTTGAAATTATATATATATATATATATATATATATATATATATATATATATATATATATATATATATATATATATATATTAAAAGTGTTGTCTTCCATAGGGGTGTACCATCTCAACTGTCCCGGTAACTGGAACCAACACATGGCTAAAAAAAAGTTGTAACACATGGCTGCAAGTTGTCATCAAACATATTCCAGAACAGGAAACTATGATGCCAGTGGACTCTGTACTATTTAGCATTATGAGCCTTCTTGTGGTAAATTTGGTTAAATAAAATGTGGAAATAAAACATTCAGGAATTACTGTAAGCTACCCTGTACAAGTTATTTTAGGTCAACATACAGCTACAGCTTTAATGCCAATAGTATAATACAATTTAAGGAGGAACTGTTGCCAAATTTAATAAATGCAAATCATTGCTGACAACGTTTCCTCACACAAAATGAATGCTTTTAATCGCCTTGACATAAATAAATACCTGTATAACACGTTTACCCTCCCCCATCAGTATATTATCCATATCAAGTTTAATAATAATAATAATAATAATAATAATAACAACAACACATACACACAATTACCACTAAATAGTTAAGAAAAAGATAACAGCACTTCAGATTTGGAAACATGCTCCAAATGTAAGATTCGCTTTCCTTGCTTGCTTGGTACTTTTCAGGGACACTCCCACCTAGCACCATGATGTAGGCAACTTTCCACATAGAAGTATCACAGTAGCTGGAAAATACAAACGTTGCCACCTAACGTGACAACAACGTTTAATATCGTTGAACACTGAACACCTGGATAGATTGAGAGGGGCATTATTACAAATTGACAGAGTAAGAAAAAAATCTGTGTTTGGTCGTCACCTTATTTCCTTGTAAATGCTGCTCCCAACCTGACACTGTGCTGCGCCTCTTCTCCTCCGACTGTTTCTCTGTTGGGTACACGAGCACAGTGTTTACAGTGTGCTGGAATGATAAAGCGCTGCCTCTCAGTCTCCGCCTCCTGCTTTGACATCACTTTACACGCTCAGTGACTCGGGAACTCCCACTCAGCTCGGGCGCATGAGTCACAGAATACAGACAGGTAGAAAAACGAGTTACGCAATCAAGCATTTCTCTTTTTTTTTAAACCAGATGCGTGCAGTCCGTAACGACAGACAGAGACTTAGTAAGTAAGAACACAAAAATAATAATTTTTAAAAAAAAACAACAACATTCATTAGCGAGTTTATAATCCCAGTGTTATTCTGTGAAATTTTGAATTCGGATATGATAATGAAGTGGGACAAAAATATCTATCTATCTATCAATCTATCTATCTATCTATCTATCTATCTATAGATAGATAATACCAGGTGCTGCAAGCAAGCTGTTTAGCAATCGTTTGTTAAACGGAATGCATTGCACGCATGAACTTGATCTGAATAAAGAACTGAAGATTGAACAACAAAATTGTAACAAAGAGTTTCACACTTTCCAGTCATTTTCTAAGACATTATCAGTTTACTACCTCCCCAAGGAATTTAGTAAACCAAACCAGTTTGCTTCACTTTGCTCAATAGCTCTGCAAAGGTTTCTTTTTTACTTACTTTAACTAAACCTATAACCCTATTTCTGGGGATATTTATCTACACCAAGTAGAAAAACAAATCAGTCATCTTTTAATTAATTGGGGTCTATTTTAATAATCTAAACAGTGGCAGATCTTAGCTTGGACTCTGATAAGAGCACATGTTATAGGTGACTGACTTTGATGCCAACAAGTGGCAAAAGGCAGCCACACTATCCACTATAATGAAAAAACTGGGATGCACTTGGGGAGCAGATACTGTACAAAATAAGTGATGAATAACCTGTACTTCCTGTATTTACACAGTGGATTTGAATGTTCAAAGGTGTTGTGGCTTTAAAAGTATTTTAACAACTCTATTGGGGATACCTGTACAATATTAGTAATATAACATCATTTGTAAATGAAGACGAATTTGAAAATAAATTCCTGAATTCTGCCTTTTACATTCTTCTTCTGCTGCAACTCATACAGCATGTCTGTTTTGGCCAACACTGTGATGTAATCCATATCTTGTGTTCCATTCTTTTGGAATTGTAAAAATAACTTGACTGTCAACAAAGAATCTAACACACACTGTTTGGTGTTTGATTTTAATAACGTTTGGCTCTTTATTATTTATTCAAACAGTGGCGTTCTATTTGGAATCGGTGTCACTTAGCCCAATTTGTCCAATGTCCTGTATTTTATTGCAATAACATTACAATACTACTGAAACACCTTTTTTGTAGTCTTTATTAATATCATCACTAACATCAGTTTAAAACAGGCCTGCAAAAGAGGTGGTTAGTTTGAAGGCAGTGGTATTATAGGTGGTCTGTCGCAATTCAGAATTCATATAATTAAAATAGAGCACTGCATTGTCATTTTAAAAACTTCTGCACTACTTTATTTTCAACAGCCCTGCAATGTATATAACCTAGTCTCTGACATCTTGATTCAAGTGATGTTCCTACCAAACTGCTGCCATTTTGCTCACCAGACTTCAATTTATTTATATAATAATTTTTCTGTCTGCAATCCATTCCAGTACACACCCTTCCCCTGGTTATTATTTACATCACCAATGCTGCCCTCATGTATTGCGGAAAAAAGTTTTCTTGCTCTGTAATTACAGAGCAGAGCTTCTCCGCAACACTTGGGTGTGCTCGGATTCACATCACATTGGTGTACGTGATTCCCCTTGTAGAAGTTTACCATAGTAAAAGCAGAGCAAAGTGTAATGAAACAAGGGGCTCTCGAGTGGCGCATCCAGTAAAGGCACTCCGGGGAGTGCAGGATGTGCCCATTAGTCTGGACGTCGCGAGTTCGAGTCCAGGCTATTCCTTTGCCTACCGAGGACGGGAGCTTCCAGATGGCAGCGCTCAATTGGCCGAGCACCGCCTGGGGGGAGGGAGGGTTAGGTCGGCCAGGGTGTCCTCGGCTCACCACGCACCAGCGACCCCTGTAGTCTGGCCTGGCACCTGTTGGCTTGCCTATAAGCAATCCTTGATACTACAAAATGTGCCAGATTCACTAGAAATTGTCTACAATGCAAAATTTGTGAAATTTCAAAATGGTAATTGTAAACATCTACTTCTTGTATTTTTTTCCCTCATTCACAAAAACAAAGTTTTTGCTACAAAAGATTTTTCCTAAAATTCTTTGTTTGTAATTTATAGAAATTATAAATTTCCATTAGGGTATGTAAACTTTTGACTACAGATGTATATAGGTTAGTTAGTTCCTTGTGAGTTTTACATCAGAATGTATAAGGTGTTATGGATGATTAATACATAGAAACTTATGTTACAGGAATGAACACTGATATAGAATTAAAAAAAAAAAGTATAGACAGACCAAAATATAGACATCCATCTAATCAGAATTGTGGCTGTGATGTGTAATGAATAGACTAGTGCTTGAAACCAGAGAGGTCACTCATTAGATTCCCTTTGAAGGGGTTTAAGTGCCCCTGCATCCTGGGTGGAGCACTTATTTGTACTGCAGTCTCTAACACACCCTTCTCCAATATTGTCCCTTAACAAATATTATATTATGCCTTAATTAATATACAATGCAGTTACCTTCCTCCTAACATTTTTTGTATGTCCTGTTTTAAGATTTAAACAAGGTCCTTGTGTTTTTCTGTAAAAAGAAAGAAATGCAGGACATCATCAATGCATTGGGCTTCACAACCCAGTAAGATCCATCTTACAGCAGTAAAGGAGTAGAAAATCCTATTCCACATGACAATGAACTCCTATACCTTTTGCCAAAGCTTTTCCAAGCCTATACTCCTTATATACAGTTCATTATCCTATTTATCATCCAGCCATCTTTCCCGAACTACATCAGAATATTCCTATAAATTGTCTTTCACTCAACTTGTCTGCCTTAGTTCAAAGCACCCGCAGCTCTCTATATACCTGAGAGTCGGCACCAGTTCCTCCCCTATCACACCTTGATTATATCTTGGTAATTATACTTACTATAAAATAGCGTCAAATTGCATTCTGTTATTAATTACTGTTTGAGTAATAAAATAATAACCACATGGAATGATTAAAAACATGCTAAAAATATAAGGGGACAGTAAAAATAAAATAAAAAAAAAGTCAGATACAGTACTTACTCTTTTACAAGATATACTTGACTGTATAACATCGATTGCATATTTTAGCTTAGTGGGCATGCTGTTGGTAGCTTTCCCAGATCTATAGCAAATGATGTGTTTTACCATAAATCCACACTGCTGACATTATTTTTTAGGTATTTAAATACAATTCTTTTGGTGTTTTTTTGCCCATCACCCATTCAACTATGAATTGACTTCCTCGTATACTACATTTGCAGAAACGTTACAACTGTCATACCAGTGTATTACCCTGCACTTGGAACAACTATAAAATGGTCCTCCTTATATGATTGCACTGTATCATTCTACCTTTTTACCAATGGCTAATTCCATTGTAGTTGCACTTATTTATTATATTGTCACTTCAGGTTCATTTGCTAAGAGAAATTAAAATCAGCATTCTGTAGTAGCTCATGAAACTTAATTTAACAAATATTCCCCACTTTAGCCTCTCATCTGTCAGGCAGAAGGATAAATATACATTCCTGTGTTCTAGTTCTCATGAGAAAGAGTCTTCGTGGTACTGGCTCTTTGAGCTAATATATATATATATATATATATATATATATATATATATATATATATATATATTCTAGGCCTGAGAATATTTTTACTCCCAGAAGTTATGGAAACCTCTGATTTACTTTCCAAAACCAACAACCAATAAATAACAAAGAATCTTGTTCATAAAACTTGCATTATATTGAAATAATGATTTTTGACCATCAGATTTACCATTGTGAACTTTTATAAAGATAAATATAAGAATACATCTTATTAATCAATTCTGTTATAAAATCAAAGCAGTACCTGAGATTACTAGAGATAATGGACTGGTTTGGTTGTTAATAATGCATATTACAGTATATCAAACCAGTCTGGTAATTCCTGATGTGTGGTGAAGGTATCTTACTTTTTATATCACTTAATTGTGATTGTTGATTTGCTTTATGTCCTACACTAAGTACACTGAATGTCTTAGCCAGCAGTCGCCATTGCAGAAACAGAGGATACTGAGTGATCGTTCGTGGGATACGTTTCTTTATTCACCACAGGAGGATGTCCCTGTAAATCAGGAGCCCCAACAGGGATGGTTTATGTAAAGACATAATCCTCAGGGGAATAAAAAACGTATACCATGAACAATCATTACGTATTCTGTTTATACCTCAAGCATATGTTTTTAATAAATAGCAATAAAATGTGTGCATTTTTATATTAAATCCATTAATTCAGTGGATCTTTACTTTCTTTGTCAACATGCTTCAACGCAGATTAATTTAGAACCCTGTTTATGGCCTCTTCGCAACAGTCTTTAGATAGAACCCTGAGCTCAGTCTGTCAGTTTGCAGCCTCTCTGTTGTTTCCTACCTTTACCGCTTTTAATGAAGGGGCCCAAGGCTACTCAGATAAGCCAGACACAGTCAGATTAGTAACTGGCATTTATTGACTAAACTCTGTTGTTTCTTACTGTTACCAGTGTCACGTCAATTTATGCTACCTATCAAATATTCCTAACTTTGCATACTGCGCATGCCCAGACTATTTTCCCCTTGCACTGTGCATGCCCAGATTTCTTTTTCCTTGCAGACCGAGGACGCCCATCCAAAACAAATACCCGTCTTTGGCTATGAAATACATGTTTTGTAAACTTACATTTTATTCCACATGTAACTAATTTGTTTTATATTGAATACAGACAGCTGCTGTTAATGAATGTTAGTGTACTACACGGGGAATTTCTAAATAAAGAAGCAAAATAAAAAGAATGCAGCTATACGCTGATTGATTTTTTTTACATCGAAGCATAGCTTTTTCTTGAAAGTATTATATAAGTAACCTCAAGTACACAATTGTAAAATTGTTTTGCCAAAGTAGAATTATTATTATTATTATTATTATTATTATTATTATTATTATTATTATTATTATATCTTTATTACTATTATTAATACAGCTATTTGCCTGGTGTGAGTCCCAATACTACTTGTCATGTTGCTGATATTAGTTAGAAAATAAGTTACATTCATTATATTACATTATTTTAGTTATAGCTACAGATCACATTTTGGTACAGGTATCAGATTTTGACAAGGTAGTAGATTTTGATGAGGTAGCAGATTTTGATGAGGTAGCAGAATTGCCCATTTTAAAGTTGTTATAAAACACGTATAGGTGGCACTATTGTTTGAACTACTGAAGCACAGCTCTGTCGTGAATTTCAGCAGCATACCTGGACTGGAATGTAAGCAAAGACACATTCTAAAACTAGTCCCGGTAAGCATGTTACCCCACTCCAGTGTGATAACAAAAATATATCCCACGTGAGATATATCTACTCCTATTCTACCCCAGTAAATACATTTACTGTGGTAGAATAAAGGACAAAGGTTGTAGTACTGCATTAAGAGGTAAGTGAACAATGTTTGGGATACTACTGCCTTTGGGATGTCTTGCCTATTAAAATCTTTTAAGTATATTTGAAAAGGAACTGTTCAGGAAAACCAAGATATTTATTGAGCAGGATATCTGTACGTGGGAAATAAAGGACCCCTCAGACTTCCTTAATGACCAGAAAATTGATATCAATTGAGTTACCTCTGCACTTGTGTATATACCTGTACTGTATTTTCAGCAAACACCAGTGTGTTCTGTCTCCAGTTCCACAGGTTTCATTTTTTATCTTTTATTTTGCTCCTTCAAATGTCGGAAGTGTCCCCATCACCTTCCATAAACTGCCTCCTGTAACATGGGCAGCACAGATCATTTATGACCACTCCGTAAACTCCGTAAAATGTAGATAAAATAGATTGAAGTGGTTATGGCATTGAAATATGCATTTTACAATTTTTTCTGGGACATTGCAAGGGTAGTGATTTACTCGCCACCAGTGGCAACCACCAGACACAGCCCTCTTTGAGCTAAAACAACTTCTAGCTATTAATTTACCTTCTATTTTAAACTCTATGTAATTTAGTTAAATGCTACTTGAGTTAAGATTAACTGTATGTTTTACCTTCTGGTGAGCATGAAAATATGTTGCCACAAGTTCTGTAAAATCAGATTCGGATCAAGCTGTTTGTATAGACAACAGCGATTCGAATAAATGTAGAAATTGTTAAGAGGATGTTCCAGGCAAGTGGATGAGTGAAAAGGATTCAGAGTTTTTGTCGGCTGCCTCCTGCAGCAGTATGGGGGGCTCAGATTGGCGGGAAGAATGGATGTTAAACCAGCCAAGCATTGTCTCCTCCAATGACATTGAAATGCCAACTAAATCCTGTATTTGTACTACAATGTTGATTTTGATATCCCACCTACCCTAGCGGTCTGGCGGTTGTGCAGTAGGAAAACAAGAAATATATTTGTTAGACCTTTGCGCGCTTGCAGGAAAAAAAATCGATCTTCTCTCACAAATATTTTTGGTGTTGGTCAGAACAATTTCTTGTGAGGGTTTGGGCAATTTATTTTGGGGAGGCTTAGCCGCCCCAAGCCTTTTAAGCCGGGTCCACACCTGAGCAATCAGTTGCGCAACTTAGTTGCTTGCAACCAAGTCTCTTATATGTGGACGTCCCTGCAACCAGTTGCGAGCAGTTGTGCAACCAGCCGGGCTCTACTTTCCAAGCAACCGCCTGAGCAACTTCTGTAGACACAGGTGATCACGTGGCAATTCACGAACTCTGATTGGTTCTTATAATGCTGACTGCACGGCTTGCCTAGCCTGTCATTAAGAAGCTCTAATTTTAAAAATGTCAGCAGTAAAATTAAACGGTTTCGTCCAGCTTTTACGTGGCTTTGTTTTTTTCTTTAGGGAATATGACATTTAAAATAACAACAGTTGAAAAAATAATAACAGCCAACTCTTCCTCATTAATTACTGGACACATTACGACCTGACCAAAAGAAGTGTCACCTCAGTTGTCAAAAAATAAATACAATAAATACAAAAAAACAAACAAAAAAAAAACCTACCTAGTTGTCAAAACCAAAAAAAAACTACCCTCAGTTATCATAAAAAAATGAAACTTGTAGATGCAGGTACCTTGTTGCACAAGTAATTGCTCAGATGTGGACACAGCAATTGCTCGCAATTAGGTTGCGCAACTGATCACTCAGGTGTGGGCCCGGCTTTATACGTGCCGCCTATGTGAAGGGTTAACCTTTCCTTTAACTGTAAACCTTATAATTTGTGGAAACCAATACAAATCGCTAAAGATATTCTATTTAGCAAGATACTCGACTCCGCCTTTAGTTCCATTGCATGAAGCTCTGTGGCAGTAGAGCAAGGAGGGCCTGTCTCAGAGCCAGCAGGACCAGCTATAGGATCTACTGAGGGGGTACCTGGACATTTTAGCTGTGAATGCGGAGGACTGCTGTCGCACCGGATTAGTCCAGCACAGCATCAGCCATGGGGACGTGGCTTCGATCCGGGAGCGGCCGTGGTGATTACCCATGTCAAAGTGGGAGACTGCTGAGGGCATGATTTGTGAGATGCACACTGCCGGGGTAACTGAACCACCAGCCAGCCCCTGGGCTGCACCAGCTGTGCTGGTGAAGAAGAAAGACGGGTCACTACGGTTCTGCGTGGATTGTCGCAAGCTGAACACAGTGACCCATAAAGACTCGTACCCTCTCCCCAGAATCGACGAGGCCCTGAACTGCATCACAGGCTCTCGCTGGTTCAGCTCCCTCAACTTGCACAGTGGCTACTGGCAGGTCAAGCTAACCTCTCAGGCACGGCCAAAGACCGCGTTCTCCATCGGCCAGTGCCAATGGCAATTTACAGTAATGCCCTTAGGACTGTGCAGTGCTCCAGCGACGTTTGAGCGCCTGATGAAGCTGGGGCGTGCCGGAGTTCCATGGTCCGATTTGCGTCATGTACCTGGACGACATAATTGTGCAAGCCACTACCTTCTCGGATGCGCTGAAGAACTTGCGGACTGAAGCTCCACCCAGGGAAGTGCAACCTGCTGGGGAAAGAAGCACACTTCCTCAGGCACATTGTTGGCGTAGACGGCATTGCCACAGACCCTGCTAAGGTGGCTGCAGTACCAGACTGGCCAGTCCCCGGGACTGCGACAGAAGTGCACAGATCTATTGTGTTACTCGCCGGGAACTGTTGGCTGTAGTAAAGGCTGTGCACAACTTCTGCCCCTACCTTTATGGGAGGAAGTTCCATCTGCACACGGTGACTGCTTAACTTCTGCGAGTCTGAAGGATATGTGGCTCACTGGACTGAAGCACTGCTGGGATACGACTACTCCATGCAGCACCGGTCGGGCTGCCTGCACAACAACGCAGATGCCCTGTCCCGTTGCCCTTGCTCCTTCGAGGACTGTAAACACTGCCATCGACTGGAGGAGCGGGAGGCACAGTGGTCCCTGGATGAGTGGATAAGTGCTGCCTCTGTAGGCGCAATGGGAATGTTTGAGCCTCTGGAGAAGTGTGCTGTACAGTGCATGGACAGACCCTGCAACAGGACAGAACGGCTGCAAACAGTGTTCCCCCAAGATCTCCGGGAGACTGTGCTGCGGGCTGTGCATGGCGGACCGGCCACTGGACATTTCAGTGTCGCAAAGACCCTGGGCCAGCTCCAGGAGCGGTTCTACTGGGGGCAGTGCCGCCACAACATGGAAATCTACGTGCGTCGCTGTGATCGGTGCACCGCCCGGAACCTCTCCCATGATCTGCTCCAACAGTACCAGGTGGGGGCACCACTGGAGCGTGTTGCTGCTGATATCTTGGAACCCTTTCCACAGATGGAGGGGGGCAACTGGTACCTCCTCGTGGCCATGGATTATTTAACTAAATAAAATGCTGGCCTGAGTACCTCCAGTAGCTGCTGGACCAGCTGGATACCACCCATGTTTTCGCTTGGGAGCACTTTGCATTGGCTGGCCAGAGCCAGAAACAGGGATACAACACCCGCTGCCGGGGCCATGGATTCCAGGCTGAGGAACAAGTCTGGGTTTACTACCGGACTCTGCCCCAAACTGGCCAGTCACTGTGCTGTCATCGAGAGGCTCTCCGTGGTGACCTACAGAGTGAGGCTGCGGACCAGGGGCAGAGCGGTTGTGCTCCATCAAGACCGCTTGGCCCCATACTGCTCTGGAACAAACTTGGTTGACCCCACGGCAGGCCCAAAGGCCAGTCCTGGAAGCCGGGGGAAGTCGCCAGCTAGGGGACCAGTAGGCTCTCTGGTGCTAAACTTTCAAAACAGTTTAGCACCAATTTTCTAAACGATTTGCACCCCTGACTCTGTAGCTGCAGTTCACCATGTTGGCACCTCGCAAGTATGAGTCTTGTGAAAACGCTGCAGTACATGCATAAAAACAGATGAGCCAACAGATTATTCCAGTGATGGTTGCTTCTGGTGAGTGCAGCTTTTCCAGGCTGAAATTGATTAAGACATATTTGCGCTCAACGATGACTCATAAAAGATTGTCAAATTTGGCCATACTGTCAAATGAGAGTGAAGTTGCCATGAATTTAGAATACTCAGATTTGATAATGGACTTTGCTGCTACTAAAGTTAGTAAAATGTCTTTGTAATTGATGTTCTTATATAATTTAGAAAGTAAAATGAGAAAAAGGATCTGATAATGCCCAGGGGTTAATTTGTAAAAAATAAATAAATAAATAAATAAATAAATAATTGTAAAACGTGGCATTGCACACAGTGTCAAAGAGGGATTTTGTTGTTGTTGTTGTTGTTGTTGTTGTTATTATTTTTATTTATTTATTTATGTATTTATTTCTGCCTGGTTGTTCTCGCCACCGACCTGTTGTTACCCACTTATAGTCAGGCATTACAATATTTTTCAATAGGCCTATTGGGGCAAGGGTCATTTTAGAAAAAGTTAATATGTGATATGTTTGAAGTAGACTGGAATTCTGTGTGCTTTGAAGTTGTGAATTATATAAAATGATATAGTCTAACAAACAAACTGAAACAAGTATTCATTAACATTTTAATATCATTAATATTATTTACCGTATCTTAACGTTTGTATATGTAGGTGCATATGATTGCACCTTTATACTAACTTTAAGAAACGGTTGCTGCGACTGGAAAAACTGATCTAAACTGTTGTTAAAGAGCTATAGGAATCAGAATGCTATCTTTGACAGATTACCATACTAATGTTTTTTTTTTTTTGTGGCAAAATTCTTCAGTTTAAAACTGCTGTAAAGGGCTTTGCATGTTACAGGAAACATTATCAAGAACTACCGTTAATTGTAAAACTACAATCCCCAGATTCCATTGCACATACCTTTGCCTTTGCAGACTGTGCCACCTTGTGAGGTATGACACAGGCCCGGTTTTTGGGATGGAACCACATAACAGTCTCATGTTTTGATTGGTCCTTGTCTGTCACAGGATTATGACGACGCCATGAGTGGGAACAGAGAAAGAGAGAGAGAGAGCTGCTTTTCAGAACCTTTCAATTAAAATATAATTTGGTATTTTGCTGTACTAATATAACAAACTATGGTTGACTGTTACTTGATATAAATGATCATGTTATGCACAAATGTAAGAATTGGCTTTCTGTGGTAATGTATATCTATAATTGTTTGCGTGATTTATTTTAATTGCATATATATATATATATATATATATATATATATATATATATATATATATAAACATCCCAAATTCTGGGCCGATTTAGTTTTCAGATAATGTCCTAAATTCTGCGCCGCTTTGCTGTTCCAAATTCAGCCCCGTTTTTGGGATGTTCTGCTCTTACAGATGCCAGCTCAGTTTCTAGATCATGCTCAGTTTACCATAGAAATGTACACCAGAACTGGATTGTGAATTCATTTAAGAGTAACCCTATGTACATGAATCAAAGTTAATGTATTTTTTTTACTCTCCCCAGAATTTTTTTAAAGAAGAAACAGAAATGAAATTGAAATGTTTTTTAAAAAGTGTTTTTCTTTATTACAATGAAGAAACTATATTGCACTGAAACAGACACATGAAAATGCAGGTGTTTTCCTTTATTAAAGAAGAAACATGGTATTTTTTGAGAAGGAATATGGTATTCCAAAAAAAGGATATCTCATTTGCTTATGTAATGTCCATCAATATATAGTCATGCGTAGGGGTTTATCAGACCTCAACATGAATAGAATGGCGGAATTCAACATATTTTATCCACCTATCACACACAAAAACAAAAATACAGTAAAGGCCTGTATCAGCTCTTTCACTTATGGGTTTTAAGAGACCAGTGCCCTTCAACAACTTAACATAAATACTATTGTATTGTATTTGTAAAATATTCATTATCTATTCCTGATAGTTTAAACTGTAGGCGAAAGGTAATGTTCAAACAGTTGGAATATGCAAATATAATGGCTAAATTCCAATTCAGGCACTTACAATCTGGCCTACCTGAATTTCCCCCTGTAGTTCAGCTGGCTAAGCAATTCCTCACTCCTCCCACCTTAACTGCTGTGTCAGTGTGCTGGCGCAGAATAGCTGCCGTGTGTAAAGAGCTATGGGCTCCTATGGGATGAAAGTCTCTATATAAATCCAAAGTATTATCTTTCATTTAAATAAAGAGCTTTTTAAACCTAGGGGTACAGTAATTTTGGGAGTTCAAAGTGTTTGAAGACCCTGGGTCAATCACCCTCTAAAGGGTGAGAAAGGGCAATCTGTCTGGCATGGTAAAGGGGGTTCTAAACCACCCAGGGTCTTGAAATGTGGTATGCTGCCTGGTAGCATACGCAGCTCTCTGATTGCTCCTGAGGTTTCAGAACCCACCATCTGTGTGAAAGCATGGACATTCCATTACTTATCAGTGCCCACTTCGGGATGGTGGTTGAGGGCATAGGAGGTTTCTTGTTGTTTTTTTTTATTTATTTATTTTATTTTTATTTAGCATGTTCTTATCTCAAACTGAGCTGTGGGTAAGCACAAAATGTAAGACAGGTTGTTTATAATTAGGCTTGCTGCTCTATACCTGCCTTTAAAGCTGTAATTAACATAGTTAAACCTGTGTGGTCCAGTAGTTAAAGAAAATGACTTGTAACCAGGAGGTCCCTGGTTCAAATCCCGGCTCACTTACTAACTCACTGTGTAACCCTGAGCAAGTCACTTAACCTCCTTCTCTTTCAGGTAAGATGTTGTAAGTGACTCTGCAGCTGATGCATAGTTCACACACCCTAGTCTCTCTAAGTTGCCTTGGATAAAGGCGTCTGCTAAATAAACAAATAATAATAATAATAATAATAATAATAATAATAATAATAATAATAATAATAATAATAATAATAATAATAATAATAAACCATCTCAATTTCTTAATTACATCACAGATATCTGATGATTCTGAAAAGCTCGTTTCTAGCTATGCATTCCTTGAACAAAACGTAAGGAAGATGTAGTCACTTCACTACAGACTGCTTGCTTCATAAAATAAATACATTCTGCCTGGAGAAGCATATAACAAATGCAGAATTAGTAAGAAACAATAGGGGGGATTCATTATGTGTTTGATTTAAAAAGGGTGCACCTGCTAGCAGGTATCTGCAATCCTGGTCGTGGAGGGACAGTTTCCCTCCTGGTTTTTGTTCCAACTGTAACCTAAATTACTTAATTTAACCAATTAAATGCTTATTGGAACCTTAATTGGTCCAATTAAGTAATTTAGGGTACAACTGGAACAAAACTGTCAATGTATTTAATTTTTTCCATTATATTTGCATAGTTCAACTGTTTAAAAAGAATATATAGTCTGTGGTTTAAACCATCAGGAATAGATAAGGAAAATGTTGACTAATACAATACAGTAAGATTTATTTGAAGTTGTTGAAGGGCGCTGGTCTCTTAAACCCAGAAGGTCTGATAAACACCTACACATGACTATATATTGATGGACATTAAATAAGCAAATGAGATGTCATTTTTTTGGAATACCATGTTCCTTCTCAAAAATGTGTTTTAATATTAACCTTTAATAAAGGTAAATACCTGCTTTAATGAATTTTCATGTACCCATTTCAAAGCGGCCCAGAATTTAGATATGTAACTACTGTAGTTTATGCCAATCCCAAATTTCAGAAGATGTGTATGTGAGTTAAATATGTTTAAATAATAAATACATTTATGATGTATATGCTTTCAATATTTTTGTTGTTGTTGTTGTTGTTGTTTTATTTTGGTGGCAAAAATCTTCCGTTTAAAAGTGCTGTAAAGGACTGCATGTTACAGAAAACATTATCAAGAACTAGTGCTATAATGTAAAACTACACTCTCCAGAATCCATTGCAACCCACGTTCCTTTGCCTATGCAGACTGTGCCACCTCGTGGTTAAGATAAGCGAAGCAGCCACAACAAAGCATCTACTTTTCGTTCCACGATCTTTTCGATACCCTTTTAATTTGACAACATTATTAGTTCCATTGTCTAGAAAGGTGCTTTTTTAAAAGCGATAAATGGGAAATATATACACCGGAACAGATACAGTGAAGATTTGACAAATTTAAAAGCTCTTTACGGCACCAAGTAAGCTGTTGCCATGGCGACAGCCCCCGCCACCCCCTGGCTAAAACCTCACTTCCGATGTTGAGTCCCGTTTATTCCTGTTTGTCGCTTTCAGAGACGAGTGGGTTATTGTAAGAAAATAACACAATACTGTTACTGTACTTGTACATACGGTGAAATTGTTACAATTCTATACTGCTAAACGCTGCCATGGAGACTTCCGGAGGTACTCACAAGAAAGCAAAACTGAACAACACCGTGCAGAACTGGGTGAGTTTTGACTGAGTATCCCGTTTTCGCTTTCGTCATCACCTCACACACAGATTCTGAAAGTGATGGCGTGTACAATTTCAGCATTTATTCATTAGCAGTCTAGGCCGATGTGTTCCAAAATGTATCTGTTTTCTTTGTTATTACACAATGTATCCCGACAGAGAGACACCGATTAAGCTTTGTAATCACTCTAATTACGAGTGAAAAGCTTTACCTACATTCATTTTTAATATTAACTAGTTTGCTTCCAAGTTACTTGATAGTTCCACATCGCTGAAAACAGCCCGGTGTAACTTATTTTTATTTTCGTTTTTATTAAAGCAATAGTTCGAAAACAGTTTAAACAATATGAGATTATATATATATATATATATATATATATATATATATATATATATATATATATATATATATATATATGCTTTAGTGACAAAATATTAAAGTCGACAGCCGTTAATACTGTGTTTTCAAATTTAAAAAAAAAACATAGTTTATGTTTGCCTTTTGTGTACTATATACGGATGGACTCATGCCTCTCATAGACGCATTGCTTCATTGGCTAAGGCATTGGTGGCCAAACTTCCTGAGCCTAAGAGCCACATACCAAATTTTTCAAATGGTCGACTGCCGCAAGACACTACTGTGAACATGAAATGCTTGCGAGCAAGACATTTTAAATACTAGCATTGTTGTGCAGTACAGTAGTTGTTAGGCTATCTCTTGATGGCAGCAAAATACACAAGAACAAGGGATAGAACATTGCCTACCACAGGTTCTGTGTAATTTGTATTGTACTGTAGATCTAACAGAGTATTAACTTTAAATGCAACATACTGATGTTTTTTCCATTATTTCATTTATACTGTATGTATTACGCACTTTAAATAAAATATATTCAGTTATTATGAAGAAAAATACAATAACTGCCCCGATTTCACCAAAAACACCACATAAAAAGGCACATTTTTGTAAGGATAATTTTTGACAAGCTCTTCCCTTGGAGATCTGAATGCTGGGTTTATTTATGTATTTTTGTATGACTGCTGCATGTACTAAGTACTGTTGAGCTTTGTGGATGACAAATGCACATTTATTTTATTTTGAAAGGGATTGCAGTACCTGCTCATGACAAGATGTAAGATATATAAATATTAATTTTAGACCTGCAGTATAACATGTAAACATGCATTCTCTAGTCTAGCGCCAACAATCAATTTTTATAAAAAGTTGAATTCGTCGTTTGCCACGAGTGATATTCAATGCTTGACATACAAAATCAGCTTCTTTATTGAGTGCCGAAAGCAGCATCTGCCTTAAGTCTGATCCAGGAGGATATTCAGATGAAAATGTGTTGTGATTTGTGTTTCATAATGACGTCTGTTGCTCGCCTTGTACAGGCTACAGTGTGTAAACAATTTCACGTTCACTGTTGTAAACAAATGCAGTAGATGGAGGGCAGAAGTGAAAGCGATGTTACCGGTTCGGATGTTTTAACATCTTAAATCAAACAGATCAGAAATGTTGGTCTTGTGCTTCATTTATGTTGGGTTCACAATGTAAAAAAATAAATAAATAAAAAATAAAAAAAGGTTTACATTTGCTCGCACTTCTCTCTTTTCTGTGGTTTGTTGTAGTCTGTTGATGGTAGAGTAGCACATGATAGGTTTTTTTTTGTGTCAGTTCCTTGTTTTTTAAAACTGAATTTGTTTCTTGGCAGTATTTTCATGCCTGCTTTTAATAAAAAGCTTGTGCCAAGCATCCTTATTCAGACGGTGAATTTATTTTGAAGAATATCACTTGATTGTTGCATCTATGTATCCCTGTTGTAGCGTGTTATTGTAATTTAGTTATTAATCAAACAAGAGGTTAAATGATCAATTGTATGTTTCGACTACGCCACCCTCAATAAAGGTAAGGGACCTCTAATTATCTCCCGCACAGGTATTTAACTGGGGAGAACATCAGCGACTTATAGGAAGTATACAAAACAACAAGGAGGCAGATTGCAAAACAATTGAGTGTTTGTTGTTCACGTTCACAGTAAAAACAAGACGTAGACCCTGAAGTATTCTGAAAGTTTTAGTTATTGTTACATTTTTTTTAATAATAAGATGTTCAAAAAGAAAAAAAAAAAAATTTAACACCATTCTCATTGGATTATACCAAGACATTACTTTGTATTTCTGTAAAAAAACAAGCCCTGTTATGCCAGGTGCACAGTGTGCAATTCAGATTTCAGCATCGCTCACGGCAGGATAAACAATTGTAGGAGACATGTAGATGTAAGTGTCTTGTAATAGTGTCCCATGTTTGTTTTTAATAGCGCAGTTATTGGTTGGTTTGAGTTTAACTCAAATATTGTACTAACACCACATACAAATTGTCATGTTGGTGTCTTATGTATAGCTACACATAGCTACATCAGAAAGAGGATTGTGCTATGCCATCAAACTAATTCAAAACTAAAAACACAGCTGTGTGTGTTATGACCATTAAAGCAAAGCACCAGCAAGTGCTTAATTCACAAAACATTTAGCTCCTGGATGTTTTTAGCACCATCATCACTGAAAGGAGAGAAACGTGTGTTAATGTTAGACCTAAAAATAAATTAATTGATGTAATTTAAGAGTCCCTAGATTATAATTCTTCACTATTTATTTGTACTTCTGTAATATTTTACTTTTTGTTAAACAGCAGGATTAGAGTATTTAAAATTGTCTACAATGGATAAAATAAAGGTATTTAATGGAAATTCCTGATTACACCCATAATTTGTAAGTACATTATATTATTAAGTACATGTATCTTACTTTACTGTAAGTAGGAGTAACAAGATTACAGTTTGGAAGTCTCTTTTTAGACAATTATACTGCGAAGAGTTCATGTCAATAAATTACTTTATTGTCTTAGGACATGCATCTTTTGTAAAGTGTAAAATGTACTTGTATTATTTGCTCTGCAGGTGTTACAGCATGCCACAAAATCTCTCAGTTCTTCAGGACAGATCAGGATAGAAGGTTATCAATGCTGAGGTGCTGTTTACAGGATTTTTAGTTGAGCATAACCTGCCATTTCCAGTGGCTCAACATGCAGGTAGTTTGTTTTGCAAGATGTTTCCAGACAGTGAGACAGCAAAGCATTATGCCTGTTCTTACACAAAAAACATATGCCATTGTAAATAATGCACTTGAACCAGAGTGTTCCTGAAACCTGTTTCAGCAAATTCTGAGAAAAAGGCCATATAGTCTAATGATAGATGATAGTAAGGACACTATGTGTGAAAAAGTGTGATATCCTTGCAATGTACTATGAAGAGAAAGATCAAGTCAGTGTAGGCTTTGTAGATATGCCTATCTGTAATTCAGCAAATGCGGGGAACATATTCAGATGTATTTCATCATCACTGGAAGGAAAATTAATCTTAGGCTTGGTATTATTGGGTCCCTGAGACTGTCTCCCTGAATCAGGCTCATAATCTTGGGTTGTCTGTATATGTACAAATCTTTAGTCAGACAGACACGCATACAGCCTTATAATTCAACTTTCAAGACACTTTAAATCCATCCCACAACAATCTTGGTAATTAGTCCAACATCAGTGCAACACATGTACCTTTTTCATGGAATGGCTCTACTGTAAATCTCTTAAATAGAACAGTTGTAACTATACTAAAACTGATAAGAAAAAAAAAATGCCTTTGCCCTTGCTTAAAAAGAGACTCCTTAGTGTTCACAGTATGCATGAGAACTGCTTATCCACCAGTTTGAAAGCTTGATAAGAACTTTCTTTAGCTCAAGTTAGTATCAGAATCTGGGGTTTCTGGAGGTGTCCGCACTTACATTTTGAAGCAAGAGAAACGAAACCCATGCATTCTGTGCGAGAGCCATGAATTTTGTTTATACACCAGGCTGATTTCCAGTAGTTTAATGGTTTAGGAGTTTATGAGATTATGTATGTAGAAATGCATGTTGAAATGTGATTATAAGTTCTGAAAGCTGTTTGTGTCTAAGAAAGCAGGCACATTGTTTGTGTTTTGGTTTTTTTTTTCTGTTGTTGATGATGGTGGTGGCTAACATAGATTGACATACTGGAGAGATGTGCTTGGTGAATGTTTGCCAAGTTGAATGCAGCACAGGTTCTTTATTGCCACCCCCTACTGTGGATTGTGAATGTGGTTGAGCAAATGCATTGCCTTTCAGGTACTGGAACACAGTAAAGTAGTATTTCCTGTTAATCTACTTTTTGGTGATATAACATTTTTTATGGAAATGCTCCAGAGTGATAGGTCTGATGATTTTTGGCATTATCTAGGCTGCAGATGGCTGGGCTGGCGGTCTGCCCATAGGCAATGCATTAACAGACCCATACAATAAACAGTATCTTCTCTTTCTGAAAAATACCGTTGGTGAGCTGAACAGAATGAACCAATTATTTCAGTTGGAGACAGGGAGCCACTCCAAGCTTTTTTCATGATCTTATGTTATATTACCAGTCAGTGTTGAAATGTCTAGTTAATCCAAATCAGCTAGAGAAAATTCCCTCCTCAGTGCTGGTCACTCAATTTTGAGATG
This sequence comes from Acipenser ruthenus, assembly GCF_902713425.1. Lineage (NCBI taxonomy): Eukaryota > Metazoa > Chordata > Actinopteri > Acipenseriformes > Acipenseridae > Acipenser > Acipenser ruthenus. The sequence goes on from NC_081189.1 coordinate 73,324,851, forward strand.
TATATCATACCTACAGCAACCATGTACCTGGGTTATTTTACTTCCTATGCAGACACTCTTAAAGACAAAACTGCTGTAGAGTCAGTGAAGGTGAAGTGCAAGGGGATGCTGGTGCAGATGGCACATCAATGGAGGGCTCGACTATTAGCCAGTATCACCATATTGGAGAAACTGGACATGCTGCACCCAAAAGAGGCAGTATAACTCAAGAGACCCATCACAAGTATTGCTCAGGAATTCCAGGTGATACATCAAGACATAAAGGAGACTGAGAAACAATGGTCCAATTTAACCAACAAGACCTGGAAAGAAACACCTGATGAGTCATCCTTCTGGTTTTGAGGTCTACAGAGATATGGATGCTGCAGGGGACAGGTGGTATTTTTAGATAAATCTGCAATGCACACAGGTTGTTTCTAACATTTGTTTTCTGTAAAAAATAAAATAATAATTAGAACTACTGTAGGTCAAATACTCGCCCTGGCTAAGGGCGTCTGGTAAGAAATATATATATATATATATATATATATATATATATATATATATATATATATATATATATATATATATATATATATATAGAGAGAGAGAGATATATAGATATGAAACACTAGGCCAGACCGAGCGTCCTCTTACCCCCATATTATGTTTCTCTCAGGACTTGCAACACTAGCCATCTTCTTTATCTGCCAGTCACAAGTCATTACTTTCTACATCTTTCATTTTATGCCCAGAGTTGGCTAATCTTCCGATGCAATAATTATAATTATTGCATCTGAGATGGGAAAAGAACAAAAGAAAACCGCTGCAATTCTTACATCTGAAGAAGCAATTCTGCGATCTTCTTACTCATTTCTGGTGAAGCCACAGATCAGCATATTATTCACATAAATATCCATAATTTTCAGTAAAAAAAACAAACAACAAAATTAAAAACAGTTGTTCCCTTTAACACCCACACAAATAATGTAAAAAGGCCAGAGCAAAGCGGAAGTAGTGAAAACCAGGCTTTCTGTGTTTCTGTATTTAAAGTGATACCTTTCATATGTGTAGGGTTAAAATGATAGTTGTTTTACCCATGCATCCACGTTTTTATTGAACATGTGCATTTAATGGAGAAACACACATATTTAATGTCCTCAATACATTGAAGAGATACTTCATCAGCTTTATTATTTTTTTTACAGATGAGGTTGGTTTCTAGAGGGAAAAGGTACAAAGTCACTTACTGTACCTACAAACCCATTCTATTCATCCCCACAAAGAATAAATAGGCCTAATACATAATGTGTGTAAAGAAGTAATCAGCTGACCATCGCGACCTCTTAATGTCCTGCCATGAATTAACAAAACCACTACATTAAATACAGTTTATTGAATATTAACAGTTGCAGTTCAGCAAATATTTACATTATCACATCTTTCACGTAAAACATCCTCTTCCCTTCACTATATTTAAATCACAAATACAAGTTTTAAAGTAAGAACCCTCTTTTTAGTGCTTGAATGACTATTTGAACAAATGCTGCTTGAAATGTATTCAGAGGTAAAAATGCCTATTCTTGTATTCACACCAGTAATATAATCTATAATTGACAGTATCAAAAAGATGTCATGCATAGGCTAAATTAAAAAATAAACAATGCACCCAGAAATAAGTAATTCACTCAATGTGATTACATGAGTTCAAGCTTTATGGAAGTGCAGTTTTTGGAAAACAAAATAAGAATATTTGTTGTAACTTAATCCGTTAACAATATTTCAAACGGTAGAAAAACTTTTACTGTACGTGACTATATCAAAATTAATTTCTGGTTTGTGCAGGGTAACTTTGATTAAAATATGTTTAGTTTTTTTAGTTACTCTTTTCCTTCTGTGCTTTGCTAAAAACAAGTACAGAGCTAGCATTTGCAACGTGAAAACAGCTAGTGGCAGATGCAGAGATGGAGATAATTTACTCTTATGAAAATTGCTTAGGAACAAAATATGTAGGAAATTGCTATAGGCCTTATGGAAATGTTTAGTAAAAAGAATCCTGAGACTAAACCAATCCTAAACAAGATATGCTAGTTTGTCGTGAAAAGAGGTATAAAACTGTATTCCAGGAGTCCAGGTTGCTGTTCACAGACAACACCTGCAACCCCATTAGAAGAAGCATTCCGAGTTTGCATTGATCTGTATTTATTATTTTATTTTTAAATGGATTTCTCTGTTTTACAAAAAAATTGTAAGTATAACCTTATAAAAGAGTTTGGCTTGAGTCTTGTCTGAACTTTACAGCTTGCATTGATGAGATAAGAAAAAACAACGAAAACAGGAAACACTTTTTTTCTGTATAGATTCTGAAGATTTGTAAATTGGTGCACATCATTGTGAGCTCTGACAAGCTTTCATTACAACATTGAGAAACATTTATGTTAAATAATTTGTATTACGTTTATTTTAGCTGTTGAGATGGCGAATGAAGAAATTAAATGTTTGCCTCAGGATAACCCAAGCTGGAGGGGCGGATGGTGCTCAGTTTTTGAAATTATTAGTGTTAGCGTATATTTTATATGTTTCAAACATATTCTACCATAGCACTGCTCTTACAATGTCTAGCGAACAAGCCTTCGAACCTTTGAACAGCCCTACAAAATAATATCGTTTTTTTATTCTTATACTTTTAATTGTGTTTTGGTACATATATTTTTTTTTTTCTCAGGGAATGCAAAGAGCTACCAACGTGACCTATCAGGCGCATCATGTCAGCAGAAACAAACGTGGCCAAGTGGTGGGAACAAGAGGCGGATTTCGTGGTTGTACAGTGTGGCTAACAGGTATTTTATTTATTGTTATTGTACAACTAAAAAAAACTATAGTTCCCTTTCAAGTACAAAATGTAACCATTTCCGTATGGCAGTGGTTCCTAACCTTTTTCAGTGTAGGGACCACCTTGGTGTTTAGATTTTTCCCACGGACCGCTTGCCATGCATTGTTTCACAACAGCATTTTGAAACCAATATTTATGTGTATGTATAAGTACATGTAGAAAGTAAAGTACAGTAGAGAGTCAATTATCCGAACTAATTGGGACCGATACTAGTTTGCACAATCGATTTTGTATGGATAATCGAACGGGTATTAATAACAATTACTGTACCTTTTAATAATGTGGAGAATAACGTTAACATACACAAGTACTTAGCACACAAGTACCTACTGATGATATATATCTAGTAACCTAGTCTGTCCCATTAAGCATACTACATTACAAAGTTATACAAATCATTAAATTAATGCAATTCATTGAAGGTAATGAAATACTGTAATTAAATGTACATATACCAAACTTTAAAAATCATCAAAGAATACAATTCAGTACAACTTTGACACGTTACAGAACTTTAGGAATCATTAAACATCAAAAATTCAGTAAAATGTTTCTATACTTTGATACTTGCTGTTAAGGCATTGTAATAACGTGCAATTGAAATAAGTAAAATAAAAGGTCTTGGTTGCTCAATAACAGACAGGATCTCCAGCCCTTACTGACGAAATACAAGAAAAATCAAGAATGTTTTAATTTGCTTATCTGCAACCATTTAAAGCACACTATGCTCCATCTAAGGTTTTGATGGTCTGAATAGTACTGTAACTTTCAGTAAGATTGGATAATTGACTCTACTGTATTTATATAATGGACCTAACTTAATGAGATTCCTGGAATTGATTCATCAAAGAATGTTGTCATTTTACGCATTGAAAGTTGCTGATTGGTAAGTTCCTGTTTCTTTTGTTAACATTTTTTTTTCACATTCTGAATTCTTTGTAGATACATGTTGTCTCAATTTTGCAGGATTAAAAATAATGCACTGGGGCTTGCGTTGTCCTCGGAATCCAGTAAATGTTTGGATTCTTTGTAAATAGAATTTTAGGGACGGCTTTCCAGTTGACCCTTGCAACACAGGCATAGAGGTTTTTCCACCCTAGCTACCTGTTACTGGAGTTCTGTATGGTAAGCACAGGGCAGCCTCTTGGCTTAGCCTTTTAACATTCCAGTCGTTCTGCAGTCTTGCCCTTGTGACGGCTTTGGTACACTCACCCATACGGTAATGGTTACTTGAAAGGGAACATTAGGTTATTGTCATAACCCTGGTTCCCTGAAATAGAAATGTAACCATTAACCTTCAAGGTCGCTGCATCCATGATTGCAACAGGCTTGAAGGAAAAATGATGATCTGTGAGCGCAGTGCCTTTGTGCCCTCGGGTTGGGCCACAACTACGTCACAGGCTGGCGGAGCAGCTTTGGTATACAATATTCAAGTTGCGGTCTTTAGGAGGTAAATACCCATACGGTAATAACGTTCACAATAATAACCTAATTTTCACAAAACTAAGTTCAATCAATTCCAACATGATTTCTGTGAAATCTGTATAGGGTGGACATTAATTTAGAAAACTCAAGTGCTCCTCCCTGGTACCCAGTCATTTCCAGTGTTGTAAAGTAGGTCAACCTTGCTCTCATGGACTAGCTCCAGTTGATTTTAAAATCTTGGCAAGCTTCTCACTGTTAATCTGTATAAATATTTAAAAGCACCATGCGTGGTGGAATTCCTAATTTTGTTATGTACAATATAAAGATACACATTTTAATTTGATTTACATTGTTTTACATAATTTTGAATACAGCTGATTTGTTTATTTATAGCTGTTTACAGAATAGGATAATTATTGTCTGTGTTTTAGTAGAAATACTTATTTTGTTTCACTAGGCCACCAAACATTTAAAACTAATAAATAAACAATTACCTTAACAAACATTATCATAATATGTTGCCTAAAACATAATAACACAGTATATTCAAGGTCTTACCTGTAAACAACAGGAACACATTTAAAGTTTGTAGCTAGGTGTTACATTATTGTCTATACACTGAGGTTTGAGGTAGAAGCTACATCTGCTCTTTTGGAACACCAAGTGGATGTAAGCTAAAACTAGTTTTTTTAAATACCTTTTTTTATACCAATACAGTACCAGTATCATTTAATTTTAATAGAAAAACTGTATTTATCGTAACTATTTAAATTGTGGGGAAACCAACGTTTCTATAAATATATTTTAAGGGCAATTCTTATACCCCCCCATTAAATTTGCATTATGCCACACTCGCTCTAGCTTTCAGAGATTAAAGAGGACATGAAAATTGGAAAGTCTCAAACCTATGCTGGTAAAAGTACAGTTTGGGATAAAGTTGTTTTGGCTCGTCTTAATATGCACACTAACTGATAGATACTTTTAGAATGATTTTTAGATTTGAGTAAACTGTTAGCCATTCATTAATCAATAAAATGATTATGTAAATACTGTTTGTCAACATATAATACGTACCGGTAGTAATTTTATTATGCACATGTGATTAATTTGTATAAATCTGTGAATGAAATAATTTATATATAGAAATGTGAGTTTTAAATTCTACCAAACAGTTTTTTTCATGAAAATTAATATTACAATATGTTTAATCTGCAACATGACATGATGTAAACATTTACTGATCCCGATTAGCACTACTCTCGGACTACTTTGCCTAAAGTAATATTGTAGAGTCTTAAGATTAGTGCTTATTAGGATCTGTAAAACCAGCTGATAATGTGCATACACAAAAGAGGGATCCCGTTTCAGTTTACTTTATTTTATATTACCCAGTGCATTTATGTATTTATTTGAAACAAAAGAAAGGATTGCAGCATGCCCTAACACAATGTACTTGCTCTCCTCTTATGGTTACAAATAAGACTTTGTAGTTGAAGTTCCTCCATTTTATTAAAAAAAAAATAAAATGATGTTAGAACAAGCTCTGATCCTGTTGTGATTGTGCCTCAAACTGAGCTCAGGATGAGTGCTGATCCTTTTAGGACAACTAACAGGATAGCTTGTGGGTGACGTCAGATTAGGAAGAGACAAACACAATACCAGGGTTGAATAAAACGGCACATTGGCCAAATTGGCACATGGCACATGGGGCAGCAGTGTGGAGTAGTGGTTAGGGCTCTGGACTCTTGACCGGAGGGTTGTGGGTTCAATCCCCAGTGGGGGGCACTGTTGTTGTACCCTTGAGCAAGGTACTTTACCTAGATTGCTCCAGTAATAACCCAACTGTATAAATGGGTCATTGTATGTAAAAATAATGTGATATCTGTATAATGTGAAATAATGTATAATGTGATATCTTGTAACAATTGTAAGTCGCCCTGGATAAGGGCGTCTGCTAAGAAATAAATAATAATAATAATAAAACAGACAGCCAATAAACACGCACTATGCATAAACAAGTATCGTGCTGGTTTTAAAGCAGCACCATTAAAAATTGTTATGGTGTTTCTCTAGTCCTCTTTACCTTACCTTCCGCCTCTGAACAACCCAACCTCGTTCAGCCAAAGCTGCAGGTTTTTATACATGTGATCGTCTCCAGGTTAGTAATAAATTAATCCACCTGGAGACGGTTACATTCTGCATGAGTTTAGCATGGATGGGGGATTTTAACCCCGTCCAAGCTGTAAAATAATTAACAATAAAACATTGTGTTTATACATACTAAAACCATATATTTTAAATAATAATAATAATAATAATAATAATAATAATAATGTAAAATAATACACACAGGGGTGAGGTGTACCCCGTCACAACAACCCAACACGTTTCAAGGTAAAAGACTGGAGCGTGGATCCAAGATCGGATCCCTTTTGCTGGTTTCTTTTGTTATTTCTAAACCTGTTTTACAGTTCAGTGTTTTAGTTATGGATGTGTTTTTTTTCTTTTTGCCTGTCAGGTCTGTCTGGAGCAGGCAAGACCACGGTGAGCATGGCTATAGAGGAATATCTGGTTTGCCACGGCATTCCCTGCTACACTCTGGATGGTGACAATATCCGCCAAGGTCTGAACAAAAATCTTGGTTTCACTCCAGAAGACAGAGAAGAGAATATCCGGCGGATTGCTGAAGTGGCTAGACTTTTTGCAGATGCGGGTCTTGTTTGCATTGCCAGTTTTATTTCTCCATACAACAGGGTAAGACTCTCCAGATTTGGTTCAGAATGGGTAGGGGTAACCTCTCAAGTTAGGAATGTTTCATGGTTTGACAACGGAATGTTCTAGATAATGTGATTGTTCTGTGTAATGTAATGGCTTTAGAGACCAGAATACAGATACTAGGTTTTTCTTAGCTTTGTGTAGTTGTTTGTAATTGTGTTGAACCATGCATTCAAATCATTGTAAAGCTAGTGTCCTATTCACAAGAAAAGCTTAGATTTGTTATATGCATGTTCTTCCTTTTTAAGCATTAACAAATACGGCAATTAAATCATTGCTTCAAGGTAGAAGGAAATGTGACCACTGTCTTTGCAGCACAGCTTAAAACAAAAGTTATGTCTAGTAAGGCTCAGATCTTCTAATAAAATATTATTATTGTTATTATTATTATTATTATTATTATTATTATTATTATTATTATTATTATATATTTCATAGCAGACGCCCTTATCCAGGGCGACTTACAATTGTTATAAGATATCACATTATTTTTACATACAATTACCCATATATACATTTGGGTTTTTACTGGAGCAATCTAGGTAAAGTACCTTGGTCAAGGGTACAGCAGCAGTGTCCCCCATCTGAGATTGAACCCACAACCCTCCGGTCAAGAGTCCAGAGCCCTAACCACTGCTCCACAGTACTGCCCTTAATGTTGTGGTGTTGTTAATAGTAATGTTAAAAATAATGTTAATAGTGTGGTGAAGCACTGGGAAGAGTCTTTGATGGAAGATATGTAAGTCCTAGAATTCAGACAGTATTTTTCCACTTTAACTGTGTTCAGGGGAAAATGTAGTCCAGAGTCTTAACCAGGGGGAATCAGGACTACATTACCCAAGAGGCACTGCGCTGGGTGATTGGGCCATCATGGAAAACACCTGAGGCTGATTAAGCTGTAGATAAAAGTGGAAACCCTGTGGCCTGGGTTAGGGCTGTGACCTGAACGTAGACCGGGAGACAACATGTACAGTTTGTTTTGTAAATTACATTGTGGGTTCAGTTGGTAAAGGGCTTAGCAGTCCGATTTATTGCATAAGACTAAATCCAAAGTTTAGTTAGTGCTCCTGAGAGGAGTTAGGTTTTGTTTTGTTTACTTTGTTTGCGTTTCTGTAAAGGAATAAAAATATAGGCACTGCCCTGTTTAAACCGCATTTACTTTTTTGAGAGTCTTTTCTTACACTAGAAGACAGTGACAACACATCTGTACATGGCAAGCAAGCCCCACTTTGCCACAATAGGTAAATCAATTGGGAGGTTTTATATCTGGTGTATATTTTGATTAGATGGGGAGGATTTTAGGTCACATAATGGCTGCAGCTGTGTTAATGATAGCTTTGTTTTATTAACCCTTTGCGGTCCATTGTCGGACCTGGTCCGACATTGCAATTATTGCAATTATGTCCGACATCATCAGAAAAACGCAAAGAAACGGGTTTCTAGTCGTTTTTTCTCCGGAAAAAGCAGAGAAAGCCATTCAATGGCCGAGTGGGAGCGACAGGAGCTGAGACAAGCCGATAAAAAAAAATAATAAAAATAGGCGTCTCTCATGAAGTGTCATACATGCCCCTGGCATTACATAGGGGCGGTCACAAGGAAACAAGCTGAATGGTACTGTATCAGCGCACAGAGACTATCACGGACATTTGCAGAGCTTTTTTGAGATGTTATAGTAATAAAATAATGACTTGGATTGCATTATTGCAGCACAGTTTGGTGATAAAACGAGTGATCAGGAGATGATCGATCGGTATGTACGACTATTATTATTATTATTATTATTATTATTATTATTATTATTATTATTATTTATTTATTAGCATATGTGAAAGCGATAGCGAACTAAAGGGTGGGGTGGGGCTGGAGATGCCTAGTGAGTGCTTTGTTGATATGTAGGACCTTTTAAACCCGTTTGACTGTGGAAAAAAAATACTTTAACAGCGCGTCTAAAATTAACTGCGCATGTGAAAATAAATTGGACCTGACGCGCCTGATGCGCACTTAATAAATGGACTGCAAAGGGTTAATATTTATAATGGTAATATTATTCACTAAAATTTAAATAGTAGGGTACAAAAGTGTTTGTGTAACATTTTGTAGAATCTTACAAATAAACTAAAACTAAATTAAATGCCCCCATGGTTACACATTGTTTTAGTTTGCTCTTATCATTGCAGTGACCCTTTGCGGTCCATTTATTCAGCGCGTCTCAGGAGCGTCAGGTCCAATTTATTTTCACACGCGCAGTTTATTTTACACGCGCTGTTTTAAAAGTATTTTTTTCACGGTATAACAGGTTTAAAAGGCACTGCATATCAACAGGACACTCAGTACTGCATCTCCAGCCTCGCCCCACCCCTTGTTCGCTGTATTTTTCACATAACTCTTCATAGTCGTGCATACTGATAAATCATCTCCTGATCACTCGTTTTATCACTCCTCAATAATGTGATCCAAGTCATTATTTTATTGCTATAACATCTCAAAAAGCTCTGCAAATGTCTGTGATATTCTCTGAGCCCTGGATGCGGAAGCAGCTATCTTGTTTGCTTATGGCTGTGTTATCTCTGTGGTGCGGGGGCTATGTGTATTGCTCATATTCGGCCCCCTTTTATTTTATTTTTTTTCCCCGGCTTTTCTCGGCTCCTATCGGTCTCACTCGGCCATTGAATGGTTTTCTCAGCTTTTTCCAGAGAAAAAACGACTAGTGACCTGTGCTTTACGTCTTTTTGATGATGGCGGACAGGGTCCGACATCAGACCGGAAAGGGAAAATTGTAATATCAGACCTGGTCTGACTTAGGACCGCAAAGGGTTAATTTATTTATTTATTTATTTATTTATTTATTTATTTAAATTCAGGACCGTGTGAATGCCAGGAAGATCCATGAAGCCACAGGCCTGCCATTCTTCGAGGTGTTTGTTGATGCGCCATTGGATGTTTGTGAACAGAGGGATGTCAAAGGATTGTATAAAAGGGCCAGGGCAGGAGAAATAAGCGGTAGGTCTGTTTTAGTGTCATCGCTTGGTTTCGACAAAGCAGTAACTTTTTAGTACCATTGAAAATGAGGTCTTGTTATTTGGAGGTGCCTCTCCGTATGTCACACTAGAGTTTTACATATGTCTAGAGAACCACTTTATGTGATAAAATTTGTTATTGCATTTTTAAACAACAAGGTGGTAATATTATATAGTATATAGCTTGTTCAACCATATAATTGATAAGTGGTATTTATTTAACAACCAATGAAATAATGGCTTTACTCTGAGCATGCAAATTAATCACAATTATCTGTCACTTTACGTAGTTTTGCTGCCCTGTTCAAGTCTCTGAATATGTGCTACAAACATAAGGACAGTATTTTCCATTTTATTTAGGCCCACGTTTTTCTTTTTTTTTTTTTTTTTTAAATTTAGTTGTCGCCATTTTTTTTACCCCAATTTTTCTCCCTAATATTTGTATGCCCAATTATTATCTGTATCCTCGGCTCACCGCTCGCAACCCCCCTGCTGACTCGGGAAACAGCAGCTGGAACACGCGTTCTCCGAAACGTGCTCCTGCCAATCCGTCGTTTTTCCCATTGCGGATCCACAGCGAGGCCACCAGACCTATAGTGCCAGAGGACAACACAGATCTGGCGGCTCCACTGTAGAACCACAGGTGCCCTATCGGCCACAGGGGTCGCCGATGCGCGGTGAACCGTGGATTCCCCTGCTAAGCCCTCCCTACCTGGGCGGCGCTCGGCCAATTGTGGGCCGTCCCCTAGGAACCCCCGGTCACGGTCGGCTGTGACATAGCCTGGATTCGAACTTGCGATATCCAGGCTATAGGGTGCATCCTGCACTCCACGTGGAGCGCCTTTACTGGATGCACCACTTGGGAGCCCAGGCCTACGTTTTCTATTTCATGAATAAAACCTGATAGAACATTATTTGCAATGGAAAGTATGTGTATAACTGCTGAATGACTGCTATTTGGAGAATTGGGTAGTCTCATGTATTTTACTCCCTTTTAGGTTTTACTGGCATCGACTCGGAGTATGAAAAGCCAGAAGCCCCAGAACTGGTGTTAAAGACTGATTCCTGTGGTGTAAATGAATGTATCCAGCAGGTTATTGACCTTTTGCAAGAAAAGGTAAGTATGCCAAAAGTAAACACCATCCATGAAGACACTATCTTGACGGGTTGATTGAACTTGCGAATCTCTAAGATCCCGAAGACTGTGCTAAAAAAAAAAAAAAATCATTACATTATTTGCAGGAACCTTGAAGCTCAAGCTAAGGAGAAACAAACTAAAAGGTAGGAAAAAGTTAAATGTCAGCAAGCTACTAGACCCCAAAGTAAAATCAAAGTTCAACATTGAACTCTGGAATAGATTCAGCACGCGGAGGAATTAGCCTGCAGGTTCCCAAGAAATAGATTCAGCATAAAATATTCAGTCTTACTCATCATACTTCAAGGCGTCCAGCAAGGTCTTGATGCTGTTGTAATCCTCTTTGAGCCAGGGGAAGAGACGGGTACTTGTTACCATTATGGAGCAGCACGGCTTTGAGGCTCCTGGATGAGCTGTCAATGAAGGACAGTATAACGAGAACATGATGGGAGACTACATTTGGGGGCTGATTCGTGAAAGTGATTTACAGTATAATCGTAAATCTTGAAAAACTACTCACTTCTAAATCTTTTGTAGTCATTTTTGTATTACTTTAGTATAAATACATGTTAATTTGGATTCATATGTTGTTTTTTCTTATCTTTATCTTGTAACCAGTTATGAATCCATGATGCTACTTTACCATTTATTCCAAATGATTTAATCTTTAGATAGTCTTTTGTGCTGTACTTTGTCAAATGCTTTTTGAAAATTTAAGTAGATTATGTCATACACACTATCATTGTGCACTCTAGTAGTCACCTCCTGAAAGAAATCTAATAAATTAGTTAAACAAGATCTACCCTTCCTAATGCCATGTCGGCTGTCTTTATATATCGTTACTATATAAATATTCCTCCATTTTGGTCCTTATTAATAGTTTCCATGATTTTACATGTGATTGATGTTAAACTTATAGGTCTGTAGTTCCCAGGGTCAAATGTATCTCCCTTTTTAAATATAGGAACAACATTGTCAGTTTTCTAGTCCAGTGTGATTGCTCCTTTATTTATTGATTTGTTGAATATATAACATATTGGTTTAAAAATCTGTTCTGTAGTTTACCTGATGACTCCTGGACAGATTACATAGAGCTCCCTTAGTACTTCATTCTCTTGTATAACAGACTTTGGTAATGATGCTTGTGTACCTTCTGTTAACTTTGGTATATTGTATAAATCCTCCTTTGTAAATACTTGTACAAAGTATTGATTAAGTACATCTGTGATTTTGGTAGTCTTTAGTCACTAAATTACCACTGCTGTCACACAATGTACTGACTTCCTATTTTAGTTTCCTTTTAGCATTAACATATTGAAAAAACCCTTTTGGATTAAGTTTACTATCTACCGCTACTAGTCTCTCTAATTCCCTTTTCACTCTCCTAGTCTTCTTTTTTAAGGTCTCTTAGGCCTTCTATTTGTGAGGCTGCTCCCTTTGATTTAATAGAACAATATCATTTTATTGTATTTTTAATACCCAGCTTAATAGAGCGATTTACCCATCGTGGCTTGTTGCATTTAAATATAGGCATTTCAGTTTATGAACATCGGCAACAATTTGGTTGCACTTTGTTGTTTGCTGTGTAGTTTGTAGTGTAGCTCACCACACGCTCTCTCCTCCCAGCCCCCAGTTCCCTAGTTTTTAAACCCTGTCTGATTACTCTGTTAACTGTCTCCCCCAGTGCACTAGATCCCCTCTTGTTCAGGTGCGGCCCACCGGCAGTATTTTTGAGAAAACTACTGTAGAGGCTCTACTTTGTAATCCTTTGCCCTAGCTCTATAAATGTATTTTGCAGAGCCTCCTGACTCCTGTTTACCTATGTCGTTTGTTCCTACATGAATAACGACAACTGGATTCTCCCCAGCCCAGGCCAAGAGCCTGTCCACCCTTGTCATGATATCGTGCACCTGGGCACCGGGAATGCAACACACTGCTGCACACCTGACTATCTGTGTTCCTAATTATTGAGTCCCTATGACTATTGCTGCCCTTTTTGTATTTCTCCTGGGGGGCTGTGGCACCGTGGTGCCCTGGCTCCACACCACACCCTCCACTGTACTTGCTGTGTCCAGTAAGGCAGTCTCTCTGAAGGAAGCAAACCTGTTTGAAACGCTCAGCTCTGCAGAGGCTGTTTTGGCAGAGGGTGCACTCCTTTTCCTTCTATTCTGTCCCACTGTAACCCAGTCCCTACCTGGTACTGACTGTTGTTCACATGTACGGGACTAAAATTCACCACATAAGCAGGCAATTTGGCCATTTCTTTTTACCCCAGATAAATTTATCAGAGGTCCTCCTGATTTTTTTTTTTTATTTTTTTTTAGTTACAGAACATCAAGACCTTCTGTGTCTTTTTAGTGCGGTGCAAATCTAATATATATATCGGTGTTATATTTGAATTGATATGTTTGAATTGATATAAGCATTTCCAAGGTATTCACGTCAAAGAGCAATACCAGCCTTTACAATAAACTATTATAGAATATTAAAATCTGTCCTGAGAGTTTTACAGTTGGGTAAAACGCCATGATTGGGCATAACCAAATTGGGGACGGACAAAAATACAAAATATAATGAAAATACATATCGCACAAGAGACAAAACAGTTATTCAATGTGGTCAAGGTGTTAGAAAAGAAGGTACAAAGAAATGAAAAGGTGCTCGATCTCCATCTTAAGTTATTTACATTTGGCTCAGTGTTTTCAAATCATGCACAAAAGCACCTTCTCTGGCCACAACATCGCATTTCATTTTGAATTTACTTTGTCATGAAAACTACTCCATGTCTGGGAGGTTACTAGACATCGTTTTGACTGACTCCAAGGACACCTGATTTTTAGTCCTGTGCAAATCATGCTTTAACTTACCGTCTGTCCCTCCCATCACTCTTGATGGAGAAAGCACTAAGGATACTGATGATTTCACCTACATGGGCAGCATAGTTAGTAAGGTCTCTAAAGACATCAGAGCTATACTAGCGAAAGCCAGGTATATCTTCTGACAGCTTAAGGATGTCTGAAAGAGACAGGTTTTTCGTTAGTCCAAGATAAAATTGTACAACAGTAATGTGAAGTCAGTCTTGCTGTATGAGTCTGAGTGCTGGAGGGCTACAAAGCAATACATGAGCAAGATCTCCAGCTTTCACACCACCAGTCTGCAGAGGATCTGCCAAATTTTTGGGCCAAGGAAGATCCCCAAATGAGGAGCTCCTTCAGATTACCATAATGAAGCCTGTCACCATGGAGATCAAACCACAGATGTGGAGATGGCTCACTATGTTCTGAGGAAGCCCCCTGACAGCATCTCAAGAGCTGCACTGAGGTAGACTTTAGTCAGCAGGAGAAAACGGTGGAGGCCCAGGGAGACCTGGAGAAGGACCATGATGTCTGAACTATCCAGCAGAGGACTCGCATTGGGAGAAGCCCACCACAGTGCTGTGGACCGGTTGAGGTGGTGATCGTTTGTAGACAGCTTATGGCCCACATGGGACGAAGAGGATTCAGAAAGCAGTAACCATCTGTACAAAATTACTATACTGACAATAAATAAAAATAAAAATGCAGCATTTTACTTTACGCTGTGCAATTTCCCAAATTTTTTATTAAAATAAATACATTCTGAAGAAATAGTAATGTACAAGTGTTTGCAAATGTATTTATTAATTTAAATATATACCTTTTATTGAGCAGAAATAAAAATGATTTTTACCTACCAGAGAACGGTCCCCATTTTACTTTTTTTTTTTTTCCCATCACCATTTCTTTTTCGTAGATCCAAAGAATATTATCAAATGCGATTGGGTAGTATTGAGTTTGTTGCTTTGTTATTGGCAAAATAGAACAGTGCTTGGTTAAAAGTGGAGTATTTTATTTCTTGGGTCTTCTTGAAGTTGTGAATAGTATGCCCACTAGGTGGAGGTATGGGGATGCAGTTGTATTTGATAACATTTAGACTATTTCATTTTTAGATCACCTAAGAACATATACTGTACCTGAAAAAAAGTCAAGGATGAGTTTTTACCTGATTCAGGATTATTGTATCTAGTCTATTCCTCCAAGGCTTTTCCCTTCAACAATATATTATGCATACACAGGAATACACATTGTGCATTCAGGTATGTTCTCAGATAAGTTAACTTATGCCTCATTCTTTGCATTATTTCAGCATTTATTGCAAATACTTAAATGTTTGACCCCCAATTTTCAGATAAGGGAAGGAAAACATCACAGCGTTCTCCCTAGATATGTGATCAACGTGAAGTTTAGCTTCTAGAAGTAATTGAAGGTTTGCTCTTTCAATATAGTTACATTAGTCTGAATAGCTTTTTTGCCACACCTGATGTGGAGTTTTGGAGTACAGTTTTAACAAGTATAGAGTTTGCACATGATTTGTATGCCTATGATAATGCATAACATAACAAGCCCCATCTATGCATTGCGTTTATTACTGTGACGTTCACGTGGTATGCGATATTAGTGGGTCTTGTAAGTGCAGTTTCGTCATCGTTAAGTTGTTTCTTAATTTTGTCTGAGATGCGCTGGCAGCTGACACAGTGCATTTTATTTTACTGTAAGAGTTAAAAGGAGATGTCTACTTGCTGCCTCTCACTGTGTGTTATTATTTAGAATTTAATGGGGAATAAAATGGAGATATATAATTACACTCACAGTAACATGTTTTATAAATCCTGGACATGAAGTTATACGTGGTTCTGTGTATGGATGGGCATTTCTGTGTATTTTAATTATCGAATGCACGTAATTTACGATTACACTTTTGTACTTTACATCAACGTGCCATTGGCTAAAAATAATGCTTGCATAATACCAAAATTGATGTAATACATAAAAAAAATAATTGTGATACTATTTGACTGTTTCAGTAAATAGCTCTTTTTATTAACAGGAAGTGTAATACAAGTACAGTATGAATAAAGCCCAAGTTATACATAATTTCCAAACAGCAATTAAAATATTATATTAAATATGGTACATAGCTACCAGTCCTGGTATACATTCTGATACAGAAGCCTTATAAATAATGTAGTACAGAGTACATGTTAAATCATTGAATGTCAATAACTAAAAGTCAAGTTCACACATTTATATACCGTATTACTTTTGAATTATCGCAGCTGCGTTTTATTTTAAATTACAAAAATCATCCGCGGCGCTTATTCAAGGACAGCTGTAATTAGAAGTGCTATGGTTTTTGGGCGCAATTTTTTTATAGCGTTTTTACTGTATTTGAGGAAGGCGTATATTGAAGTTTATTTCTGCAGATACAACTTGATCAGGATGGTGAAGAAGTCCTACAACTTTAAACTGAAAGCTGTTGAGCTCACAGATCAGATCAGTGTTTGACTAGGTGAGGACACATACCAGTGTAGCGTGGAGAGGGAAATAATAAGAAGAGAGAAATGTCAATTCAACACAGAGGAGGTTTATTTTCCCTTTCTTTTCTTACAGCAGTTTCTGTAAGAAGGGCCAAACTCTTTAATATACGGTGTGTTTCTTTCTCTTCAACCAGCAAGACTATACACTCACGATCTCCTGAGCCAGGCAGGGCTTCAGCGAGGAAGATGAGTTAATCCAGCATCTCTTATTAGCCAAAATGCCGTGCATACAACCAAAACAGAAATACATTTAAGAAAATTTAAATAATAATCATACAGCTCCTGCATTACAACTAAAAGGTATTCTTTTTTTGTTTGGGTTCCATAAACTTTACAGTAAAATACTGGTATGCTCCAGTGTGTAATTTGTATTATTTTAAATACATTTGATTTCAAGTTTCTGTTTGTAATGTTTTACCATACTGTGTTTTTTTGTGTTTGGTTTAAGTGCTGCATTTATTTGAACTGGGGTAGGAAAAAAAAAACTTACATATTTCAGTATTGGGGGCAGCGTCTATTACAAATGTGATATCTGCTGTGAATAGTGCAGCTGGCAACAAGGGAAAGACCTTGTGACAGCCTGGAGAGACAGCTGACAGGAGGAAAGAGACCCCATTGGGGCTGGCAAGGGTTAGCTACCCTTGTCGGCAGTACCCAGCTCTGTGTTTACAGGATGCTGGAGACACCCGCCCAAGGCTTCTAATAAATTAGAGAAAAATACCCCTAGAGTCTGCGAGAGCGGGGGCGGAAGATGACTCAACGTTGGACAACATGGTTAACGACTTAGGAACGGAAACAGATATGAGTATGGAGAGTAGTTCAAGACCTGCAGTTAGCAAAGACATGGAACTCTAGGTTTGTGTCTGCGGCTATCAGCACTCCTGTCATAGACGTGAGGAGGACTTGCATGGACACAGTTAGTGATGAGCCTAATGATCCTTGTGAACCCAGTCAGACAAACCAGCATAAGAGAGAAAAGAAACTAGACGGGCACAAACCTGGAGTTAAATGGCCAAGAGCTTGTGAGAACTGTATGGGACACAGTAAACACAGATCTCTGCTTTGCATTGGAAAGGTTAAGTGGAACAGTTGAAAAGAAGCTGGATAAATTTGGGGACATCATCTATGCATATGGAAGCGAGAGGTTTGGAGTTGAAAAAAGGAAGGAAAAAGTACAAACTATTCCTGGAAAGTCTAGACGGCAGCAGGAGATTGAACGCTTAGTTAGAGAAAAGAGACAGCTGAGGAAGCAATGGAGAAGAGCAGAACAAAGTCAGAAGGAGGGACTCGATCTTTTACAAAGGGTCATAAAAGGTAAGCTTGCAACATTGCGCAGAGCTGAGCGCCTACGGAAACGCTACAAAAAGGAGCGTGCGAGAACTAACTTTTATAAAGACCCTTTCAAATTTGTAAAGAAGTTATTCACCAGTGAGAAGAATGGCACACTAAAAGCATCTAAGGTTGAGCTGGAGAGATATTTGGAGGAAACGCATTCAGATTCAAAAAGGCAGGAGCCTATGTCAATTCCTTCAGACATCCCACCTATCAATCCACCAGAATACCAAATGGAGGACTGTGAACCTAAGTGGAAAGAAGTAGAGCAAGCTGTGAAAAAAGCAAGGGCTTCATCATCACCAGGGCCTAATGGAGTTCCGTACAGAGTGTACAAGAGTGCTTCAGGAGTTCTACAATCCTGTGGAAATTGATGAAAGTAGCATGGGAAAAACAGGTTGTACCAAGAGCATGGCGCCGAGCAGGTGGAGTTTTTATACCAAAAGAAAAAGATTCTACAAGCATCAGTCAGTTTTGCCCTATTTCCCTATTAAACGTAGAAGGCAAGATTTTCTTCAGCATTATTGCTCAGAGATTGTCAACTTACCTATTAAAGAACTGCTTCATTGACACTTCAATACAAAAAGCGGGCATTCCAGGTTTCCCAGGATGCTTACAACACATCAATGTGATCTGGCAACAAATTCAATCAGCTAAAAAGGAGAGGAAGGAGCTCCATGTGACATTCCTGGATTTGGCTAATGCATATGGTTCAGTGCCACATGAACTTCTTTGGGCAGCATTTAATTTTTTCAGTGTACTGATGACAATAACAAATTTAGTGAAAGCCTACTGTGGAGATTTGCAATTTAGTTTTTCAACTTCAGAATTCAGCACTACATGGCAATGCCTAGAAGTTGGAATAATGGCAGGATGAACCGTTTCTTTACTGGCTTTTACCATGGCAATAGAAATAATCATTAGGACATCAAAATGGGTAGTGGGAGGAGAGCGCTTGGCTTCTGGAATGCGACTACCACCAATTTGAGCATACATGGATGACATGACAACCATGACTACAACATTAGCTTGCACTAATCGGTTATTGGGCAAATTAACCAATAACATTGAATGGGCACGAATTCAATTTAAGCCCACTAAATCAAGGAGCATCTCTATAATTAAAGGTAAATAAGTAGATAAAACGTTCTTCATTAACGGTGAGGCAATACCAACAGTGTCTGAGAAGCCAGTGAAGAGTCTTGGGAGATGGTACGACAGGGATCTAAAGGACACAGTTTGTGTGGGAGAAAGACAACAAGCAGTGGAAGGGTTGAAGAGCATAGACAGCAGCGCTTTACCAGGCAAACTAAAACTCTGGTGCTTTCAGTTTGGTCTACTGCCGAGGTTACTGTGGCCACTGACTGTGTATGAGGTTTCTTTGACAACAGTAGAGAAGCCTTAATCAGTTCATACATCAGGAAATGGTTGGAAGTTCCACGCTGCCTCAGTAGAGTGGGACTTTATGGTAAAGGAATACTGCAGCTACCAGCATCCGCTCTAACTGAGGAGTTTAAGTGCGCCAGGGTCAAACTGGAATGACATTAGTAGAGTCACGCGACAAATGCGAAGGGGGGCAGCACCTGTGCTGAAAACTGGAAGAAAGTGGGCGGCAAAGAAAGCTGTGGAGGATGCAAAGGCTGCCCTTCGAATTGGTGATATCATGGGGCAAGTTCAGCATGAAAGAGGGGGTCTTGGTCTCAGTTCAGCTCCTTCTACATGGCACAAGGCAGCCTCAGCTCAACGGAGGAAGATGGTAGTCAACGAGGTGCAAAAGCAGGAGGAGAGGATGAGGTGTATAAAGGCCATTTCCCAGGCCAATCAGGGAGAATGGATGAGATGGGAGAGTGTGGTACAACGCAAGATTGGCTGGCAAGACCTATGGTCAATGGAACAGAGCAGGATCAGTTTCCTCATCAGGTCAGCATATGATGTTCTCCCGTCACCACAGAACCTAAGCCTCTGGGTAGGAGAGGATCCCTCATGTCCTTTGTGTTCATCACCTGCAACATTAAGGCAGATTTTGACAGGATGTAAGGTGGCTCTTAGCCAAGGACGGTTTACTTGGCGCCAAGGTGCTGCAATGTTTGGCCTTAGCATTGGAAGACAAGCGTAACGTGACCAATAAGTTGCCACCTGTTCCATCAAAACATTACACACAAAAGACAACATTTCTCTGCCCAGGAGAGCAACCACCAAGAAAAGGTGTTAAAACCAATCCTCGCCCAGGACAACTGCTAGAGACTGGAAAATGCTGGCAGATGTTGGTCAATGGCTTATTTTTCCATCTGAGATTGCCACCACTAACCTTTGACCAGATATTGTCTTGTGGTCTGGATCAGCACGCCTTGTTCACCTGGTAGAGTTAACAGTGCCATGGGAGGATGCTGTAGATGAGGTGTATGAGAGGAAGAAACTGCGGTATGCTCAACTAGCCACTGAAGCGGAACAGCGAGGATGGAGAGTCGGGTTTACCCAGTAGAGGTGGGTTGTCGAGGATTTGTGGCACACTCTACAACCCCGTTTCTCAGAGACGTCGGATTCAGTGGCCAAGAGTTGCGTCGCACAGTGAAGAACTTATCTGAAGCAGCAGAGAGGAGCAGCAACTGGCTGTGGTTGAGACAGAAAGATTCTGGCTGGGGATCTCAAGCACAATAGAAAGAAAGAAACGCTAACGTAAAGGTAAGTAAGCTGGGCTGAGTTGAGTGGGGGACAGAGGGGGGTGATTCTGGGACGCCAGAATCACCGTCGAGCCCTCTTGAGGTGTCGTGGGCTAGTCGACGAAACACTGAGGATGGAAGGTGCCCACTTGAAGACCCCAGAGATGTACCCTACTTAGCTCAATCCAGACGGTTGTCCTGATGATGCGCTGGGGAGACCGCACTGTGGTTGATCCCCGGAGCCAGCATCGCAGCCGTTGTGTGTGCTGATGCGCTAGGGAGGCAAAGTAAGCTGATCCCTGGAGCCAGTATTACACTTCAGCCATCAACACCTGACAGAAGGATATCTACATCATAATATGGAAGGAAGCGCAAATGGATGGAGACACCTATGGATCACATTAGTTTACTGTAAAGCTACATCTTAGTTGGTGCTTATCTTGGCGAGAGCCAAGTTCAAATCAGTATGAATTCAGGATTACGTGATATGTATTTTCATTTATTTAATCCTGTCCTTCAACTGGGCTGATAGTAATGGATCTTTAGTGATCATTAGGTTTGTTATTCGCTCCTTTTGAGGAGTACATTTGGTGAAGCGAGCTGTAATGGTTTGTTGCGATGTTACTGGTACTTCTGCTGCTTAAGCAAGGTATATTCGCAGTCATCAGAGCCTGAAGCGTGCAGCAGGGCCTCTCTCTGCAGGTAGGTGGGTACATCACGCTTTTATCGTAGGTGGTTATTATTGTGCCAATGCTGTTCATGTAGCTCAATCTTTTATTGCAAAGTGTGAATTTTACTGTTTTAGTGTCAGGAAGTTTAAAAAATTGTATTGGCTGCAATCTCATTCATTTTCTGCTTGGTATGGGTTTGGTCATTTAATATTAACCACAGTGGTTTAAGTATAAATAAATATAACAATACCGCATTGTATGATATCTCTTTTTTTGTAAAATACCTCTTTTTTGTAGTCTTTTGTATTTATTAAATGGCATAATTCAATACAGTTTTAATACATGCAATGGTGCATTCCAACCACCTCTGTACCCATAGCTACAGTATTGGTATCACCATGCACTTTTAAGAGTGCCTGTTTTTTTAATGTGAGGCGGTTGAGTAATTTAGAGCCGTAGAAAGAAATTATGATTTTTTAAAATATGTATTTATACATTGGACTGCAGCAGCTGGCTTCACGTGGTTTAATGGGTCTGTTCAGACCATTTATATTTGTTACAATACAAGATAGTACTTTTTCTAATTGAATAAACATTTACACATGCTCATCCCTAGTTCTGTGTTTTGTGTAAATACTTGAAAGTTTAGGCTTAATTTGGAGATCTGGTACTGGAATTATGAACTGAATCATTCTGAGATGTGCCATCTGTATTTAATAAACATTGCATGGTTGTTCTTACAGTTCCTCTTCTAAATGAATGTATATTTAGAAGTAATCAAACCATAAAAAACATGTACTGGCATCTTCACTAACAGCCTTCCAAATGCACTGACATTTTATTTTGTTGCGCAACAGGACATTGTCCCAGTGGATGCCTCGTATGAAGTTAAAGAGCTGTATGCGCCTGAGAACAAGCTGGACCTGGCCAAAGCTGATGCACAAACTTTACCAGCACTGGAGATTAACAAGGTAAGCCACAAATGCATATGTATCAATGTATGATTTACAACCTAGTACTCCAGTCTGCAAAGGCCATCCTGTGCAAGTCTTGAAACTAATTGAAACTTTAGCATGATCAATTCAATATTTCAAGACCTTTACTGGAATGTACAGTAATTCAACCACACCTTCAGTTTAATAGCGTATATAACCTTCTGTAGATTTAGGTACTCTGTTTTTGAAGGAAGTGTATATTCAAAGAGTTTATGATTACTTCTGTATGAACAGATGTACTGGTTGATGCATATTGTATTGAGATAACATGACAATACATGTGCATATGTTTCCAAATTAGTTCTACATGAACTTCACTGTTGTCTTGTAAAGTAAATGAGGAAGTACAATCAAACATGTTAAGAAACAGGTTGTATCTGTATAAAGTGCCCCTTATTTGCTTCCTTGACTTACCAAGCACACCTGTTCTTTTACCAAGGCTTTTAAAATGCAACTATTCTACTTTTCCATTTTATTTATTTATTTATTTATTTATTTATTTACTTATTTATTTATTTATTTTTGCGAATATTATACTCACTTTGCACAAGAAAACGCACTGGACTTTGTGTTAAATTGAAATGTGTTAGGAGAGGCATAGTGATGCCATAATTCTCTTCCTGGCAGGTTGACATGCAGTGGGTTCAGGTTCTTGCAGAAGGCTGGGCCACTCCACTGAATGGCTTCATGAGAGAAAGGGAATACCTTCAGTGTCTCCATTTTGACTGCCTCTTAGACGGTAAGAACTTCATGAATATTGGGCCACCAAGGTTTGGACATGGAGCTACTTATGCTTGACCTCTCCTAGCACAAGATAATGTACAGTATTATTATATAAGGAATACATACCATGGAGAGATCTAGTAAGTACATATTTCAAGGAGATTTACAAATATGTAATATATCATCTAGACAAATGTATCTGGAACAGTGAAACCTGCATTTTGTCACACTTTTTAAAGTGTATCCACCTTTACTAGTTACTGTTTGATCAGTTTAACATAGCAACTGTAATTTGTCCAGTAGGATATAAACCATGTGGTTGAGGAGGCAAAAGTTTTGTATTTTACTGCCAGTAAATCTTACAAAACGGGCATACTCAACATGGAAACCATTAGAAACACAGTTTGGAACTCTTAAGGCAAATATTACACCTGTAGAATTCAAATGAAAACCCTCAGTCTGGTCCCATTTAAAAAAAAAAAAAAAAAAAAAAAAAAAAAAAAGTTTGACTATCAATTTCCATATTGTTTTAATTAAGAACCATACTTTCTGCATCAGAGCACTGTCTGCATATATTGTACAAAAGGCTGTGTAAATAAGTGTAATTTAGCCTATACGTAGAACACAGAAGTACTCATTTAGCTTACATTTTAATCTTCGGTACAAGCACATTGTTTTGGGGTTTACAATCTGCATACATGCTTTCCACTAGTCAATTAAATATTAGTTTTCCATTCGCATCTAATTCAACAACAAATGTAATAAATGTGTTTGCAGTTGCACCACAAGGGGTCCCCTTTGAGTCAAAATCACTGAGTGCTGGTAGCATCCTTGGAATTGAATATTGAATTCTAATTGATAGAAGGCTATATATTCTTAAGTTTGCAGAAAGAATCGCATAGACAACATAATTTATTTTATCACCGAGTTGAGAAGGATAAAAAGAACCTTCAAAATGTTTAAAAAATGTATTATCCCTTGAAGCTGATATAGAAGAATTCCTGCTACGTAAATTACATTTGTGGAATAAAAACTGAAATCAGAACTTCAAAAACCACCTGTTTCTCAATACTGTACAGTACAATTTAAGCCATCAGTGCAAGTACTTGTCCTCAAGTTAGAAATTCTTGCATGTAAGTGGCTTAAACTTAGACATGTCTGTCTAGTTTTCAACCTCCTCTGAGAGATTTCATGCTACCTATTCAGAGAAAGAACCTGTGCAGTGTTATCACAATCAATACCTGGCTGAACTTTTGGTGCATTTTGGTTGAACTATTACAATTCGGACACACTCTTACACTTAACTAACTTTTAAAGGCCAAAAAATAAAAATAAATAAAAGTTGAGTTCTAATAACTACATTAGAATACATGATTTACTTTATTACTTCCCATATACCAGCATGTTCAGTGACGCTTTCTCTAGCCTGTAGTGCCAGGCCGTTTTTATATAAAATTAACTTTCCTTAATTGAGTTTGGGGTTGTGTTTTTTTCCTTGCCTTGCAGGAGGAGTCATTAACTTATCAGTGCCGATTGTACTACCTGTGACAAGCGAGGACAAAGAGAAGCTGGACGGCTGCACTGCCTTTGCGCTGGTCTACGGGGGCCGCCGGGTGGCCATTCTCCGCAACCCTGAGTTCTACGAGCACAGGAAAGAGGAACGTTGTGCGAGGCAGTGGGGGACAACATGCAAAGAACACCCGTACATCAAGGTTACAGCTGAAACCTTTTAAAACCCTGTTTGATAAATTACATTCTGTCTGTGTTGATTGGAGGAGGGTTGCAGTGGCTTATGCGCACCAGCTGGACCAGACTTTATTTTTATCTTTACAAAGAAATCGTAATCTCTTTATCTTTTTGTTTCTTTGCAGATGTATTATATTATTCCCCACCGCCACCTCCCCTTTTTCTTTTCTGAACTGGATCTTATTAAGAGGCGTTCTGTTTAGTACCTTTCTAGATGTTAACTTTATATTTAGGGCTTCTATTTTTCGGGTTTTATTTTTGGTTACGTGATGTCCCTTTCTTCATATTTTGAGCTGATTCAGTTTCTTAATCAAACACTAATTACCAAATTAAGTTGTTTCTTTTTACCCTCATATCTTGATTGAGTTAACAAACAACGTGCATTGATCTCATCTGATTCTATTTGAACTGCGTTTCGTTCTGGCTCTAATCGCCAAATTCAGCTTAATTTCCACTGTGTTAGTTTCCAGTAGTGTATCACTAATTTAAGCAATCTTAAATTCAAAATGAATACATTTAGCTTGGACCACTTCAGTTTCTGTGTACACACAAAATCCACTTGACACAAGGCAACCTTTCAGAAATGAGAGGCCAAAAATCTAATGAAAGTTCAGCGACTATTTTCTCAGGATAGGGGTACGCTCAACGGGCAATGCGAGAGGCTTGGAGTACCACAGCGTGTTAAGGCTTAACAACTATTAATTAAGGTTTAGAGGGAGAGAGGTGGAAAATAAAAACCGAAAACTAGAAGCCCTGTTTATATTCAACCAGTTTTAATGCCAGTCTTTTCCCCAGGAAATCATACCACAGTTTGTGGAATTGGTTGCATGTGGAGCTTTACATTTTGTACTACTCTCTTTTCCATCCACTGAGCAGAGAGATAGCACACGCTGTGGTACTCCAAGCCTCTCGCATTGCCAGTTTTTAAAGGGAGAGGCAGCATTTTTGTGTTACAGGCGGTTAACCCCGAAAAAACAGTTGCAATTGCGACCATTTTAATCGCAGTCTGGAGCCCTGCATAAACCACTTTAATTAAGTCTATATCATTTTCTCCTGTAAGACTTATTCACAGTAGTATATGATTAATGTGTATTCCAAACCATTTAAAAGTAAACCTAATAAATCATTTACAGTATCAAATTTATAAGTAAATGAGTCCAGTGATCAAGAAAACTAAAATACATCCAAATATTTAAGGTGTGGAGACTTGAGCGACTTCCAGCAAGGCTGGATAAAAACCTACAAGATGTTACACTCATTTGACTATTTGTGGTTGTATTAAGATGTCCCTATTACATTTTTTTACATAGACAAAACGTTAATCTTTTGGCAGGCAGGAACGGAATCTTGCTGAAATTCCAAGTATGCCTAATTTTAGAATAATTCTATTTAGAGTTCTGTAAGTAAATGCCACATTTCAAGTTCCTGTTAGTTTATTATGTTATTAACTCAATTCAAGACAATATGTAGTTCAGACACCTACAAACCTTTATATCCATATAGCATACAAAATGTATTATTTATTCAGTTTTGTATCCTAAACTTAATCACTGTTCAGTAGTTTTATACTGTGCACTGGTTAATTCCGATGCAAGTTATTTTGTACAGTTAACAGATCACTTTAGGTGTCGGAGAACTACAAAACATGTACTAGGGAAAATATTATAAGGCATGTACCAGGATCAACAATACATTGTGTTTGTTATAAGTTCTATTGAATTTATAAATTGAGGCGTGTCTAAACACCACAGCTGTTTTGACCAGTGCCAGTTAGATCAATTGAATAGGCACCATTACATACTTAGTCCTTTTACCCACCCAATTTTGTCTTACTTGTTACCCGTAAGGTGTCCTTACTTACATTTTTAAATGTACCTCTACTGATTGGGGTCACTACCTTTTCATGACACTCGTGCTATTCATTTTCTTAACCCTGTTGTAGATGGTAATGGAGAGTGGAGACTGGCTTGTTGGTGGTGACCTTCAAGTTCTAGATCGAATCTATTGGCAAGATGGGCTAGACCAGTATCGTCTCACTCCTGCTGAGCTGAAGCACAAATTCAAGGAGATGAATGCTGGTACAGAGTATATATATATATATATATATATTTCCTTTGTATGTGTGCAACGTTTTTTATCAGATGTGACTCATGGAAATGATAAGAATAAATAAACCGGTCAAAACAACCAATATGCCCACAAGCAACTTAGTAGGATATCATTATGCTCAACCTTAACAAAGGTGGTAGTTGTCCCTTTTCTCAACAAATACAAACAATTGCTTTGTAGTGCATTATTAATAGAAATGGTCTTGTGTGTAAGTTCCCTTTGCCAATTTATTCTTTTTCACATCTTTTTCTAGATGCTGTGTTTGCATTCCAGCTACGTAACCCTGTACACAATGGACATGCCTTGTTGATGCAGGACACCCACAAACGGCTAATTGATCGCGGCTACAGACGCCCAGTCCTTTTGCTCCATCCTCTTGGCGGCTGGACCAAGGATGACGATGTTCCACTTTCATGGCGCATGAAGCAACATGCAGCAGTGCTGGAGGAAGGCATTCTTAACCCAGAGAATACCGTAGTGGCTATTTTCCCATCTCCCATGATGTACGCTGGGCCAACTGAGGTAAATAACACCTAAGTAACCACTGTTTGTGATTGTGAAAGTTTTGATTTGTCAACAGCGGAAAAAATATGAGGATGACAGTAAAATGAAACAGCTAATTCAGAGAGATTTCTTTTTCACTCATGAATGCTTTACCAAAACAAAGTGCTGCTGCTTTTCAGTTAATACAGTTTAGTTTTTAAATTAAGCCCATGTGTTGAACAAAAGGTGTTGGAATAAGTTGCTCTTGATGCTGTTAAAACAGAAAAATCCTAGCACTTAAAAGCATTATGCAAATAAACCAACTCGGCATGTATTAACCCCTTGACTGCAATAAGTCCTCAAAAATGGTTGCTCAGTGCTGCCGGTCGTATCAGTTACGTCCTTGTTAGAAACGTTTAAAAAAAAAAAAAAAAAAAAAAAAAAAACAAGAAGAAAAAATGATGGATTGCTGTTATTTCACTCAGGGCTGCTCATTGAGAAGTTCTTACAGATAATATTGGGTTGGTGTTTTCAATTTCATTATGTTACACGGATAAAATATCTTCGATGTGACAAAGTTGTTAAACCTAATTTAGATTCAGAGTGAATTTTAAACTATCTGCGTGTAGCTTTCATTCTGTTCAATGAGGATCGATTTTTTATTTTTTGTTATTAGGAGCTGTGTTATCGAGCTGTGTTTTATGTAATTAGCTTTAAAGTAACATTTCTGATTCTTTTCTGCATCTTGTTTTGTTGATGTGATGGTACAGGAAGATACTTCCTACTTCAAAGGCTGTCATATCAACACCATTGTAACTTATCACGTGTGGGGAGGTAGTTGAAACCCAGTGATGTAAGCTCAGTGATCAGGGGCTAAAATAATCATTAGCAACCATGTGATTTTTTTTTTTATAACAGTTACTGTACTTGAAACCTTGTATCTCAGGCTTTGATGTGTCTGGTTGAGTTGGTGTTGGAGAGAAACGCCTGTTAGCTAGTTTTTGAGCATACACAGATTGACCTACTTCACAGAACATATATTTTTCTATTTGTCTTATTTTTGTAATCCCTGTATTACATCCTTTTTCTTTCTTTATAATTTTATATTAGATTTCATTTGTCCCTAACTTCTTAAAAAAAGAAAAAAATATTTACTTTGAATAATTGACAAATTTTTATACGTAATTGTATATTTCATCAGATTTTTTCTTGTTCTACATTTGAAACATTTGATTTTTTTTTTTTTTTTTAATTTAAAAAACAGTTTTGATTAGTATTTATCATTTATTTATTTTTTCACCTCTCCCATCCTCCTGAAAATGTTTCAGGATATATTGTTTTCTCCCTACTATATTTGATTGTAGTTATTGATTTAAATTTTATTTTCTCCTGGTCCATTTAAAAACGTTTTTATAATTACTGATTTTTTTTCTCCCCTGTTCTACATTTTGAAAAAAATATATATATGATTTTGATTAGTATTTATTGATTTATTTTTTTCTCCTCTCCACATCCTCCTGAAAACTTTTCAGGATGTATTTTTTCTTCCTACAGTTTGATTGTAATTGTTGATGTATTTATTTTTTCTCCTGGTCCATTTAAAAATGTTTTTATAATTATTTGATCCGATTTTTTTTCCTGTTCTAATATTTGGTTAAAAAAAATATACAAAATAAGACTTTGATTTATACTAAATCTCCTTTCCCCATATACCCAAAAAACATTTGCAAGTAATGGTTTGATTTGATTTTTCTTCTGCTCCATTTTAAAAACAAAATAAAACTAAAAAACTAATCTATAAAAAAATATATTATTGACTTTTTTTTTTTAATTAACTACTTGGATTTATTTATTTTTTTAAATTTTTTTTATTGAATTCTCCTTTCACCTCACAACGCACGTTGTAATTGCATAGAATTAAATTTTATTGCATTTTTTTATTTATAATTGTATTTGTACTGGGCAATGGAGGTTATTTTGGGGAGGAAATGGCAAGAAGGCGGCGCAGTGCAGATGCTGTTGCTAACCTCCTAACGCATACCTGCCAAGAAACTCCTGAAACTCCTGATTAATTTAGATTGCCAATTGTAATGGATTATTACCTTAACCCTTTGCAGTCCATTTATTAATCGCGCGTCAGGCACGCCAGGTCTAATTAATTTTCACACGCGCAGTTAATTTTATACACGCTGTTTAAAAGTATTTTTTTTCACAGTCAAACGGGTTTAAATGGCCCTGCATATCAACAAAGCACTCACTAGGCATCTCCAGCCCCGCCCCACCCTTTCGTTTGTTATAGCGTTCAGCTATGTAAGAAATAAATAATAATAGTAATAATAGTCGTACATACCGATCGATCATCTCCGGATCACTCGTTTTATCACCAAACTCCTCAATAATGCGATCCAAGTCATCATTTTATTACTATAACATCTGAAAAAAGCTCTGCAAATGTCCATGATAGTCTCAGTGCGCTGATGCACTCAGCCAGCTTGTTTACTATGAACGCCCCGTTATCTGATACCTGATACCATGTATGACTATTCATGAGATACGCCTTTTTTTTTTTTTTTTTTTCCCCCCCCCGACTTGTCTCGGCTCCTGAGGCTACCACTCGGCAATTGAATGGTTTTCTCGGCTTTTTCCAGAGAAAAAACGACTAAACACCCGTTTATTGCGTTGCTATAATGATGTCGGACCCAGTCCGACAAAGGACCTGCGAGGAATAATTGCAATGTCGGACCCAGTCCGACAATGGACCACAAAGGGTTAAGTAAATTTTCTCTAACAAGTGCCAAAAGTTGGCAGGTATGCTAATGGAGTCTAGCTCAGCGAGTGATTTTGTGCCAGATGACGCTGGCAGTGATTATGAAACAAGTGGCACTTCCTCCAGAGGAGATCAACAGTGGTCAGGAAGAGGAGCCTATGGAAACTGAGCCTGTGACCCTGCCTGGTCCAAGTACAGTAGGTGGGCCTGGACCGAAGGGTGGTAGATTTCAGCCATTCTATCACTTGATCCTCCCTAACATCATCCAGCCTCAAATACGCAATTTTTCTGGCGTACCAGTGTGAACATAACAGGGTTTACCCCAATTAACTTTCAGCTGTTCATCATGGAAGCGAGTTTTGAATATTTGGTAACCCAAACCTATTTGTATGTCCAACAATGTCTGGCACAGCATGGGAACAACCTGGGGCCACATTCTAGGGTGCGCAAGTGGGTCCCCACAAATGTTTTTGAAATGAAAGAGTTTGGTATAAGTGGGGCTTATCGCTTCTAATGGGACTAGGGGATACATCTAGAATTACCTACTTTGGTCCACCAACCCAATTCAAGCAGTTTTTTCCCCTCCTAAATCTTGACTACTATTTGTATGTAGATAACTTCTACACAGGGATCCCTCTGTTTCAGGCCTTGTACACATCACAAACAATGACTTGTGGTACAGTAAGACCCAACAGGAAGGGATTTCCATGACAATTGGCAAAACCAGCGCTCTCTGCTGTGACAAATTGCTGGCAGTTCAATACACTGACAAAGATGTGTACCTCCTCGCCGCCATCCATGATGAGGCTACTGTAGCAGTTCCTGTGCAAGATCAGGACACACACACACAAACAAGCCCAAGTATGTCCTGACCAGATGCTGGAGCCATATAATGCTGCAAGGAAGACCATGGCATGGTATAAGAAGCTTGGCATGTACATGGTCCAGATTTCTTTGTAAAACTCCTATGTAGTGTACCTAAGTACGACACCAGAGAATCGGCTCACATTTCTGGACTTTCAGACCTCTGTGATCTCCAGCCTTTTGTCTGTGTTATGAAAGTCTTGAAAAAGTCTGGAATTTTACTAGTATCACTGGAGAATGAAAATAATTCCGACATTATTTTTTATTATTAATAATAATTGATTTCGAAAACTGGTCAGCAGCTCTAGCGGCAACTGTCTAGGTAATTTACTAGTAGCAACTATATTGCTTGCGACCAAGTCCCGCGAGTATTGCCCCGTGTAACACCCCTGACAACGTCCTGACAACTCAAGCAATCCTATCCAGTCAACGCACTGGTATATGTCACATGACTCTGTCTGTTCCAGTGACAGCCAAAATATATAAATATATATGAAGGCTATGATTTTTTTAAACAACGTTACAAACTGGAATTACAAGCTACTGTACTCTGCTCACCAAGGTTAACATTTTGTTATCTTGTTACCTTTATTAAATCGTTAACATTATTTCCCAACCCAGGAAAAAAGAAATCGAACACAAAACAATAGTTACTATCATCACTGACTCGGATAAAAAAAAAAACCCAACACGTAGCATGTTAACATCGCATGTTAAATGTAGCATGTTAACATCGCTTTTTTCATTTCTTTAATGTGATTAATAAAATGTACCGTAAATGTACTGTGTTCTTCAACGAATAAGATTATAGCCAGAATACTGGATGCAGCACGCCACAAATAGGTACTGTACTTGTAATTCTACTTTTATTAACAATCTCATTGCTATTATTATTATTTATTATTATTATTATTATTATTATTATTAGTAGTATTATTAGTGACAAATACTGTAATAATAAAGAAAATCAAAGAATAAAAACAGTACTAATATTATTAATAATTTAGCTAATGCATTATATGACACTTGCACATTTTAATATGTAATGCGTGCACATTTGTTATTTCATTTATTATTTTTCACCTCCCATAGTGTTCAACATTTAACCGAGGGTATAAAGAAGTTTGGATCAGAATCCAATATCATCCCTTACAAAAAGTAGTATACTGCAAGTATACTTGTGCCAAAATGTTCTGGTTTTAGTATACTATTGGTACCATTATACTATCCTATTTTGGCACAAGTATACTTGCACTATACACCTTTTTATATTCTCTTTGTAAGTAATGCAACATAGTTCTCAAATATTGGACATTCCTTAGATTGTATCTTACTTCTCTTTTGCATACCTCTTGCTAGATATGCACCTCCAGATTCTGGCAAATACTTTTAGAAAACCAGGTGCTACTTCTGCTCTGGATCAAAAAGCTATAATGCTCTGCGGCTGCTCGCCTATGTGGATAACTATAAAAAAAACTAGTAGAAACTAACAAATGTAAGTCTGGAAAGTATGGAATTTTGATGTTGAAAAAGTGTATGAACCCTGAGTACATTTTATTTACAGTAATAGCTGTATTTTGTGGTCGCATGACCAAAAACAAAACAAAAAAAAACAAAAAAAAATCTTTCTACCAATGAAAAAAATTCTGACAAAAAAAAACAATATATAGTTTGCCTGGGGTTATCTGAAAGGGAGCATAAGGTAATTTTGATGTAAAACAGCCGACTTCTCCTAAAATGACAAAATTCCTGTAGCACAGAGCGTCACAAGGGCTTCCGCTGAGAAAGGGTTAATTTGTGACTTGGCTCCAGCTGTGGTCCACAGAAAACATTTAAGTGTTTTTAATACTTTGTAAAAATACAAAACCAATATATTTTGGATGTTGAGGAAGTAAAATGGCTTTGTTTTTAAATGGGGAGCTTACTCTTTGGCACCCTGTTGTCTGTAACGTAAAGTGGGAAAATCCAGTGGGAGTTGGCAGACCAGAGGGTCTTTCGCATGTAGAAATTTAGAGATTTGTGTATTGTTTCATTTTACAATCGGATCTTGTTTTAGTTTTTCTTCAGTGGTTGCTCTGCACATACCACAAGATGTTAATTGTAAGAAAATGATAAACAGTGCTATTGTGTTTAATGTGGCATTTCCAGTGACATCAGACAAGAGGCTGCCAATAAAGTGTTGTGGGCAGTTGATGACAAAACTTTCAGCTGTCTTTTAATCATTAAGTGAAGGTAATTTTGGTGCCAGATTTTGCTTTTGTTGAACAACTGATTTACAAAGCTACATATTATTAAAAGTACGGTTATCAGCAGGAAGTGAAGACAGTCTGAAGCCCATTTCACACACAAATGCCACTACTGAGCTGTCTGAGACTTAAAAAAATTTAAAACGCCCATTCACACAGCACGAAATTGTGCAATCTATGCTGGTATAATACCATCGTAACCCTTTCACACAGCCAAAGGGATCATGCGAGTATAACTTTCAAACCTGTCAGTCAACAGACCGTTTTCATGGCAACGGCGATTCGCCCGTAAATTACAGCATCACGCAGTGTCCCTATTTGTGAATTCACATTCCCATAAAGGTAACAATTCCTTAACTTATTCCAGACTCCAATTACTACCTCGTTCTTGATCAGCCATTGAATTTGAAAAAAATGAAAGCATGTAACACAGACGACAAAAACACGTCCAGTATACAGTCACGTGGGATACTGACTTTCAATCCACGTCCACTGTAGCGTTTCAGTGCTGGCATAGCATTTCACACAGGAGTTAAGACGGTTCAGTGCTGTCTCTGAATCGCCTCGGGAGGTGGTTCACTGATGGCTTAGAATATGACAGCTCTGTGACGGTATAGGCAATTCACACAGACCGGTTCTGAGCCATCTTAACTCGTCTGCGTGAAAGGGGTATAAGCCTGTGAGGAACAACTAAACATGTAATTATATTCAGTTGGAATAGAGTAAATGCTGAGTGTATTGAACACCAGTGCCAACTGAATGATTGTCTAAAGGGAAATGAGTGTCGGTATCAAAAGGTTATGGTAACAAGACATAATGAATAGCTGGTAGTTTCAAAGCAGTTGAAATTGACCAGTTGATTTATGTATGTAGGTATTTTATATTTATAGTACCCATACATGGTACTGTATACAATAGTGACGCCTAATGTACATTTATACTTTGTCAGCAAAATACTGTAATTAGGTTATAAGTGAAAAATATATTAGTCTACAACCAACATTTTTAATATCCTGGAAATTACAACCCACATAGTATAGCCTAGTCACCATTCTGTTGTAATTAACCCTGTTAGCACTACTGTAAGTAACTTTAGAGACAAAATACCTCTCTTCCAGACCTATATACAGAACTGCAGTGCTGAAAGAGTTAATATGCATTAGCCATAGAGTAAAGATTACCAGAAAGAAAAAAGGTTCTGCTTAACTAATGGTTTCATGATTTGATATGAAACATCACATTTGTAATAATCTCTTTCTGGGAAAGTAAAACACTTTATGGGTTGATTTTAGTGACATATCCCTCACTTCAAGATGGTAGGCTGCCCATTAAACAGGAAGCATGGAGCCAGACGGCACACAATCCTCAAGTTCTTCCGGCCATAAAATGTAACCATCTTTCCAGGCAGACCAATAAATTAAATCCCATTCGTTTTTAAGAAGTGTTCTGCCTTGGCAGAAAGGGCTGAGACAGACACAAAGGTTGTGAAATTTCTTCTTTTAGTGGATTAAACCGTTAATCTTTTTTTATAAACTAATTGCTAATACAGGATGCCACATAAAATGAAGCTTGCAGTGGATTATAATACATTTCAGACTTGTGTTAGTTGTTTTATTTATTGCCTTTCTGGTTGTTTACAGTTCTTGTAATTTTACATTGGGAGTTTAGATCTAAACAAGTTACTTATAAAACTCAAGATCAGCTGCAGTATTCAGAAAATCCAATTTCAGGCTGGGATGGCAATACTGCATTGATTTATAGATGATACATTAGTAATAAAATACAGATTTATTAAAAAGTCTTGATGCAGCCTTACATGGTTTGTATTCTGATTCAGAGTTCATGTATTTAAATGTATAATTGAATAATACATTGGTCAATACATGAATACATGTACCAATATCTCATTAAGGTACAATAGGGAAGATTGTAATATTATACGCAACAAAGATGTAAAACCAAATGCCACATTGTATAAAAACTAAATTTCCCCAAAATACTAGCAACGTCAGCCATTGCTGTCTGGGTAGATGTGGCAGATTTAAAAGGCTGGCTGAACTAGTGAGGAGTGGGGGAGCAGAGAGTGGAGAGTAAGGAGAGCACCAAAGCAAAATGTTGTACAACACCACAACTAAATGAACAAGCAGTAAGTTCAACTTTACAAGAGAAGCAAAGTAGGAAGTCTTTTACAAATAGTGACAAGAGCATTAGAAGTTTGTATTACCTGAGGAAACAAAAGTAATTCTTCAGTGCCGTTGTTGTGCGTTTATAAAACAACCGGTGTGGCTGCAAGTGTTGTGTCTGATAAATCCAACAACCAGGATAGACTAAGCAAAGCTTGAAGAAAGGACGCCGTGCTGGAAAGGAGCCAGGCTTGAAGCCCGGGAACCAGGAAAGACAAAAACAGCGAGTACTATAACACACACTGGGATTCAATGTGTTATTGTAGAACGGGATTGTGTTGTTTTCAGATTGATAAACCTACAACAGTTCGGGACTGTAATTATACCATGGCTGTGGTATCCATTGTTTACCTGAGATTCAGCAGAGATTCACAGGTCTACCAGTGGACTGCAAATTAATTCATTTGTTTGTGCTAACAGAAGTATCGAGTCAGCTGGTGCTGGTTTTAAAAGAGCAGTGTTTAAAATGTCCTGCAATTGTTAACAGGAGAATATTAACCAGCGTTGTTAAATAAAAAATGTTTATTTTAAGTTGGTTTTAAAAAAAACGTTTGCTTTTACAACCTACGTGTGCCAAAGCAGGCTGGGTTTCCACCTTGTTCCAGGAGGGGGAGCCAAGACCTAGAAAAGAATAACCGTGGATTACAAAATTTATAAAAGTACTTGGAATTATGAATGTTTCAACTAGCACCAGGTTACAGTAATGTGTTTGTTCCTCCAGAAGGGACAACATTGAGCTGTCCTCAGTGTAGTACCTCAATGATCCAAGTGTGGCAGCACTGGACGTGTGCTACCACTACTACAGTACACCCTCACTATAATGCCCTTCCTTATAACGAACCTTCAGCTATAACGAGTCTGGCCCCTGGACCCCAAATTAAAAAAATAAAATAAAATAATAATAATAATCTAAAGTATGTGAAGTCTGAGAAGTACAGGAGCGCTTGGAGTAGGAGGGGCTTTCATATCGGTCGAATAGCCTAATTGTAGGATTGCCAGGCACGGACCACAGGAGCTGCTGGTGATTGGCCGCGGTGGAACGAGGCGGGACTAATTGGGAGTAAAGGCCAGTGATGGGGAGGGGGGGGGGCTGTTGTTATTGTTAAGCAGAGAGAAGCAAATACAGACAGAATAGTTCCACCCCGGGATTCCTTTTAAAAATTAATTTGTTTTCACGACGTAGGACGTGGCCCAAAGCGACTTGTTAATTGTTAGTTAACAATTGGCAGATTGTCTTTGTAATACATTTTTTATAGTGTAATAAATATCGAGTTTGGCCCTGAGTCGACTGATAGTCTTCTTATAGCATTAAGGATTGATGTTTACAATATATACACACACTGTCAACTTTCCGGTCTGTACGCACGGGATCATGCCACCTCACAGTGAAGTCAACTCTTTTGTCTTAATAAGAAGAGCACGCTGTGTAACTGCCTCTGAAACAAAAATAATTTTATGTTGCTACAAAGCTGGAAACTACATTGTTCGTGTGATAAAAAAGGAGTAACGCAGGCATATCTCTGTTGTGAATATAGGTTGTCAAAAGGCACTCACAAAATAAAATTGATTAAAGAAAAAAAACTTGAGGATCTGATTAACTTTTCATGAAATACATTAAATACAGTGGCTAGTGCATAATACATGATAGTTTCATCATCAGGTTGATTTTATTCTAAACTATCCTGTATTATGCACTTTCCACTGTTTTTTTTATTTTATTTTTAACTGTCTATCATGTATTATGAATTTCTCTGTATTTAAAGTATTATGGATTTTCTTGTTACTGCATCTTGTAAAGTGCTTTGTGATGGTGGTCCACTATGAAAGGCGCTATATAAAATAGATTGATTTTGAATAAAATTTTTAACTTCAATTCAGGATTTTTGCTTTTTGTATTGCGTTTTAATCCTTTAACAAATTGGATAAAGCAAAGGCAGAATAGTGCATACAGCGCCTATAGAAAGTCTACACCCCCTTGAACTTTTTTCACATTTTGTTGTGTCAGTGCCTTTTAAATGAGGATTTTTTCCACTTATCTACACACCATACTCCACACTGTTAAGGGGAAAAAGTTTTTATTGAGAAAAAAATTATATCTTAAATACAAAACTGAAAGATCATAATTGGATAAGTCTTCACCCCCCTGAGTTAATACTTGGTGGAAGCACCTTTGGCAGCAATTACAGCTGTGAGTCTGTTGGGAGAGGTCTCTACCAACTTTGCACACCTAGATTTGGCAATATTTGACCATTCTTCTTTACAAATCTGTTCAAGCTCTGTCAAGTTCCTTGGGGAGCGTTGATGGACAGCAGTCTTCAAGTCATGTCACAAAACTTTTGCCACATGGCTACAGAATCTCCTGAGTGTTTTTTTGCATACTTCAAACAGGATTAAAGGTGGGTTTTCTTGAGTAATGGCTTGCTTCTTGCCACCCTACCATACAGGCCATATTTGTGGAGTGCTTGGGATATTGTTGTCACATGTACACTTTGACCAGTCTTGGCCATAAAAGTCTGTAGCGCTTGCAAAGTTGCCATTGGCCTCTTGGTAGCCTCTCTGATCAGTCTCCTTCTTGTTCGGTCATCCAGTTTGGAGGGACAGCCTGAACTAGGCAGGGTCTTGGTGGTGCCATACACCTTCCACTTCTTAATAATCGTTTTGACCATGCTCCAAGGGATATTCAAGGCCGTTGATATTTTTTTAATACCCATCCCCTGATCTGTGCCTTTTAACAACTTTGTCCCGGAGTTCTTTTGAAAGCGCCTTGGTGCTCAGGAGGAACTGCTGAATTTATCCTGAAATCATGTGACTCATTACAATTTAACACAGGTGGAGGCCACTTAACTTGCTGTGTGATTTTGAAGGCGATTGGTTACACCTGTGCTAATTTAGGATTGCTATTACAAGGGGGGTGGACACTTATCCAACCAAGCTATTTCAGTTTTTATTTTTAATTAATTTTCTACACATTTCTAGAATATTTTTTTGACTTGGAAGTTGTGGGGTAGGATGTGTAGATAAATGTGAAAAATATATATTTTAATGCATTTTAATTCCAGGCTATAAGGTAACAAAAGGTGAAAAGGGGGTGTAGACTTTCTATAGGCACTGTACATGTAACAAACAGGTACATGTAATTCTACTTTTGTTCATAATATCATATCTGACGTTGAGAAGAACTCTGAAATAAAACTCTGGACTGTGTTAAAGAATATTTGTGTTAATAACTGTGTTTTACACTTTAAGTTTATGGGACAAGCCCAACCCTAGATAGGCCCTGGGGGAGAAGAGAAGAAAGTTTAATTTAGGGCCCTAAACTCCGGGCAAGGTTTTATTTTGTGTTTTGTTTATTTGAACACTTGGAAAGAAAATAAAACCAACCATTGTTTTGTACACGTCTTGCCATTCCTTCAACACGTTCTACACTCAGCCAGCAATCCTACAATTATGTGGACCTCACAGTACACAGTAATTATAATGATTTTACATTATTACACTTATACTTTATTCTTCACGTACAGTAGTCCATACTGACCATTACGATCATGTTTCATAATGCGTATCATATCGTATAGTCACATGCTTATTGTACCCTTTTGAAAGCAAAACGGTGTTGCATCAACTAGCCAAACTGTACAGGCTGGATGGATTTTCTACCAGTTTGATTGTTTAATTTAATTATTGTATGATAACCCATTACATTAGGTCCTGCCAGTGATACAGTGGTACTTGCAAATAGTAGTGTCTATATAGGGTTTTGTAATCTGTTAATTGTAATGTATTTCATTTTACAGGTGCAGTGGCACTGTAGAGCTCGCATGGTTACTGGAGCAAACTTCTATATTGTTGGCCGTGACCCGGCTGGAATGCCTCACCCTGAAACTGGGAGGGACCTGTACGAGCCAACACATGGTGCTAAAGTGCTGACAATGGCCCCCGGCCTGATTACTTTGGAAATCATTCCTTTCAAGGTTGCAGCTTATAACAAGAAAAAACAGTGCATGGATTTCTATGACCCAAAAAAGTAAGTATAGTTTGATGTAACAAGTAGAGATTTCAGCCAATTTATCTCAGCCATCCTTTGTTTTTTATATTTTATATTATCCCTAATCACACAACTGGGGGTGCATTAAGAGTACTCAAGCACTACACATTTTTAGTTCTTGAGTACTGGAATGCTAGTCCAATGACAGGCAGAGCAACATTTGTGAGTTCAAGGGAAGGGATTAAAAAGACTTTACTCTTTGAAATGAATTGAACACACTTACCCATTACATTAAGTGTAGGAATATAAGGATCTAATAATATTTTTATACAAATACAAACTTGGATACTTTATTTAAAACAGCCCCTTTAATGCAGTTCGTGTGTGTGTGTGTGTGTGTGTGTGTGTATATATATATATATATATATATATGCGGATTAAATATATAAATATATATATATATATATATATATATATATATATATATATATATATATATATATATATATATATATATATATTTATATATTTAATCCGCATGTAACTAGACCCTAAAACAAACAGGAACTTTTTTTTTTTTTTAAATGCATGTTGTTTTGTGGTGAGCCGGGGGCTTTGATGCCAAACTGTTATTAATTACAAACATTTAAGGGCATTGTAGACTCTCTTGACTAATGAATATCATGCAATCCTACAATGTTTGAATAATTAGTGATATTTCATCTAGTTGTAAAGTTAAATTCCCAGCCTTGGCAGGGATTAAAGTCACCCATGAGTAGACATCGTTCTTGAGAAGGTTGATTAAAGGACCACCCTGTTTATACTGTATATACTTTTACGTTTCAGTGCCAGTAAATTCCACTGTTAACACACTGTAAATTGTATAATTCTTGACTATAGCTCCTGAGGTTTCCCTTTTATGTATGAAATGTTATCCATTACTGATTGGGATAGACCTCTCGAGCCGAATTGCCTGAGTCATATTTCAAAGTTGCTCGATAGAGCCCACTCTACGTCGGAGTTCTCAATTATCTGGACGCTTTACACACATAGCTGGTCACTGGTCACCTGCAACGGCTCTCAGTGAACCACCTCAAAAGCCAGCTGACACCTATCTGGGGGTGTATTTGGACTCCAGGTCCATGATTGCCACTCTGTTTCAAAAGCTTCTGGGCCTGATGGCGGCAGTGTCCCAATTCCTTCCCTTGGGACTCCTCCACATGCACCCTCTCCAGGCCTAGTTCAATTGCAGGGTTTTTCAACCTGTTGTTGATCAACACAACCTGCTCGCTGTGTCTCATCACCTATATGAAAATCCTTTCATGATGGAAACACCCAGCTCGCCTACGCTTGGGCCGAATTGGCCCAGGAGAGCCTGGTTCTCAGCACTGTTGCAGCACCTGGATGGCCAGCCTTGAGACCTGCATGTGCGTCGTGACCTGCTCAGCTAGGTGTGGGGGACCCTGTGGCATCCCATCCCAGCGAGCCTGCAGCTGTGTGTCTGGCCCCTGATCGGCTGCAACGAAGCCAGCCCGGTCTCTCGGATGAGCTTATTGTAACCCTCTAGAATGCCAGGGCCGGTTCTACATGTTTCCAGTATGGGTTTAAATGGAGACCCCATCACTTGCCCCATGGCAGCCATACTGCAATTTTTGCAGGACTTTTTTTAATGAGGGGAAATCTCCCACTACTCTTAAGGTCTATTTGGCAGCTATTTCAGCTTGTCCTATTAAAATAGAGCTCACTTCCTGGCAGGACAGTTTTTGAGGGTGTGTCCCTCCTTGGAAGGACCTTGTCCCTCGCTGGTGGTTGGATGTGGTGCTTAACAAAACCACCATTCGAGCCCCTGTATTCAGCAGAGCTGAAATATTTATCTTTTGAAGGCGGTTTTCCTACTAGCAATCACCTCTGCAAAGCTAGTAGGTGAAATGCAAGCATTTTCCATTCCCAAAGCCTGCCTATTTTTCACAGAGGCCAGGACTAAGCGGAGAGAGCTGACAGAGGGTGTTCCCCAGTCGTCTCTGATCGAAAAGAAGGCGGAACCAGCCGAGTATCTCTTCATAAGAGGAAGAAAAATGATTTGAACAGAAAAGCACAGACACTTATAGAGCATCATGGCAGAGAGCAGACGGCAGAGAAAGACACGGCAGCCCTAAGACGCGCACCTGTAAGCGCAGATAGTTTTGTGATAGATACTAGGTGTCTGCTTTGAAAAGTATAACACGCTGGATACTTACAGCATGTACATGCTTATATTTGTTCTATAATTGTTGTTGGTTCAAATTTGTGCACTTTCTTTTGTTTGTTTTTTTTGTATTTTGCAGTTG
Organism: Acipenser ruthenus; assembly: GCF_902713425.1. NCBI lineage: Eukaryota > Metazoa > Chordata > Actinopteri > Acipenseriformes > Acipenseridae > Acipenser > Acipenser ruthenus. Next base: position 73,366,561 of record NC_081189.1, read on the forward strand.
CATTTTTATAAATAGTTATAAAATACTTTTTTTTACTTGTTTTCTTTGTTAGGGGTGTCTTAGTGATTTACAATAAGTTTGGAACCTGAGTGATTGCTCTAAAGTCACTAAATCGGCAAAATCCAATAATGTTGTGTTTTATTTATTTATTTATTTATTTTTTGCAATGTTCCCCTCATATAAGTAGTAAAAAAAAAAAAAAAAAAAGAGTAAAGTTTTTGGTTGAAATAATTGGTATATTATTATTATTATTTATTTCTTAGCAGACACCCTTATCCAGGGCGACTTACAATTGTTACAAGATATCACATTATTTGTACATACAATTACCCATTTATACAGTGTTTTTTTTTTTTTTTTTTTTTTTACTGGAGCAATCTAGGTAAAGTACCTTGCTCAAGGGTACAGCAACAGTGTTCCCCACCGGGGATTGAACCCACGACCCTCCGGTCAAGAGTCCAGAGCCCTAACCACTACTCCACACTGCTTCTTTCCTCAGGACTATCACTTTGATTATATAGTGATTTGAAACATGTTTTATATCTATAAAGTTACTTTTAATTCAATTTGAGCAGCACATGGTCTAAAATGTAATTTGTGTTCCCCAAAATGAAATAAGACCTGACCAGCCTGACAAGGTCAAAATAATTGGACTGCAAAGGTTAAAATTGCAGTACTTTAAAATACAACAGTGCAGTACACATTCTGACTCCTTCCATGTCTTCAGTGTATATACTGTACAATGCTAATTTATATAGACATTTCAATGGCCGTTGCTGTTTTGTAATTCGGTGTAATTCGGTGTATGTTTTTACGTACAGGGGTATCTTAGAATTGCCATAACAATGTGAGCAAGGAATGGAAAAAATTAAACACTGTTGTGGAAGCTGATTTACATGGTTACTTCAAGAAATGGCCACTTGTTTGTAACATTTCTTGCGTTCTTAAGTCACTACAACATAACACTTCCATGAATCTATACTGTTCAAATCTTTTAGAAAATAAAAAAAGTAAACATGGAGTATAATGCTAAACTAGACTAGCCTGATTGATTCATGTACACTGTAAAACATTTCTTTTTAAACAAACAGTAATGTGTTGCATTAGGGAATACACACAAACGTTGTATTCCATAATTTAAAACACTATGCGTTCGTTTTACAATTGTATAGTGTTAGATATTTTGAAAATCGCCAGTTCTAAATAATTTAATAAAATTAGTTCAGCGGATAAAAAAAAAGTATTTCTGAACAATAACTGCTTTAATAAATACGATGCTAACATACGCAATTCAATAGTGAAAATTCAAAGGTAAGCATTTGATTTAATTTTACATTTCTAAAACAAATGGGCCACTAATGCAGACGTCTTCCTCTTACGTGCTTTTAGAACAGAATTCTGTTTAAGCGTATACAAGCCAAATGTCTCCCTCAAAACAACACCCCAGTGCACCTTAAATAAGAACATAAGACATTTTACTAGCGAGAGGAGGCAGTTCGGCCCATCATGCTCGTTTGGTTAAAAATCTTGCAAACAAAGTAAATTAGACAAGACAACCACTCTAGCTATTATAATAAACTGTATGTACGTTGTATTGCTTTCATGCTGAACCTGTAGCCATCTGCATTGGCAGACTTTTGCAGTGTGACTCAGAAGCTTTATAGGTCCTGTGATTTCCTCTGCAGATGAAGCGTCATATTGATCCTGTTAGGGAAACTGATATGCTGGCAGGGAAGTCCTGTATTCTTTCTCGTCTTTCCACCGCTCATGCATGCAATTCAAAACACAGAATTTTCACAGCTATCGCATTACATGCACATAAAATATGGATTAACATAAAATCCAAAGAATATAAAAACATCCCTAACATTTTTGACATGTGGTAGTTTTAAAGACACGTGTCAGCAAATTTAAATATTTGCGCTTTTAGCAAATGCACTGTAATGACGAAATAAACAAGCATCAATGAACCCATTTGATCAGCTTCTAGCACATTCCTGTTTTATGTGTTACTTTGCTATTACTTTTTTATAAGTAATATGCACTGGGGTTCACTTACCTAAACTAAAAGAATGGCAGAAACTACAGTAAAAGTAAACTTCGGCAAAGAGATCAAGTTGGCGATCTGAAAGATGTTTCAATAAACTGGTGGCATTTCCTCCTTTTTGTTTTTCACTTCTTAAAACACTTTCAACATTTTGACTGTCCTTCAACCAAATTGCTGTTGTCATCCAAAATAGTTCCACATCAAGCTTCTTTCTCCGGCATTCACTATGACTGCTGCAGTAATTTAATTTTCCTAGAACGCACAGGGTAGTTGGTCGCTTCCGCTAAGCGGAAATGAGTAAGCTTAGTTCATTTTTTTTTTTTTTAAAGCACACAATTACAGAGTTTTGTTTTAAAAGATAAAAAAAAGACTGTATTGAAAAAACACGATACTTAGATATTTTTATTTTGCCCCGATTTATTAGGTATCGTAACATTTTGGTATCATGATATACTGTAGGATCAATATACCGCGGAACTCCCCACACCTTTTTAGGTTCTGTGGACTATATGTCATGGGTCCTCAAAACATGGGCTTTGTGGGGCTACACAGAGGTATTTCCCAATGAGTAATTGTGACAGAAATATGAGTTTTGGTTGTAAATCTCCCTCCCGACCTGTGAGGGTGCTAAGCAGCGAAAGAGAAAGGCTTTGGACAGGCTGGCCTGACAGTTCTTTCCCTGGGCCGGGAAGTTGGTCAGTCTGGAAGAAGGCGAGACTGTTGCAGGAACGTATTGACCCGGAAGGGAAACGACGTAGCAGCTGCAGACAGTAGAGACAGCTGCACTCGTTTACCAAGGGGTCATGCGTGATAGTATAAAGGGGACGGAGGATTGTAAATCTTTTCCTACGCTTGGTCCAGAGAAGCACGGAACTGGAAGGACCGGGAGAGTTCCCACTTGAATTGTATTTGTGAAAAGTGTTTGAGTGTTTTGTGTGTTTTTGTTGCTGTTAGTAATTGTCTTTTGTTTGTAAATTCACTTGACGGCTAACACGTCTCCGGAGCTGTCGCCTTGGGCCAGCACTACCCAGAACAACATTGCACTACAGTCCCTGTTAAATTGTTATCATCCACCACCACTACTGCACGCACCCGGACTGGTGACCGTGTATTGTATTGTGAGGCGGATAACGTGTATTATTATTTGGTCTGCAAACCTTTATCGTTTCCTTCCACATTGGTATGTATTGCAGGAGGATTATTGTTTGGTTGCCAGACCGGGACTTTTATAAATAAAAAGTCCCTTTTCCAAACCGGATTACAGTTTCTTTGTGTGATTATTTCTGCACTGCATCACCTCTGCACCTGTTTCTAATCAGCAGCCACTTTGCCACAGTAATGAATAACATTTCTATTTCAGGTAACCAGGGTTATGATATATAACCTAGGACCTGTTTTTTGTAAAGTATTGTTAAATTGGTACTTATGAAAGATGAAGAACAATGGCACTGGCTCCTGTCAGACATGGGCTTCCCCATTCAGTTCTGTGGTGAATTGTGCTTGACTCTCAAATTCTGTGGTGGCTGTGATGCCTAGAATAGATATATCTACTGGTGGCTAGGAGGAGACCACTAGATTTCAACCCAGGCCTCCACGTAGAAAAGCATCAGAAACAAGTGAATTAGCTTGCAGCACCATTTAACCCCCATATATCTAGAAGATATGGCAACGTTTCATTTTTATTCCCCCCTAATACACCAATGCAAATAATAAATAAACAAACAGGTGAAGTAACCAATGTGTATAACATACCATTAATAATGTGAAGCTTTAACATGAATCAGTGGTGAGGCTGTTGGAAAGTTCACATCCAAATGTGTGGGATTTTTTTTTTTTGTAATAATACCAGTTCAGTTGCATCAGTGGTTAAGTTTGTGAGACCAAAGGACAATGTGCAATCTGAATTTCAAAGACTTCAGTTGGCGCCTTCTGAAATTTATGGAAACCGGTGTGCTTTCAACTGATCTTTTAGCATACTGACGGGCTGTGCCAAGTTTAAAAAAAAAAGAAAAAAAAGTATGCTAATGGACAACAAACCTCCTAAAAGACTTTGTTAAAGTGTAATGTCTCAAGTAAATGCATGCTGTTTCTAATTTCACCACGTATTAAGTGTTCTCTCAGGAATATGGTTTCTGCACTTTTTGGCTTCCCCACAATCTTATATTAGAACAATGCAGTAGCCTGACTGACTGGCACAAATTCTGCTTTGTACTATTTGGTGAAGATTATTTGTTTTATTGTATAGTTCTCCCCCTACACCCTCTTCACTCACAAAACCTTTTGTGTCTACTGTTGCTTTTGTTAATCTAGTCTCTGGAACTTTTTTTTTTCTTCTTGTATTTTGAGACACATTGTACATTTAATTTTATCTTACTAAATACATTTTAATTAGTGCTGCTCCAATTTAATAAATTAATCAGCCCGATTAATCAACTAAAGAGTTGAACGCCGATTCCATTTTTTTTTCTTTCATTTAATCGTGCAGTTCTGTTTTTGTATATAAAATAAAATCAACCAATAAAAGATCCTGCATTTTGTCTGTGGCAGTTCAATCATAAGTGAGCAGAGGCGGGACATGAACAGTTGAAGGTCTTTAGTAGGTCTAACCAATGGAAAGAGTCAAAGATCTGCCCTGGTTTTACAGCTGTCCAACCATTAGTGAGCAGAGGCGGGACATAAATGTTAGGATAGGGTGCAAGCATAGCTGCATTTCACGTGATATTGCTTTTTATAGAAACAGTTATGGAGAATTATATTGAGAACTTCAGTTATATTTTGAATTGCTTTTTACAAATTAAAATAAAAAGTTATAAAACAGAGATTGTAGTTGATTTGGTTACAAATCAATTTTCAAGAGCTTTCTAAAAAAAAAATGGCAGTGTACACCAGAAATAACTGAAGGCACCAGTTCTTCAAATAGAGGTAACTATGTGGAATTACTTTCTCTGATTTCTGACTACGACAGCATGTTAAGCAGTCACTTGTCAATAGCCACCGTATTCTCGGGTACCTGTAACAAGATTCTGAACGGATTAATCTCTTCGGTAACTCGGGTTCTGCTAGATTCAGAACTACAGGAAGGAAGCCAAGTATGTAGCTATGTAAACAACCGATGTTCTGTGAAAATGTGTTCTATTTACTAAAATAAAAATAATAATAAAAATGCTTTTAAAAAGACCAAATTCCCATTGGCATATATATTTTTTTTTATTGTATTGTATTGATTTTTTTTTTTTTTTTTAGTATTACTGCACGGATTAATCTACCAGATTTTTTTTTTTTTTTTTTTTAAATCAGTGAATGCCCATAACTTAACCGATCAAAAATTTGAATCGATTGACAGCTGTAATTTCAATGTATTTACAGATGCCATTTTTTAGCTTTGAATTACACATCAGACAGCCGTTTAAGAACAACCTGGTCGGTTTAAACTGATCTAGAAAGCTCAGTGATGTTGACACACTTTATAAATGTATCCATTCTGTTTTTTACATATCAGTTTAAGATGATGTGCGTTTGTTTGTCAAATCTTGACCAAAACCCCTGTTTTTAGTGTAACCATTCTTTTGTTGATGGACATAATTGATTTGCATCCTGTTTAATCCATCATCTCACCCAGAGGATTGTCAGAAGTGTGCTGTCTGTGATAGTGGCTTTGTGATTTGGACATCTAAAAACAAGGAGCTGACCCAAGGTCGATAGGTTGCTTTTATAGCTTTATTGAGTGCGGAGAAAGTGTTTCTACCTTGGCTGAACTCCAACTTGTGACCCTGAGAGAGAGAGAGAGTCCTTGCCACTGCCAATTCAGACCCTTTGTTCTGCTGAGAAATAAGCCTGCAGTACTTTAAAATAGACAGGCCAGCATAACAAAAGAAATGATGTGTTGGTTATCAGTAATACTTTATATCCAACAGGACTGATCACTTTATTTATGTAAAATAATCCAATCAAAATTGAATATTCTCATGGACCCTGAGTAAAACATTATTAAAACAACAAATTTATATTTTAAATGTTGATCATATTTGGAATGAGAATGACTATTAAAGATTTTACAGCATGGAACACATTACTGTACATGTACAGTTATTTTTCTATAATCTATAAAGAACTGGTCATGTCTGATCGTGGTACACTTTTGGTCTCAACAAAGTACATATTTTAATATGGCCATTCCCTAAAAATGTAACATGTAGTACAGGGGGCACACATGGTGCTTTTTGGTAGTTTTTTGTAAATAACCAGGCACATCTGGAATATGTTTCCATCTGTTGAACGAATCTGGGTAGCAGGTTTAGGGCTTGATAGTGCTGTTGACACCAAGTACAACATGTTAACACTCACTAATGTTGGGAACAAGAATATGCAGACCCTGGAAGTCAGCCAGGGAGCGCATACTCAGAACTGTTGTTTAAACCCTTGGCCTAGAGTCATTGCCATTTAGACTACACTTTATGCAATTTTAGGATCCACATTGGCAGTGTTAGTATGATAGAAGAATATGCTTATCTATTGAGCTGCTCACTTTTAGACCCACAAAAAAAGACTTCAAAAGTGCTCATGAAAAATACTAACTCCAAATAGGAGTCTCAAACAGAACCAATTATGTGTTTGGAATTATTATTTATTTGCAGGATAAACTTAAGTTTGGTGGCTGGTGCTCTGGTTATGTTTGTTGTTGGCACATTCTTTTTTTCCCCAGTTTGCAGGAAAATGGCTTGGTATTGTCTAACCAAGTGTCTTAAACCAACACATGTTTTAGTTTATTTTCAATTAAACTACACAAAGTCATACCACACAAGAATGCAACTTTAAGAAAAAAAATATGTTATATAATTCTTTGTTGACCCAGAGATTAACACAAGCAGTTTTTTGTTTTAACCAAGCATTGGTCAATTATGGCATTTGGTGAAATTCTTGTGCTTCTTTTTATATAAAAATAACTAATCTGAAAACAATTATCAGGGTTTATAGTTTCTGATATTGATGTGTTTTTTTTTTTTTTTCAGCCATGAAGATTTTGACTTCATCTCTGGAACACGTATGCGTACAATGGCACGCGAGGGCCAGAATCCACCAGCGGGTTTCATGGCTCCCAAAGCCTGGGTCGTGCTGGCTGAATACTATACAACTTTACAGAAAGCTTAAGTTTTATTAAGTGAATAACAATCTTTTAACTGTTAATGTATTTTACGGGGACCACACAATTACTATTACCATTACTTTGTTGTGGTGTGTCAGGAAGTCGTTTCCCAAATGCAGACCCTTGCTTCAAAATCTATTGATGTCTTATGGGTTCTATTATATGTTGGCACCTAACAAAGTAGTGTTTTTATGGGTGTGTTTTAGTATGGCTGCAAAATGTCCTACCTTTCTGTTACAGTACTGTAAAAAAATGAAAACGGATACAATAATTAACTTTTTAAAATGGGATATGCTGCAGTAATATCTCTCTACTAAAATAGCTTTACTATTTGGGAGAAATACAGCCTGATATTTCTCCCGTCAAATTCTGTCAATTGCCTTTCCTTGTCATTTCAAAGACATTTAAAAATTAAAGACAAAGTGTAAAGTTTTAAAAAATCGTAATCATGTTAGTTACATAACTAAATACATTACATGTCTAATCAAGGCCCTTTAAGCTTTGAAACCCACGCCTAATGTAACCAGGGAAAAATGTTTTTGTCTTTTTATTCCTTTTATTTTCTTAATCTTTAAGCCCAAGTTAAATGTCTGCAATTTAGTCTTTTTTTAAGGAAACGCTTTAACTTAAGAAAATTAAACACTTGTATAGAGTCCAGGAAAAATAAATAAGTTCATACAAGATACCATATTACTTATTTTGTAACCTTATTGTACGTCTAACAGTGTGACAATAAATATCTATATTAACATTATTGTTTCAGTAGTCACAAGTGCTTTTGTCAGGTAACATAACAACCTTTGTGATTCCCCCCCCCCCCCCCCCCCCCGCCAAATTCCCTATACTAGTGAGTCATGCAATATTTCTACAGTAAATACAGTACCAGTGTTCAAACTGTAAACAACTTCTTAGTCTAACTTACATTTCTCTCCCTTTTGATACAGTATCTGAACTGAAGAAAAGCTGCGCTGACACTTTATAACACAAACATCTTATTCAGCATTCATTTTATAACTAAATAAATATTAGGCCTATTACGTGGTTATCTTTCCTAATATATTTACTTTTTTGCTGTGAGAGGAGCTGCAGCTTTCTCCGGGAGACGCTTCAGCCCCGCTTTCCCTCTTCCCCTTGTCTGATCCGCCGTCCTTCTCGCACTTGCTTGTCTGTCGTTTCGAACTGAACTCCCAACTGCCATTTAGCTAGGCTATTTCTAGTTTAAAAACTGCTAATTAAAATGATCCATGAGTGGGAATGTTTTTATTTATTTATTTATTTATTTATTTATTTAAATATAGCATTGATTACATGGTGCTTTATGCATGGTTAATTCACGGAAAGTTAAATCTTTGCTTCACTATAGAGAGGGAGTTATTTTATTTTGTATTTTAGTCAGATGTGTGTTATGTGTTCCGCGGCGCCCCCCACCCCCTCCCCCGTTTATAACGCTCTTCGGTTATAACACTCATATTGTGTGTCCCCCGAGACCCGCGTTATAGCGAGGGAGCACTGCACTGCAAGAATACGTACAACAAAGCAAAAAGCTAGGGCTCGAGTAACAAAACCACCAAAAAAGTTTGGCACAACAGGCAGTGGGCACTTTGCAAGCAGTCTTAAAAACAGAAAACAAGTACTGAACTAACTCTAACTCTGCTCCCTGTTCCCACAACCCAAAGGTTTCACCGACAGTAAGGCTCAAATTTGACCAGTGACTTTTCCTGTTTTGGGCCCTGTGTGCTCCCTTAACCAGCCGTGAAAGCAATCATTGGAACAGCATGCTCATTGACAAAGGTGTTCAGAACAGGGTTCATGGCAGTGGAAACTGTTGTGAGAAACTTCCTCAGTGTGTTTTAGTGTTTTGCCTTTTAACTGCCACAGCTTATTATTTCTAACGTGGCTGCAATAAATAGGATTTTGTGATCATTGTTTTAATGTTGTGGGGGATAACTTGAAGTGAAATTGACTGTTGCTGTGTATTTGGATTTTTTGAAAAACAAAAGCAGAGTTTTGAGGTTTCATGGTCTTGAGATTTTAGTTTTAATCTCAACCTGCTAAACAATATATATATATATATATATATATATATATATATATATATATATATATATATATATGTATATATGTAGAACTCATCCAAGGTTACTTTCATAAGAACATAAGAAAGTGTACAAACGAGAGGAGGCCATTCAGCCCATCTTGCTCGTTTGGTTGTTTGTAACTTATTGATCCCAGATTCTCATCAAGCAGCTTCTTGAAGGATCCCAGGGTGTCAGCTTCAACAACATTACTGGGGAGTTGGTTCGTTTTCATCCGATTTCAGATGAAGAATTTTTCTCTCCTTCTGGCAAACGCCTGTCTCGCTTCCCCTCCATCTGACAATGCTGCTGCTTCAGCCTCTGCTCATCCAGCTGTGCCCGCTGCCATTTGTCTTTGCCGCTCTAAACGCACCAGACCACAGGATGATTCTCCAGCGCAACTTCATTACAAGGATTGGCCCATCGACAAACTTATGAAAGCTCTGTTTAAAAAATGATTGCCAGTTTGAAGTAGGAAGCAATCGGGCTGCTTTATTTATTTCATACAGCAATTCCATATCAGCCGAGCCCGTTCTTCCCCTTCAAAAGGCACAGCAGAGATGCAAACCTGTGTTCACACGCTCCACCCCTGCAGTACAGGCTCCATCTTAGCCTCATCAGAGACCCCAGCAGCAGAGCCTGCTCTTGAGCTGCCAATCTTCACTAGCAGCTGCCTCTAGTTCAGGATCCTCCTCTGCTTCAGTAGTTCATCACCACTCCCTTTCTCCTCAACCGAGATGCAATATTATCAAAGGTAAAGACGTTAATTTAGTTTGAATACTTATTGCAACTTCAGAATTTCTGGATCATAGGGTAGTTGACTGGAGATTTGTCCATCACTCTTAAATCACGGGATCCACGGCTGAGTAAAAATCTTACTCTTGGAGAATTCATGCTTGCTTTTTCTGTTTTTCGTGATGTCCTTTGTGAAGTTTACACTCACCGACATCAAGAACTGGATTCTTATTTATTTAAAATTGTTGACTTCTGGGTCAGATATGGTGGTACCATTTTTTATGAGTACCATAAAGCCTTTTCAGCCAAAGCAGCTTCTATGTTGGCACTTGACATTACTCTGATCGACTGGTCTCAACCTGATCATGATCTCTTTAATAGATTCTTCAGTGGTCTCCGTGCTAACGCTTGTGGAGTTCGTACATCCACCACCCATTCCACCTCTCTGTGTCCAAAAGCAGTTTCCTCTTCAGCCTCTTCATCAGCCTTAAGTTATTCTTCCTCTGCTCCCAACAACACTCCTTTCTTCAGGAATCGTGCGTCTGCAGTTTCGCCTATTCATTCTTCAGCTCCGCCTGCTTTTTCAACAAGCAAGTTTCCCGTAGAAGACCCATCAAATATTCTGGCGGCAGACAGTTATGCAATAATTTCAATTCATCATTCTGCAATTCCAAAGGATGCTGCTTTTTACATATGTGCAGTTTATGTGGCAATGCTCATTCACATTCCACCTGCCCTCTTAAATAAATGCAATCATCATTCATAATGGGCCCATTGGCAAACAAAAAAAAACGAACTATTATCTTTTGTGTTAATCAATCTACTATTCATATTATTAATAAATGCATTCTATTCCCTGCTAATTATGCAACTTCTTTGCCAGCTAGTCTGCATTTTAGTTATCAATAATTATTTTAAAAGCACAACACCTTCCAGGTAATAATAACAACACTGCTGATGCTTTTTCTCTTTTACAGATCGCTCATTTCAGACATCTGGCTCCTTCAGCTCAGCCTTTCCCTCTACCCATTCCTCCACTCAGCGATCTGGTTTCCAATTAAATTCATCTATTTGCAATCTTCTGTCTTCAGCTCAAGATTATTGAGCCGATGCCCTTGCTCCTTCTACCCGCTGGTCCACTTTCACAACCTTGTGCAAGCAAAATCACATCTTCCGGGGGGGGGGGGGGGGGGGGGAGACGGACCCCCTGGCCCTCTTCATGTGATTATTTCTTATTCTGTTTTCCAGCGCATTTGTTCTCCCTGTGTAGATCGCAAGGCTGTCCATGTGGACTCGGAGCGTCAGTCGAGTCTGACCTCTCTCGACTAGACGACTCAGTAAGCCAGGGAGACCTTGGTTTGTCCTCCTATCCTTCCTTAATTTCCCCTTGGGGGAAGCCCGTTGCTTTCCGGCCTTGGAGGTCGATCGGTTCGGCCTCAGCTCCACGAGTGTGGTTCTCTGAGTAGTCAAGGAGAAACCCCTATTCTGTTACTAAGTCACAAGCACTTTGTCCTTATTCTAGTAGGCCTTTACGCAGGCCTGTTTTCTGCGTTGTGAAATTATATATATATATATATATATATATATATATATATATATATATATATATATATATATACAGACATGCTCAAATTTGTTGGTACCCTTACAGCTCATTGAAATAATGCTTCATTCCTCCTGAAAAGTGATGAAATTAAAAGCTATTTTATCATGTATACTTGCATGCCTTTGGTATGTCATAGAATATAGCAAAGAAGCTGTGAAAAGAGATGAATTATTGCTTATTCTACAAAGATATTCTAAAATGGCCTGGACACATGTGTTGGTACCCCTTAGAAAAGATAATAAATAATTGGATTATAGTGATATTTCAAACTAATTAGTTTCTTTAATTAGTATCACACATGTCTCCAATCTTGTAATCAGTCATTCAGCCTATTTAAATGGAGAAAAGTAGTCACTGTGCTGTTTGGTATCATTGTGTGCACCACACTGAACATGGACCAGAGAAAGCAAAGGAGAGAGTTGTCTGAGGAGATCAGAAAGAAAATAATAGACAAGCATGGTAAAGGTAAAGGCTACAAGACCATCTCCAAGCAGCTTGATGTTCCTGTGACAACAGTTGCAAATATTAAGAAGTTTAAGGTCCATGGAACTGTAGCCAACCTCCCTGGGCGCGGCCGCAAGAGGAAAATCGACCCCAGATTGAACAGAAGGATAGTGCGAATGGTAGAAAAAGAACCAAGGATAACTGCCAAAGAGATACAAGCTGAACTCCAAGGTGAAGGTACGTCAGTTTCTGATCGCACCATCCGTCGCTTTTTGAGCGAAAGTGGGCTCCATGGAAGAAGAACCAGGAGGACTCCACTTTTGAAAGAAAAACATAAAAAAGCCAGACTGGAATTTGCTAAAATGCATATGGACAAGCCACAATCCTTCTGGGAGAATGTCCTTTGGACAGATGAGTCAAAACTGGAGCTTTTTGGCAAGTCACATCAGCTCTATGTTCACAGACGAAAAAATGAAGCTTTCAAAGAAAAGAACACCATACCTACAGTGAAACATGGAGGAGGCTCGGTTATGTTTTGGGGCTGCTTTGCTGCGCCTGGCACAGGGTGCCTTGAATCTGTGCAGGGCACAATGAAATCTCAAGACTATCAAGGCATTCTGGAGCGAAACGTACTGCCCAGTGTCAGAAAGCTCTGTCTCAGTCGCAGGTCATGGGTCCTCCAACAGGATAATGACCCAAAACACACAGCTAAAAGCACCCAAGAATGGATAAGAACAAAACATTGGACTATTCTGAAGTGGCCTTCTATGAGTCCTGATCTGAATCCCATCGAACATCTATGGAAAGAGCTGAAACTTGCAGTCTGGAGAAGGCACCCATCAAACCTGAGACAGCTGGAGCAGTTTGCTCAGGAAGAGTGGGCCAAACTACCTGTTAACAGGTGCAGAAGTCTCATTGAGAGCTACAGAAAACGTTTGATTGCAGTGATTGCCTCTAAAGGTTGTGCAACAAAATATTAGGTTAGCGGTCCCATCATTTTTATTTTAAGGAATTTGTGACTTCAACTGCACCCGCAGCTGTATCCAGGATGACAGAGCAGTTAGTGGGTCAGGTTGCGCACTGTGTGAATCATGGGATTATCTGAAACAGGTGGGGACCACCCTGGCAGCAATCCCCAGGACATCAAAAAACAAACAAGCAACCAGAATCCAACATTACAGCATGCTACCGAAATGGCTACAGGCCTAGTTACTTATGCCTCTTCATTAATTGGCAGGGCATTTACTGTAAGCCTGTCTCCTGTTCACCTAAAATGAACAATAAATATGTGATCAATTAGTGCTTGGATTGGAAATTTGACTAGGACAGCTTATGAAGTCATGTGCTGGGCTGTGCTGTGTTGTATCAAATTTTGTGAATTGACTATGGTGTCACCGCACGGCATATTAGATTCCCACAAGGTGTTCTTTATGCTTGCCATGAAGTTTGTTGAAAACCGCCAACTAAGTTGTGGCTGAACAATAAAGCAGCTGTGCTGGCCAAGTCTCTTTCCAAACTCAGTCCCTATTTCTACCCCTTTACAGACCAAAGTCTGTAAAGGGGTGTCTGGAAGCTAAATTTGAGGTAATGTTGCTGGCTGGATCATTTGACTAATTTTTTGAAAGGGGTAAAAAATAGTTCTCAAATGTCATTGGAAATTTCCCTAGCAGTTCTTTTGAAACACATTGATACATTATGAAACCTAATTATGTAGACTCAGACTGCTAATTTTCATTCCCACACAGTCTGCAACAGCTAGAAATTCCCTTGATTTTAACATTATCTTTCTACAAAAAGTAAACTACCAGAGTCTATAAATAATACATTAAGATTTTCGTGTATTTATTTATTCAACTTATTTTAATCAGGTGTAGCTCCATTTTCAAGTTGGAAGTGTGTCTGGATTTTGGAACATGGATCCCCACAGAAAACATGTTAATTGCCTTGTTATTATGCAATGCTAAAATAATACAAAGGGCTAGTAAAGCATAGAAAATGTGTGTCAAAGTAGAGCAAGCTGGAAAAATAAAGCACATGGCAAAAATGTAAACTTATGTTGTAAATTCTACAAACATTCCTGCGTAGTTTTTTGCGAACTGTTGATAACAATACTGAGATACATTATAAGAGCTTGTGTCTGGGTTGTGGTTGAGAACTTTGGGAAAACAAAACTTCATCAGATTTTATGGTTCATTCAACACTTAATCATCAACGTAAAATAATTTTCAAACTTGTTCCTAAACATAACTTCCATGTGGATATTCAGAAAGTTGTCTGATTTATAGTTTTGCCTTGATATAGTTTTGCATTCATAATTGGCCCCAAAAATTGAAATGGCTCAAAAAATAAAGAAAAGAAATGTTAAATCTTAATTCACTAGGCTGGCCTAGGCCTAATCCATAGCTGGCTAAATTTAATATTGTATTCATATTTTAATATCCAATCACGCAAAGTATGTGTGTGGCCATTTTCATTGATGAATACTGCAGCTACAAATTAGGAACTCAAATCATCTTTATGCACATGCGTACAAAAAGGAAGTTCTGTTTGCATGTGGGAAATCAGTTATTCCAGTTGTCAGAACATGAAAAGGGCAAACTTTAGAGTATAATAAACATAACTCGGCAATGGGTGACAGTTATGTTACTAGTTATTCAGCCTTAAACACTGGAAACATCCTTCTATGATATGTAATATGGAATAATATGCTATAAACACCACCTCTATCACTTGAGAGAATCGCATCCAACCTGATTCTAAGACAAAAAAGGAAATGGACTTCAAAACCTAAGCCACCACTAGCAGCAATTTACAGGGGTAATGGTGATTAGTAATCTTCCAAGAGGAGTCCAAACACTAGCCAATAATGGACAACAGCCCAATGTAGAGAGAGTCAATATATCCATTAAAACACGAATAACCATGTTGGGTCAACTGAGAAAGAGTAGTGATCTCTAGAATATTCAAGGGGAAATGGAGACTTGTATTTTGGAGGGCAAGGGGGAAATGTATATGGTGATTTATCCAAGTCCTGTCTTTACTCATGATCTATTTAATCATTTGTTTGGGCTCGCATTCAGTGTTTTCCAAAGTGCTGGGTTGTTATGATTTGAAGGCTGTCCACATCATCAAAGTTTTCCTTGCAACAATAATTTTCTGAAACTGTCCCCCATCTTCTCTGGTGGACACATTTCTGTAGGAATTTTCAGTCTGGTTGAAGCCAGGTGACAATCAACTTCCAGTAAAAAAAAAAAAAAAAAAAAAGTATTAGATAGGTTTGAACATAGATATAAGGCTTCTTATTACCTCATCTCACCAGGAGGGATCTGTAAAAGGAGTGTGTCACATAATACAGCATTGTCTGTTACACATGTAATAGGGAAACTCCTGATTTTCAAAGACTGCTTTTTGTTTTATGATTTGATGTGGACAACCGTTAAAATGCATCTCACTTGCTAATGCAAATGGAAATAGGCACCACTGTATGAATTTATATTTGTGTTTAAATGCATTTCTTCAAGGTTATAGACCAAGGTTATAGAGAAAACTACTAAATATTGGAGAAACAGAACATACACTAGAGTCATTCAGAATGATTGCAAACACCATAAAATAGCAATGGAAATATAAAAATGACATGAAACTACTTTAAAAAATCTTAAGTGTGTTAAAACTGCTAATGGATACAGGCGCGATGCATTATATTCAAGGATTAAAAACCTCTCCTTGGTACAGGAATCATAACTTTATTCTCAGAAACTATACTAATCAATCTATAGTTCTTGTAGAAACTGCTTGTGTGGTCTACAGTGCACTGGCACTGAGAATCAAAACATGCAACGGAGGCTTCTTGTGAAGACTGACTTTTTTTTTTCTTCCTGTCCGTAGGAATTATCGACAGACATTTTGTTTAAGCACAGAATAGAAGTCAAGCAGGGATAAAAAAAACAAACAGAGGCAAGGAAGGGTTTTGGGCAAAAGACAGTTCATTTCTTTAAAAACACATGTTTTTATTTTATTTTACAAAACCTTCATCTGGTTCTACAAACATGCATTTGAAAGCTTTATTAATTTCCATGCCAGAAACATAGAATCAAGCGCTGACAACTGTGATTTCAATCAGGCAATGGTCTTTTAATAACTTTGGAGAATTTAAACATTTATCTGTAATAACCACAAACACCTATTCATAAATTTGGAAGTAAAATGGTAAGTCAAGTCATAATAACACCGGTGAAGGAGTTAGCAGAAACATTTGGCTACTTGACTTTTTTTCTTCATGTTGCACTAGTTGGAGTATAATTATTCTGCCAACTGATGCACTGTAATTTCCTTGCATTCTCTAATTGTTTATGAACTCTGTGTGCCAGGGCTCTGTGGTTTCTACATAAGAAATCCTTTAATTCTGCAATTGCCTTTTAAAAGATAAGTGCAGTTTATTTGTACAGTTTTATATTTTATAGGGCTGTTTTCAAAGTTTGTCACAGTACCTGCACTATCCTATTGAGCTTGAAATGTTGAAGTATACAGCAGATTAAATACACCAAACATTTATTAAAACTTACTCTTTTAGTGTATAAATTGCTAGAACAAACTTGTGAGGCCACTGTCAGCAGTATGATAAATAATGCCGTTTTAATTGCAGTAGTTTAAACCCTTACTGTTGGGGGGTGGGAGTAATAAAGTAGCCTAGAAACAATAAGCAAGTATTTTACTTAAATGTTCCCGAACCCCTGTCCGCATAGAAGCATTTTGTTTTAACATATTGTCGATTTTTGTTTTTATATTTTTCACTCGCACATAATAGGTTAAGGAACTAAGGAATTACTTTTTTAAAAAACTTTTACTTGGAAACGTACAGCAGGAGAAAGATAATTTTCTTCTAAACATTGCGGTGTATCCTCCCGCAACAATACAAGATCAGGATTGCACTGCAATCTTTCAAGTTTTTGTTCTCTCCTGGTGAGTAAATGTTGAGAAATGTATTGCCTGGCTGATTTATGACCCGTGATGTGTGATTAAAAATGTCAGAGGAGTCGGCAATATGTTTTAAAAATATAAACCCTTGCAATATGGACAACATGGGACACAACAAAGGTAATGAAATGTGTTTCTTGTGAAATTTTAGCAGGGTGTTCTGTAACACATGAATTCCTTCAAAATCAAATGTCTTTGTACTGATTCTACATAAAATAGGCTTGAATAAATAAAAAACAAAACATGTTCTCAGTTTTTTCTGCCTCTAGTTTTTTTTTGCAGTATTCTGCAGTACATCAATATTTCTGTAGCCTCATTCTATTTAATTTGTATTCCTACCTTTCTATGAAAACAAAAACCATGTGAACTAAACTGCTTTACTGTCTAGTGAACTTCATTTGTTCCTCTTCCACACCAGTAACATTTTAAAAAGATAAATACGGTGGTAGAATACTGTATATTCATCACCTAATCTGCATCTCAATCACTCAGTCAAGTAAATATTTGTATTTTGCGGGCTGCGAGCCAGGGCGGAGAAAGTAATAGAGAATCTTGATAATAGGTTTGAGGTGCTTATGCAACTTGAGATTGAAAAGAGAGTGACTCGTGATCGAGCTGTTTGAGATTTGTACTTGAGAGGTATGGATAGGAAAGGAGGTCCCCGACCGTCGGGGGGAGGGGGGGGGGCCTTGACTGATGATGATTAGGGCTTGGCCCCAGGCCGGTTAGTCGCAACCTCGGGGACCTGAAAACACATAATTGGCTCCGTCGGGCGAGGAAGCTGGTTCTAGGTGCGATTAAGAACCTGAAAGGAAATCATAGAATGGACTCCCTGACTGATCTGGTGCTGCCCTCTGATGAGGTGTGGCACAGGCCTCCAAAGCCGGGCACGGAGAAGCACCCGCAGGGAACCTAGAGGGAAGTAAAAGAGAAGCGGTTAGTTTAGGACTCGAGCTCTGGAAGCGTATAGCGGGCCACGTCCTGTGTATAGGTTGAATAACCTCTCGATTTGAGGTAAGATAAAGTGCATGAGCTGCGAAAGGATAGAGTGTGGCCGGGGGACCTCCCTTTGAACGGTGAGAGTGGCTGAAGCCTGACCCGAGGTCAGGAAAGTGTGATCACTAACCCCCAGAGAATGGACCCCCGGCTTCCCGCATAATCCTGCACCATTAGACAAACAAAAGAGCACGTGCCAATGCATGACATATACACAAGATAGAAAACAAAGTACAAGACAAACAGAGAGGATGGTTAGTGTAATGGCTATGTGTTTACCTGCCACTCAGAGAGGGAAAAACCCTTATAATAAGGGTAAAACCTCTTGTGGGCCTGGCGGTTAGGTAGCCCCCACTCTGGGCATGCTAGTGATGGATTGTTGACCTGCTGAGATATCTGAGACAGAAGAGCGAATGTAAGTATTGACGGCTGAAGAAGACCAGCGACCCATGATTTTGATGAGATGATGATTGACGTTTGCTTTGGCGGCAGAGGTGGCTGCACCGATTCTGAAAGAGTGAGGAGTGTAGAACTGGGGAGATAGACTTGCCTTAAATATGAGGGAGGCTAGATGAGTAGTGAACCATTGTCTTGTTATGATTGAAATACCGGTGGAAAAACCATTCAGAAGACCATTGATGAGATAGGATGTGAAGAGTCTGTCAGGGTGATGCTGTAGGGCCTGGACGAGGGCTGGAACGATAACTGAAGTGAATACTGAAAGCATTGCTGAATATCATTTGGAAGCGACTAGACAGATGATTCTGGAATTGGCGTCGCTGCACATGTGGACTGCACATGTGGAACAGAAGTTGGTGTTGAAATTATTGCAGATTTGTTTGGAACTGGAAAATGTTACGGTGCGGCCATGTCTGTCTTGGATGGTGGAAGATTCTGGTGGGGCTGATGAATGGATAGGATTAGACACTGAAAAGCGAGTACTGGGAGGTGGAATGCTGCACTGACCTGAACAAAATGAGCTGGAGGCTACTCTCGGGCACAGGTGTGTAGAATGTGCTGTGGAGGGGCAAACGCCACATGCATTAGCGCATTACCCGCTGAATATTCTGTTGAATAGATCAATAGATCAGGGTTGGGGCGAGACCAAGCAGTGATAACGTTATCGGCAGCGAGGATTGAAGCTGCTTTAGCTGAGAAAGATTTGTGATAATCATAAAATTTTATGCCTCTGTATTTGACTGATAACTCCACAATATTATATATATATATATATATATATATATATATATATATATATATATATATATATATATATATATATAGGTCGAGTTGCTGACGGCGATGAAGATAAGCAGAGCAAAGAATGTCTCGATAGACAGAAAATGCCAGCACGAATTCTCCAAGAGTGAGGTTCTTTAGAAGACGTGGATCGCTGGATTTCAGTGTTACTAAGACATTCCCACAGTCGAAAACGCGATGATCTAAAAACTGATGTTGCTATTAATATTGAGACTAAATTGACGTATTTACCTTCAGTAATTTGGAGTCTGATGTTGCAGAGAACAGACTGTGTGGGAACCTGAAGAGACTGCTGAAAGCAGACGCTGAAGCTGGAGCTGAAATGAAAGAGGTAATGGCGTCTGAAAATGGTCTTGTGTTAGTTCAGTTTTAAAAAATGCCAAGACGGGTGTTGATGGACTGGATGGAATCAGCGATAGGTTGTATGAGAGCTTTCATGTCGTTGAAAATGGAATTGTGAAGATTGAGAACGGGATCTATTGCTGGCGGGGACTGAGCGATGTTTGGAGCAGGGAGAGGGGGCATGCTTGGAGCGGAGCTCTGAGCTTATTGACGAGACTTGGTAAGCAGGCTAGGTGGAAAATCTGGCTCTGCTGCCTCGGACTGGCAAAGGATATTAAAGAGAGCCAGGCGATCGCTTCCTGCTGAGATGTTGATGCCTTTGTCGAAAAGGGCTTTAAGCACCTTGGAGATCGGCCAGTCTTTGTACAATAGACGCTCCTGGGCTTGAGAACGGGATGCTTGGAGCGACGTGGTTGTTGCATGGCAGCTACCGAAGGGCATACAAAAGAATAGACATCAAAAAGAGCAAGGGAAGTGAATGTAAGTACTGTACAAAGCTTGCTTATTATATGCTATTATATAGAATCTGTTTGTGCAGTTGGGCATTGTTTCCTTCATTATGACAATAATTTTATCTGTAATCATGTAACCTACATTTAAAAAAGTAAAGAAAATTAATGTAACGGCAGAGGACGAGTTTGATTTAATATTTTTTTAGAAATGTTTTAGAAAGTTTCTTAGCTACAAATATACTAGCATGTACTGTAGCTGTTTAAGTATCAGAAAAAGCAGCCTGCCTTTGTTCAGACATCACTCCCCATAACAGCACTCGCCGCATAAGAGCAACACAGCATGATATGTTGATATGTTGAACTGATATGTTGCTACTAACGAGCATCTATTGTGTGTGTGTGTGTGTGTGTGTGTGTATGTATATATGTATGTGGAGAGAGAGAGATGGACATTACGTAATATTTAACCCTAAAAGTGTGATTTCACTTTTACCATTTGTAGCATAACATACCACACATAATGCCCAAGTGGATTAATGTCCAGGTTAAGAAGTGGGAGTGCATTGTAGCAGCTTATTTCAAACTAGTGTCATCACTTAGAGGTTTCTAACTGTCTGTCACTACGTTTACATGGCATGTAGTAATTGTATTTCTCTGTAGTTGGATTCCACAGAATCATATTTTGCAATTGGAATACAGAGTTTACATGGCAATTGGATAAGCCAATGTGATAGTTATCCCTGTATACGTGGCGTTGATGTAATCTGATTTCCCAACATAAATTGCCGAATTTAGAGATACGTCATCTTGTTATTTGTTAATAAACATAATTTTTCATTTTCTTACCTGACAGGGGTTAAATGCTACTGATGACGTTTTTAGAACCTGCAGGTGTAGAACCACCAGTCAAGCCACCACATTTAAGCCTCTGAGGAGACAGCTATTCTCTTCTATTTTATTTCAGAACTTCTTTCCAGTCAGGATGCAGATCGATTACACATTTTTTCTAATGTGCATCTCAACATTTATGATGTTGATGCAATTAAACATTAATGCAAACCTTGGAATGCTCATGTTTTTCCATTGTACGCGTTTAGCTCTAGAGCAAGACAGACAGGGCCATACTGACGATTACTGTATGGGTCAAAGAAAGAGGTAAGGGGGCTCCCGAGTGGCGCATCCAGTAAAAGCACTCGCTAGAGTGCAGGATGCGCTCTATAGCCTGGACGTCGCCGGTTCGAGTCCAGACTATTCCACAGCCAAACGTGGACGGGAGCTCCCAGGGGGCGGCGCTCAATTGGCCGAGTGTCGCCCGGGGGGAGGGAGGGTTAGGTCGACCAGGGTGTCCTCGGCTCACCGCGCAGCAGCGACCCCTGTAGTCTGGCCGGGCGCCTGCGGGCTTGCCTGTAAGCTGCCCAGAACTGCATTGTCCTCCGACGCTGTAGCTCTGAGGCGCAGACTCTCTCATCTCTATTTTAATTTAATTCATGAAAGTTTGTCCATGTTAAACTAGGCCATGCTAGTTCAAGATCTGCAGTTAGCAAAGACATGGAACTCCAGGTTTGTGTCTGCGGCTGGAGCAAGGCGACAACGGTCAGGGGTTTGAAGATTCACCAAGGGAAAATGAAATGCTTGAGGGAGAAGGGACAAGGGCCTCGCATTGATCAGTACTTCTTACGAAGTCAGTCAAGTCAGTCGAATGAAATCCAGCGACAGGAAGCAAACCACAGTTTGCAGGATATCAGCACCCCTGTCATAGACATGAGGAGGACTTGCATGGATACAGCTAGTGATGAACCTAATGATCCTTGTGAACCTGGTCAGACAAACCAACCTGGAGTTAAATGGCCAAAAGCTTGTGAGAAAACTGCGTGGGACACATTAAACACAGATCTCTGCTTTGCGTTGGAAAGGTTAAGTGGAACAGTAAATTTGGGGACATCATCTACGCATATGGAAGCGAGAGGTTTGGAGTTGAAAAAAGGAAGGAAAAAGTAAAAAGTACAAACTATTCCTAGACAGCAGCAGGAGATTGAATGCTTAGTTAGAGAAAGGAGACAGCTGAGGAAGCAATGGAGAAGAGCAGAACAAAGACAGAAGGAGGGACTCAATCTGTTACAAAGGGTCATAAAAGACAAGCTTGCAACATTGCGCAGAGCTGAGCGCCTACGGAAACGCTACAAAAAGAAGGAGCGTGCGAGAGCTAACTTTTATAAAGACCCATTCAAATTTGTAAAGAAGTTATTCACTAGTGAGAAGAATGGCACACTAAACGCATCTACGTTTGAGCTGGAGAGATATTTGGAGGAAACACACACTGATTCAAAAAGGCAGGAGCCTATGTCAATTCCTTCAGACATCCCACCTATCAATCCACCAGAATACCAAATGGAGGACTGTGCACCTAAGTGGAAAGAAGTAAAGCAAGCTTAGGGCCTAATGGAGTTCCGTACAGTGTACAAGAGTGCTTCAGGAGTTCTACGAATCCTGTGGAAATTGATGAAAGTGGCATGGGAAAAACAGGTTGTACCAAGAGCATGGCGCCGAGCAGGTGGAGTCTTTATACCTAAAGAAAAAGATTCTACAAGCATCAGTCAGTTTCGCCCTATTTCCCTATTAAACGTAGAAGGCGAGATTTTCCTCAGCATTATTGCTCAGAGATTGTCAACTTACCTATTAAAGAACTGCTTCATTGATACTTCAGAACACATCAATGTTCCATCAAAACATTACACACAAAAGACAACATTCCTCCGCCCAGGAGAGCAACCGCCAAAAAAAGGGGTTAAAACCAAGCCTCGCCCAGGACAGCTGGAAGCTGCTAGAGAATGGAAAATGCTGCCAGATGTTGGTCAACGGCTTATTTTTCCACCTGAGATTGCCACCACTAACCTTCGACCAGATATTGTCTTGTGGTCTGGATCAGCACGCCTTGTTCATCTGGTAAAGTTAACAGTGCCATGGGAGGATGCTGTAGATGAGGCGTATGAGAGGAAGGAACTGCGATATGCTCAACTAGCTGCTGAAGCGGAACAGCGAGGATGGAGAGTCCGGGTTTACCCAGTGGAGGTGGGTTGTCGAGGATTTGTGGCACACTCTACAACCCGGTTTCTCAGAGACGTCGGATTCAGTGGCCAAGAGTTGCGTCGCACAGTGAAGAACTTATCTGAAGCAGCAGAGAGGAGCAGCAACTGGCTGTGAATGTCACGGAAAGATTCTGGTTGGGGATGTCAAGCACAATAGAAAGAAAGAAATGCTGATGTACGGGTAAGTAAGCTGGGCTGAGTTGAGTGGGGTGATGCTGGGACTCCAGAATCACTGTCAAGCCCTCTTGAGGTGTTGTGGGCTAGTCGACGAAACACTGAGGATGGAAGGTGTCCACTTGAAGACCCCAGAGATGTACCCTACTTAGCTCAATCCAGACGGTTGTCATGCTGATGCGCTGGGGAGACCGCACTGTGGTTGATCCCCAGAGCCAGCATCGCAGCCGTTGTGTGTGCTGATGCGCTAGGGAGGCAAAATCAGCTGATCTCTGGAGCCAGCATTACACTTCAGCCATCAACACCGGGCAGAAGGATATCTACATCATCCTATGGAAGAAAACGTAAATGGATGGAGACACAGATGGATCACATTAGTTTACTGTAAAGCTACGTCTTAGTTGGTGCTTATCTTGGCGAGAGCAGAGTTCAAATCAGCATGAAGTTTTAACATCTACTCTCATGTAATGGAAATCATTACTAAACATTTTTAAACTAATAAACAATTACCATCAATAACATTATTGTTGTTGAAGTAATGTTGTTGAAGTTGACACACTGGGATCCTTCAAGAACCTGCTTGATGAGATTCTGAGATCAATAAGCTACTAACAACCAAACAAGTAAGATGGGCCGAATGGCCTCCTCTCGTTTGTAAACTTTCTTATGTTCTTATTGAGTGATTAACTGTAAACAGAACTATGTTTAAAGCTTGGAACTTAATATCTGTAGCTTGGTGTTTGAGGTTCAAGCTACATTTGCATCTTTCGTAACACCACGTGTATGGTAGCTGAATACTTTTTAAAAAACATGAACATTTCATATTACAATTGGTCTAATCTGCAACAGGACATCATGCATTGCAAACATAAACTCTGCAAACAAAAAAGAAGGGTTGTTCTGTTTTATCCTGTTTTAGTTTACTATATTTTATATTACCCAGTACATTTAGTTATTTATTTGAAGGAAATTGCAGCACTCTATAGCACAATAAACCTGAAGAGGCTTTTACCGATCAGAAAATACCAGCTTTTGTCTTATAGTTCCTCGATTTATATAATAATAACAAATAATAAAAAAAAAACCATTACATCAAGCTCTGATCCGACACTGACCCTGATCTGAAGCAAGATTGGACAGGACCTGAAACTGAGCTCAGGATCAGCGCTGATCCTTCTACTAGTACAACCCAAAACGTCGTCAGAATATGCATCCCAGTAGCATTTTTTATGTATTCTGATATATCTAATTTTGCATCCCCTTGTGGTACAGGTGCAATCAATTGTGATTTGATGGGTGTTTTCATATTGTCAAACAGAGGTACATTTACCATTAATTTATACATTATTTTTTGCAAACTTAAACTGGAAACAGACTATCAATTTTTCTAAAAAGAAAAAAAAATTCATGACAAACAAGACAAAATGAGAAGTCTACCGTAAAGTTGCACAAGTAAAAAAAAAAATGTACAAGACCCAATGTGTTGCATTTGATAAATATTTGCGTACTATTTTCTTAATGGTGGAAAAATATGATAAATACATTAATAACGATGTAAAAACTGGAAAATATGATAAATGAAATTTAAAAAGATGTAAAAGACCGAAAACAGCATAACGTACCAGATTTGAATGAGCGCTTCCCTGCTTTCTTAGCGGAAGTTGTTTAGGCATGCGCGAGCAAGCGCAGCAGTGCACTGCGTACCACTTTTTACCGCATACCTGAAAATAACACGACACCGGTAGGGACCGCTATTTTATTTGTTTTTTTTTACCAAGGGTGGTATGATACAAACCGTGATACGGGGCTAAATCGGACATCGGACTGGTTTTGGCAGTCCAACTATTATATGTTAGGATGAGTTGAACATCAGCAAGCTTTTACACAACTGATTGGGTAAATTAACCTAATTTGTATGCTTCTGATATGCAAGATCTCTTGATACACAAGCAGGAGTCCATTTATGGCTTGGAATTAAAGGATGTTCTACTCAGTCTGGTAAACCTTCACCAGTGTTGACTGATTCCACGCCTAGATGCCTGCATGTACAAAAGGACAGTGACAGAGGGCCAATTCTGTACTAAATAGTGAGAATGTGATCCTTTTCACATCCTGTAGTGGCTAAAGCCTTATAACTAAAGTGTTTTTCGCATATACAAAATAGCACGAAATAAAACTAAATGTAACATATAAAACAGTCTATCAGCATAACTTTTTTTGGTCTTACATTCCCTTGTGTGTCTGCTGATGAGAAATATGTATCATTTAAATAATTTTTCTTTTCCTGGCTAATCACTGAGTCCTTGGTGTTGTCTTTTTGACAATATCCAGGCATCTCATCTTTTGCTCTTCTTGTGGATTAATTTTCTCTCTAGCACCAATCGTTTGAACGTTTTCTGAGCTGTACCCCAAAAATATCGATTTCTCTCTTTTATGAACTTTTTTCTTAATGTGGCCAATTATGTATGCACTGATATATTGGTCTTCCTTTCATACCCACAAACTGTCATACATCTTCTCATTTCCAGATCTAAACACTGTCAATGAGAAATTATATTTATGTCAACTATCAATTTCTAACATGAGGAACTTGTCCAAAATAGAAACAATTGCAAAAGTGAGTGAAGGGCGTGAAACAAAGCAAAATTGTAAGTATTTCAGTAACTTCCTCCTGTTCAGCTGGACACACACAAACATACACTTAAATTGATAAAACTCATACCGTTGGGGAGATGGAAGTAATGTGATGTAACTAGTAGGTAAATGACTGAACATGTACAAAACTACGAGTGAAAGAATTAATTGTCAGTGAATAATGATATGGTATAACATGATCAAAGGCACTACTTGTAGTCCACCAAACAGTTCTTGAAAAAACAAATTAATATGATTTATAGTTTGTATAAATGTTTACTCATCTGATCTCATTTAAGTTTAGCTTTTTTTACAAAATAGTGCATTTTATGGTATTACACAGAGTCACAGGGTATCCTAGTACCCCCTAAACAAAATATTATAAAAATGATCCCCATTTGTTGGTTATAGAGGGTCAGTACATGGCTGTCTGTATTCATGTGAACATATAGTATGAAAGATATTGCACTGTAGGTACCCAACATGAAATAAAATGCAGTACTGGTATTGTTTCTCTGAAACATTCAGCATGTAGGGGTTTAAATGATGTATGTAAGTTTGAAGATTGTGTGTTAATAAGCTTGTATTACCTAATAATACTTTCATTTTTTTTATTATCAAATTGTTTTTCCATTGGTCAAAAACAGTGTATATACTGTAACTGGTCAATATTATGTGAACTTACAACATTAACCACTTGATGCTATTATTAATACAGTACTCTCTACAAAGTCACATTAAACTCTCAGTTCTACATGACACCTTCTTTGTCAGGCAAGGGGGCTTGTCCCAAGCCTAGTGAGTTTGTACCTTTTTTTTTTTTTTTACAAAGGCTGGCTCACATGTAACCAAAACGAAACTGAAAAATACAAATAGAATCTCTACATGTTGAATATATTATATCTCATAAAAATGATATTACTCTCCCGGGTCTTCCTATCCAACTCTTTCAAAGTTATTGCAAATATGAGACTTCTGTGGCTTGCTGCTTGGAGGTTTTCATTCTATCTCTACCACCACCACAAACTCTTTGCGGAATGTCTCTTTAGTTTAAGGTTTTCCCAAAGCATATTGAGAATGTACAGCAGCATATGTTATCGGAGACTGTTAATTGCTGTCGCTGATGCCCATTCACAAGGGGAGAGAGTGGCCATCATCCCATGCAGCCACATTAGAAATACCAAGTTTTACCCAAGCCAACCAACCTTATTAGGGGTTTAAAAAGTTTAAGTTTGGCTGTGGTTCTGAGGAACACAAAGTCAACCATGCTTTTCTAACTTACCTTCTTGCCTGCTAATCTAACTGAATTCAGTTTTAAACAACCTCTATCTCTGCACCACCACCAATTATTAATCCAATTATTTATCCAGTTTCTTCTTGTGGGGACGGCGGTAACAATTCCACTGGTCTGTCCTCTTGTCAGTCAGGTTGAGTAGACTTACTGCCAAATTCAATCGTGTTCACTTAAGTGTGTTTTCTGAATATAAGCAACAAATAACACACTTAAGTAAGCACTAACAAAAGGTTGTTTCTGGACTTAGCCGAAAGTCTCCAGTGAAAGAGACCGAAGCTTTCTTTCTTTCTAACATTATAAATCTACAGTACCTCTTACTTTCCAATCTAATCATCAATCCTGAAATTGTTTATCAGTTGTTTTTTTTTTGTTGTTGTTTTTTTAATTGGACCAAATTTTAAATACCAAATTTAATATTTATTTAAATATCTCAGTTCCTCTTTGACATATTCTTTCAGAACACTTGGAAAACAGAATCAGCAGTCTGTTACCTCCCCCCTATTCACTTATCCCATCCCCAGAAGAATTCAGCTACAGTACACATCAACTGCTTATGATTACTGGGCTCCATTTAACATGATGTTGAAATGCACTGAAAGATGCAACCTAAAGATAGCATGAATTAGAATGATTTATATTTATTTGTTCACCCCGCTCTATAGATAAAAACCCTGTCAGTGTGACAGTGGTCATTCAGTTTGCATGCAACTTCCAGTTCTATTGCTATTGCTCCCCCCCCCCGAAACAAAAGCCAACCTGCACACCAACACCTGTAGTCAGGAGAAATGCAAGAGTTCAACTGAGAAGCACTCAAATTGTTAGCACTGAAGCCAGCACAGATGTTATCACATACATTATTATATATTGATTACAAACATATGTTCTGCAAGAACATATGAGAGTGTATTTTACGTTATATTACATTGTAAATCTTTAAGGTACTTTACAGACATTATTTTCACCCCCCCAAAAAAATTAATAATGTAAATTATATGTGTAGTATAACTTGTTGTTGCTACAGACCACAGTGCTGTGGGAATGATTTGTGTATAAAACACTATTAGTGCAGTCGTGTTATTCTGTTTCTGTACTAGTGGTAGCTATTCCACTATCCATATGGTAAAAGGGATAGTCTGGGTATGCAAATAGAAGGCAGTAATTTCAACTGAACGGTTCAGAAGATGTCAAAGAGAGTGAGAACAGTATTGAATTACTTGTTTCTTTTTAAATACATATTTACAACGTGGTTTTTTATTATTATTATTATTATATCTAGATTAGTATTATAGCACAATACAGTACTTGTTACATGTTGGTTGACTTTTCAATAATCCCAAAAAGGAAGGTCTTGTTGAAATCTCTACTGCTGTAAACTTTTTTGCAGAAAATCGACTGGACTTTCACTTTAAGAAAAACCTTCAATCCACAATTGTATTTTTCTGACATTTTACAACCAACAGCAGGACATTCATACTCTTCAAGTCCCAGTTATATAGGGAACGTCCAAAACAGATCAGTGTGACACAAGCTACATGCAAACAAGCTATGGACAATGCCTTACCTATTGGTGATCATGTTCATATTGGTAAAATATTGGTAGTTCTAAACAGGCAGCCAGCACTTATGAAAATGTATTATGCACAGCATACTATTGGTATACAAGTATACCTGTTGACACAAACTGTGCTTAGTTGGCTATGTGTCTTACCATGAACTATTCAAAAGAGATGAAGAAATGTTTATTACATCGTGCTATAGGCTGTTTTCAATAGTTTATTATTTAGTTCAAGAACATGTTTATTGATAGCGAAGGTTACAGTTCAAACGTGCTGTTTTTATAATAGACTTTGCAGGTCATTAGGGACTGAGTTATTATACCTTATAATTTAAATGTTGGCTGAAACAATTATGAGTAAGAAAAGGATAAAATAAATATCATG
Source organism: Acipenser ruthenus (assembly GCF_902713425.1). Taxonomy (NCBI): domain Eukaryota; kingdom Metazoa; phylum Chordata; class Actinopteri; order Acipenseriformes; family Acipenseridae; genus Acipenser; species Acipenser ruthenus. Next base: position 73,395,766 of record NC_081189.1, read on the forward strand.
CTGTTAAGCAGTTCTCTCTCTCTCAATGACTCATTGTAAATGTATACAGTTCAAGACTGGGCCCAGCAGCAATTCATTCGTCATCACTATCCTCTGCACCAAATTTGGGAAATATTAATGACTGAATGGATTAACATCTCTTGAGAGACACTGGTGGATGCAATCATTAGGGAAAGCAGTTGCCCAACGTGATATTTTGTTCAAGTCCTAATAAAGTGTCCAGGCAGTGTAATAATCTAATTATATTTAAACATATGCATATTCATTTTAAATGAGGACAAAACTAGTAAATGTGTGTTCCAATTGCTATACATTACTGTCCTGCAGTGGCTCGATTTAAAAAAAAAAAAAAACACTGGTTCAAATCAAAACTCAAATTCACATAGGAAATATCCCAGCTGTCTATGTTTATACTTTTTTATATATATATAAAGTACATTAAAATGTAATGGAGTGCTGTGAACACTGTGACAGAGAGCGAATGAATCCGAGTCAACAATCTCCCTCCCGACCTGTGAGGGCACGGTATAACAGGAACAGTGTGCCCCGGACTGGATGGTTTGACAGTTCATTCCAGGGTCAGTTGGAAGTCTGTCATCCAGGAAGGGGGTGGAGCCACAATACCAGAAGTCATCACCCTAATGTGGTAGGCGAGGTGTCAGTCATGGATTGGAGGAGACGTCATTGCTTTCGCTACTGAAGGGGGCATGACTGAAGGTATATCAGGGGATGTGGCTGAGCAATCTGTTCCTCTGTTATGGTTACGGAATGACCTGGAGAAGTAACGAGAAACCGCGAGTGTTTAGTTTTGTATTGTCTGTCTATTTAACTGTTCTTTTTTGTCATTGTAGATGGCTAAATATCCAGGAGATGTCGCTGATAAGTCAGCATCAAACCCGGTAAGCAATGACCTTAACAGGTCAAACCTAAAACCATCTGGAGTTATCACATTGCTCACACCAATAAATGTATCAAGGCATTAATCATATAAAAGAAAAAGTCTAGCTTTCCCTTTCAAGAGAGATTTTAGCATCAGTCTTCGAGGTACAGATGTTTTTTTTTTTCATTGAAAGGTGTTTAACATTTTACCTTCTCTGAGGATTCAAGCACCAACTTAACATATACGGGTGCTAAATCAGACTTTCAACCCCTTCAGGAAATATAAAAACATTATTCTATACTGGATCTTCAAAAGATATATATAATCTAATTAGAAATCTCAGAACTTTCATCCACCAATCAGGTAGCTCCATTACAGGGCATTACCACACAGTAGATAGCTGTGGGACATTCATATGTCTAGCTTTAAAAAATCTTAAGGAAAAGAAAGGTAAATAAATCTATAGATTAGAGATTACTTGTTTCAAATAATATTTAAAATAACAATAAAAACAGAAGGCATTACACCGATAGTCTGTACAGCAGCTTGTACGGTTCTTTTTGGTGTCAATGGGCCTTGTTGCACTTTTTGGAAGGAAAATTTGAATTGTGTGGATCAACCAATGTAGTCTTCACACAATTAAGCTGAGGGAACACAAAGCCACTTTGTGGCTTGGAACTTGGTTTCAGGAGACTCGGTTTTAGGCCACTGCATTACACACCAGGGGAGACCTGGGGTTTGAGAAGGCAAAGTTGCTTCAAACTCTCCCGGTCTCCTGGAACCAGGTTTCAAGCCACTGTTCCTGAAAAAGTGGCTTTGTGCCCTCAGCCTTAGTTGCAACAATAAGTGGCTGCATATGTCAGCCACTTATTGTTGCAACTATATAGAAATATTGTACAATCACTCAACATATCCATTTTTGTATTTTTATATAACCTGTGTTAAACTGCTTTCACCTCTGGCTCTTCAGTTTTAGCTGACTGCCATAGATATATGTAATTTAATTTACATCAGCGTCATTATGGAAGTAAGAGCCAGTGCCATATAGTGATTGTGGTGGAAGTTTTAATATCACTCCCTGTAATAGAGACTCAGTAGAACAGACAAAATTGATCAAACAAATTTAATGGTTTGCAAACCAGAGAATGCTCTCAGCACACGTGGTGCTAGACAAACATCGAGCAGAGTTCTGACTGCGCAGAGCCAGTAAACGTAATATATACCTTGCAACCTACAGTTATTGCGAGCCAATCACAGAAGCTTAACTCAATATATGTCAGGTAGCAACAGCTTGGAAGATCAAGAGGAGACCAAGCATATACAACAAAAACAACTTCATCCTACATGCAAGCAGACTGTCTGTCTTAATATTCTGACTAAAATCGGTAACATTTCTTAAGAAGTGGATGCAGCTTGCGGTTACAAAGTAAAGAGAGTTTCCTCTTTCTGGCTAGCAATTAAAAACTTTCCGTTCCTTATATGGGTTTTGTCGCCTCTGCACCTGCTAAGGGAAATGAGGACAACATGCACAACAACAATTTTATCTCTAATATGAAACTAAATACTTCATAACCTACAAACTACATAAAATTATATATCTCAGGTTCCACAAACCTTAGAAGCTTGATACACATGTTATTTTAATGCATATGACAATGTTATTTTAATGCATAACAAATTATTCTTCCACATGATCTGCCATTTTGGAAACCTTTGTGCACTAGACTGTGCTAGCGCTTATATTGTGAAAGAGACTTTGGTTGATCTAGCCTAGATCTATGACATGCAACTATAACTGAAGAGCAGCCCCATAACTCATAGTGAAAGCAACTTATCAAAAAATAAGAACACACAATATCTGAGTAATTGCAATAAGAACCACTCAGAAGGATTGCAAACATAATAAAAGAGTAATGGAAACTGTAAGAAACCAAGAAGCTACTGTACTTTGAAATGAAAATAAAATTAAAAAACATATTATCTGTGACCATGGTAACACTATAGCATTGTCTCACACCATTGCCATTCCCAGAAATCCCACTGTTGTCTACAAGTTTACAACCACAGCAATGTTTCCTGACTATGATCATTTCTGTTACTTGGTTGAAATAATATACCTGACTATAAAAGCATGTCTGTCATAGCAGAAATGGCATGAGTGATTGTTCAAGCTTAAGATTTATAGAGTGGTCTGTGTGTGTTTTAATTAAGGGTGCATAGAACTAGAGTGATGAAGGATACACAGGAGTGTCCTGAAATAACAAAGACCCAACATATTAATGAGAAACAAAGCACTCATCCACAGCTAAAACATTCCATCATGAGAAACATGCAACAAAGCAAAATAAAGTCTACTTAGCTCCATTAAACAACCACATAACCTATTTAGATCGACCTGTACATTAGTTTTGAAAGTCTGGAAAAGACTAGAGCCTGCTGGCTTGCAAAATATTTTATTTCTTATAACAAATTTAAAACAGAACGATACAGCTGTAGAAAAGCTCAGCTAGTCAAAATTATGTAAAGATAAATGTTTTTTTTTTTTTTTCTTTTACAGATTCAAAGTGGATTGAGCAGACTGCCACCTGTCAGGGATAACTATAAGTTGACTCTGTGATCTTGGGTGTACATGCATGTACCCAACTGGAAAACTGAGGATAAGGCTACTGGATTCCCCCAGAACCCTTTTTTTTGGTTGATTAACTTTCATATCTAGTATTATTAATTAAAATATAATTTATTTGTAAAAAAAAAAAAAAAATACATCTATATATTTTTTTTGTAATTAACTGTTTTCACACATTTAAAATAATGTATAACATTTGCACATTTACTGTTATTGTACACTTAAATGGTAGTCTCTTCTGTTGGTGACCACTTTTGAACACGTTGCGGACAGTCAATCAGAGGGCAACATTTTTACATCAACCACTATCAAATAGAGAACAAAACAGAACTTTGGTAATTTTACATTATAATCAATGGTTATTGTTAGTTATTAAAGTCATTATTTCCACAATTCAATGACAAATACTTTTTAATGTATGTATTCCAATTTTGCATTTCATGTCTGCATTGGTCCACAACAATAATAAACTTGTTACTTCAACAAGAGGTACTCTTATACAACCATGTTGGAAAAGCTTTGACAAGCACTTGACATTTTTTTCTGCAAATGCCAATTGGGATGTAACAAAACCAACCTGGATGATGCTAATACTAACATGCATCTCTAAGCTGACGATTCTATTCTATATTTGGCAGGACACTCCATACAGGAGGTCGAAAGGGATCTGCAGACTGCATTTGACATTGTACAAAAAAAAATGATAGATTGTTACTTAATGTATCTAAGATGCAAACTATGTTATTCTGTTCAAATAGAAAGCAGTTTAAAAATCAATCTTGGAATATTGTTACACTGAAAGGTGAAATAATTAAGAAAGTTCCTTATTATAAATACTTAGGCACATGGATTGATGAGCATCTTATATTTAATCAAAGGGAAGACCTAAATTAGGCTTCCTTTTTAGATATTCTCAGTCTAGCAGATCAAATTTGGTGACTAATACTATTCTCCCTGTCCTTGATTATAGTGATTACATGTACCAGTTAACTTCTACTCAGTCTTTACATAAACTAGACGTATTTTACAACTCATGCTGCAGATTGGTATTAGAATGTCCCACCTTGACTCATCATTACGACATGTATTAGGCTGGCTTTCATTTACAGACTGAAGGCTTTATCATTGGTACTGTTTTGTGTTTAAGTTTCTTAAATGATTGGTGCCTTGTTATTTAACTGCTCTGGTTAATAGGTATGATACCAACTATAATCTGTGTTCCTGTGATTCCGCCAACCTGGTTGTTCCATGAGTTGGCACATCTTTGGGTAAAATGTCCTTTGCCTATCGGCTTCCAAAAACTTAACTCTTTTAACCGTGACATAAGGAGTGCATTTGATAGTCTGTCTTTTAAATGTTTTAAAAATAATCTCTGTAAATTGTTTAAGGCTTCATGTAAAAGTTGTGATGCTGATTAAGGATCTGCACATGCTTTGCTTATAACTCTTAAAATGATTAAGTCTGTACCACACATGATGTTGTGTTGTTTTATTGGATATGTTTGTTGAAAGGACCCCCTTGTAAATGAGATCTAGGTTTCAAAGGGTTAAATTCCTGTATAAATAAATGCATAAAAAAACCTTATAGCAACCACAAAGAAATGCATAATCATAATAATAATAATAATAATAATAATAAATAATAATAATTAGGGGGACTACACCGTCCGCCCAGTGGCAGTCAGGTGAACCGGCTGCTCAATGGCAGGTGGACAAAAATTCAGTTTAGCACCCCCTAAACAAAAGGGGGTGTTAACAAAAACTGGCAACTAACTCATTTTAATGAAAAAAACGGTAAAAAGGACTGTAAATTAAATGTTAAGAATAAAAGGGGTGGTGTAGTAGTTGTAGTAGTAGTAGTAGTAGTAGTAAGTACGTTTACTTATTTATATAGCACCTTTCATACTGCAGTATCTCAAAGCGCTTTACAAGTCAATAAAAATAAGTTACAATAAAATTAATTAAAACAATTTTAAAAATGAATATGATAAAGTTATCATAAAATGAATCAAAACAACAATAAAAACCATCAATATTAGTAGAGGAATAAAAAGTGAAGAAGAACACGTTTAAAAATGTGTACAAAATCAAAACTACTGTCTTATCTTAACTGCAAAAAAAGTTTCACAGAAATATATATATGTATATATAAATTTGCTGTGAAAATGTACACTATGTTTACGAGTAATATGGGACCAAGAATGGAACCCTGGGGAATGCCACAGGAAATTGTAGATCATCCTAATGCTGAATCTCCCAAGGAAACAAAATGACATCTATTAGTAAGGCGATCCATTAAAATTGGATAATCAACAGTATCAAATGCTGCCCGTAGGTCTAATAAAACTAGAATGGAAATAGACCTAGCCTGCATTTACCGATAAGTCATTTGCCACTCTAACCAGTGCAGTCTCTGTACTATGAGCAGGTCGAAAACCTGATTGGAACATTTCAAGAACTTTACCATTATCAAGAAACATATTAAGTTGATTGGCTACTACCTTCTTCAAGATCTTAGTTATAAAAGGTACATTGGAGAATTATTCTAAACTGTAGGATCTAAATTAGTAACAGCTTAACCACAGGAGTTTTAAAAGCAGTTGGTACTGTTCCAGTTGACAAAGATCTGTTAATAATTTCTAATACAGTCACATTGATCACTAAAAATGTCTTTGAGGAATTTTGTTGGAATTGGATCTAAAAAACAAGTGGAAAAGTTAATCTGCATCACTAACTTGTTCAGATCTTGTAATGTAAAAAGTGAAAATGATTCCATGACAGAAGTCGTTGGTCTAATCGGCACATTAAGATCAACCATCCTGAAAAATACGATCCCTAATATTAGTAATGCCTCACAGTTAGCTGGTGTGGCTTCGATATGAGGGGGTGCATTAGAGCAGTGGTTCTCAATCGTGGTCCTGGGGGACCACTGCCCTGCTAGTTTTTGTTGGAACTGAGCTCTCAATTACTTAATTGAACCCTAATTGAACTAATGATTTGCCTAACTGAGCTCTTAAATTATTTTCAACAGATGGAGATTTCAAGTTAAGTATAAAATTGTATAAGGAACTTGAAATCTCCAATTTCTTATAAGCTACACAATTGAAAAAGTCAAATTAAGCAAATTATTAGTTCAATTGAGGGTTTAATTGAGAGCTCAGTTGGAACAGAAACCAGCAGGCAGTGGTCCCCCAGGACCAGGATTGAGAGAGTGGGTTAACTAATTTAGTAGTAGTAGTCCTATTTAGTGCCAGTAAAGGGACTACACCAGCTGCCCTGTGGCAGCCAGTGAAAAGAAATCGGTTTAGCACCCTGTGACAAGAATGACATGTGTGGTGATGTCAGACCAGGAAGAAGCAGCACTGTGCTGCAGCATGTTTATTATTAAATAAACAAAATCAAAGGTTTAAACAAAACAAAACAGTTTACAAAAACAAAAACGGCTTGTTGGCCAAATCAGATAAACAAAACAAACAGACATGGAACAAACAAGTAATTGTTTTGGTAAATTAACTCTCTCGTCTTACGACTCACGTCTCGTTGCACCCTGAACACAACAACCCATTGCAGCCAAAGCTGCAGGTCTTTTATGTTATTACCTAGCTATTAATTATCTTATTACCTCTCGGCCATAGTCTGCAAGGCTTTATTAAGTCTGCGTGACTGTCAACTAGTTAAATAATCAGTAGCTGACAGTCACGCATTCTCACAAGGTAATTTTAAAATAACACAACAATAACAAATAATGGCGGACGGCACCTTGCTCGTCCTGCCAAATAATAAAATGCAAAATAATACATTAAATACAAAACACAAATCATAATATGCACAGGGGCGGGGAGTACCCCATCACACCCCCTAAACAAAAGGGAGTGCTAACAAAAACTGACAACTAACTAAATTTAACAAAAAAGGTTTTTAGAAAGGACTGTAAATTAAATGTTTAAAACCAAAACAGAACCAAAAGAAACCGTACAGAGTATGACACTTAGAGCCCACTGGTTGACAAAGGCCATCATGTCGCCAGTGTACTTAGTAGTAGTAGCTATGGTTTCTATAATTATTGGGTAAGATTAGGTAAGACAGACTTTTAGCTGGGACAATGCCAAAAAAGTTTTCTTATTTAATAAGAAAACGTTCAACAATTATGTTATCAAAAATAAGTTTTAAATGTCTTTCTTGTGAAAACATTATTCTTTAACATTTTAACAGTTTTGGAACTGATTTTTTTTACCTAGTAATGTTGAGGCAGAATCAGTTGTATTCGTTAAGACCCAACTTGACAAAGTTTTGAGATCACTCATCTACTAGGAGCCAGACGGGATTAGATGGGCTGAATGGTCTCCCCTCATCGTAAATGTTTTTATGCTCTTATGATCTAATAAATCTGTGCAATATCTATTAACAGTAACCAACTTCCTTAAATATTAATTCCAAAAAGTTAAAATTGTGGTGTGATTTAAAAAAAAAAAAAAATACATTATCAAATAAGTGAAATGTAATTTGTCATCAAGCAAGGATTACAGTCAGTTCAAAAGTCTGTGCTTGCCAGTCTAAGTAAACATAATTGATATGAAAATAGTACATGACAAAAAGGGCATTGCAAACTGAGCTTGAATTACGAATGTCAGGCATCCAGAGGCATTTTGGAAGCAACCATATAAATGAACCATATTGTCCTAAATGTATGTACTAATTGAAAAGCAATGTATGACTGCCCTCTTACTCTCGTGCTGACTTCATTTATTCATAAGCATTACATTCAAAATGTGGTCATTCTTCAAAGCAAATACCCAATTGGGTACTGTACTGTAATCCTTTCTCCAAACTCGAAATAGCAGCAACCAAAACACAATGGCTATTCAAACGGTAGTTGCCACCTCTTAATCCACCCATCCTCTGATCTCTTGGTTAGCTGGTTTCCTATCCAAACATGCTACAGTACCACTATTGTTGGTAAGTCCTTCTAATTCTTTGCCATCATTACTGATGGTCTTTCATCTTCCCTTTTGACTCTTTGATTTGCATACATACATCAATTGCTGGCCGTTACGCCGTGATAATCAGGCAAACAAGCAGTTGTTTAATGGGTATTCAGACACATAACAGTAAAATGTCCTTTCTAACTGAGCGCATGGAAGGCTTCAAACAACTTTAGGTATGGTTGACTGCACAAGATGAAATTCGATCATTTCTAACAGGCCCCAATTAGCATCTTATCTAAATTTACATTAGGTAGTCCAAGATTAGTGCTAATCGCGGTTCGTGAAAACCAGCCGTTTTGGTGCATTTGTTAAATATTACAGTTTACATTGCATAACGGATAGCAATTACATATAAAAAATGCATGTCCTGTCTGGTTTGGCTTACAAGCCATACAAGTATAAAACTGGTACTTCAAAGAAATCAAAGATTTCTAACTCTAACATGCTCTTCTCAGATATCCAGCAGGGGCAGTCTATTGACAGATATGACTTTAGACTGAATCGTCTGTTTGTACAACTATATTCGATTGTAATTATTTGCAGACATAAAAAGTATATACAATTATACCCATGATGCTCCAGTTTTACTTTGTATTTTTGTTTGTAAGAGTGACCTCTGATTGAAAACAATATTATTTTGAATACCATCCAAAATAACACTCATGCCACAATTCATCTAGACAGTTTGAAAAAAGGTTGACTATAAATCTGTAGATCAGGTGAGAACTGAATGTATGACTTGCTTTTCCTCAGTATTTTTCCATCATTCTCTCTGTTATTTCAGGCAATTGTCCAATCAATTGCTCACTGTCTCAGTGTTAAAGAAACAGGCAACATATTTTTTTTATAAAGGCCATACTAGTTCTGGTGCTTTCAAAGTATATTAAAACATTGTCTTTCTGGAAACAATTCAGGAAACATACCATAACTAGACCTGAGAGGCATAATAAACTTTATAGGACTTTCGATTCTAATACTGACACACAAACAATCGAAACAACTTAAATGCCATAGTTGAAAAGTCTTGGAAAGGTTGGGAAATCTGCAGCAATTCAAGAATGACCCATAATATCATCATTTGGGAATGATCCTCATGAGACATCAGAATTGTATGAAGCTTTGTATGTCATCACCTGACATCTGGTCCTGATTGGCAGCTTTTTAACATTACTGAATACATGTATGCCTTGTGCATAGCAAAGTATTGGGAAAGCATGGTAAAGCATTGTAAAGCATAGGTATGCATTGAAAAGAAAACAAGGTATGGTAAAGCATATTAATAAACATGGCAAGCCTGGGTAAACTATGGTAAATGCATAGTATAGCCATGGGGAAAAAAATACTGTGCAAAAATACCATGGTAATCAATCATGTAAAGGACAGTCCACTTATAAGTGTTTTTGCTGTCCCACCCCTAAATATTCAGATATTTTCTGGCATGCAGTCTTTCATGTCTCAACCAAATCCAAAGAACAAAAAATCATACCCTACCTTTACTTCACTAATAACCAAATGTTTTTCAACCACTTTCACACAGTTGCAAAGAATACCACAACGTACTCATTCAGTAAGTAGGTAATAACACACAAGAAGACATGTGGTTGCACTGAGAAAATCCAAAACGTCAAGTGGCATGAAAGCGTTCAGCCACCTGAGTGTGTATTGTCTCAGTACAATCTCACATGTGTGTTATTGTGCTCATAAAATTGTATATAAAATATAAAATAAAAGAGTGCACGGATTGTCTGGGCCATTTTATAATTTTATGTAAACCTCACACCACTAATGAACTTCTGACAGCCACACGTAAAACAATTCCAATATTTGTCAGCGATTCCTTATTTCTAAAAAATAGCATATATTTTCCCTGTACCAATTTTTAAGTGGATCCAGGTTAAGTCAAACACAACTGCACTGTATAAAGTCCAAAATGATATGCCAAAGGGAAATAGTACTTTTCATGATCCCAGAACTTTGCTGTTATCAAAACATTCAAAAACAGTCTGGCTTTTTTCCAAACCCAGTTGTTGACTTATACAGTAGATAGCTACAGTGCTGTAGATCACCACCAGATCAAAAATGTGCCTCTCATAATGTGTAACACATCTGAGCACAAGTGAAGATATCAAAAAGGTAAACTCGTTTAAATAGATAGCGGTGGTTTACAAAAATAAATAAATAAATAAATAAATAAATAAATTCTAGTTGGCCTCCCATAACATAAGCACTTGATAAAAGTAAAATCCACGTTCCTTTAATCAATATATAAAAGTAGTTATTTTGGTAGACTTACGTTTTACATGCTCTCTAACTCTGTACAGACCCCAATCTGGAAGTCTTTAGGTCAGCCTTTGTTCTCAGTGGAGACTCTGCATTTTTATGTGATCAGTCATGTACTGTTTATAATTACTCTTCTGTGCTGGGCAAAGTAATATCTAATCTACCACTATCTTCTCATCTTTGAGGTGGAAGTATCAGTGCCCCACAGTCAGCTTGACACATGTATGTTGATATCGTAGCATTGCATGGAAATGCAGCAGGTTCACACAGGTTTTGCAGGTTCTAGAATGTAGCGGTTTATTAGGCTGGGACGCTACAGTTGACAGGTAAAGCGTACTGCTTTACCAGCCAGTGGTACAACTACAGCTGAGCAGCGTAGTGCTACTCAGACTGTGACAACTAATACAATAAAATAAAAGAAATTCCAAAGCACACTGTTTTGGTCGTGTGTTACAGCCAACTAAGTGCAGTCTCTGGTTTTCCTTGGTTGTTTTTCAGTTCCACTTCTCTCTGGCTCTCCTTGGCTATTTCTCGCCAATCTCTCTCTCTGTTCTTCTTACTCCCGCAGCAGCCTGTTCGT